>NC_087217.1:20339338-20401994 GCF_015104395.2 Macrobrachium nipponense
ATGCAGGATAAAGGCACCTTGTCTGAGCTTCGCGATGACACGTAACGTCGTCAGCGTCTGAACTTAACGTCTGGACAAACGCATATTCGACTCTCTGTCATTACATTGTGTCATTTTTGAAGGCGTGGGAACGCAAGAAATATACATGTCGCATATAATGCTGATTTGTTTATTAGTATATTAGATACGTATTTGTTTGAGGACGCATTGCTCTGATTTTTATTACGCGCATACTTATGTGAGGTTATTGGTTTTACTTTTCAAGTTCTTGCAAGGGCCTGGGAATTGATCAGCCTTTGTCTGGCTGCTCGTCCAAATGCATATGTTGTGACGGGACTGTTCCTTATACCTGTCGCCGTTGGAAATGCGGTATATATATATATATATATATATATAATATATATATATATATATATATATATATATATATATATATATCACTGTACTTTCGTCAGAGTGCAAGAACGTCTTAGAATAAAATGATTCCAAGTCAGTTGATGGTATCGATTCCTACCTCTTGTATGATGCTAAGGTTTGTTCGTAGGAATAACGAACAGCTTCCAATGAATTTATTTGATTGTATGGTGTGTAAGGTTTAACATATGTTTTTATGATTATCTAGTAAACATATGATATCCACGTCATAACTATTTAAATGCATGTGTCATGCTTTTCCTGGAATGCACACTCTCTCTTGTTGGACTCGTTATTGAAGGGAATAAATATGTAAACCAACAGATTATGAACAATTGATTAGTGGGATATTGTATACCAACGTCGTCTTGATGGTAAAATGATTGTATTCCAAAGATAATTACTAATTTTATACAAATATTTGGATGAAAAATGGATTATTAATTCGTTATTGATGGAAAAACTGTAAATTGTCCGATAATTAACACATTATGAATGAAAAAATATACATACTGACACGAATAATTACTGGTTATCTATGGAAGTCTGTGTATGCCTAATTATTAACCCATGAATGATGTTAAAAAAAAGTGTGAACCAGCAATTATTAACGCCTTATTGAAGACAAATTGTTCGTGTATGCCAACAAATGATCAACGTGTTTATTAACGGAGAAGTATACACGAAGAGATCATTACATAACTAGTCTTATGGGGAAAAAACTCTGTGCATACAAACAGACTGTTGTGCAACTCCATTCTCCGATACCGTCACGCTATGTCACGCCTTTTTTTCTCCCCTTTAAATAACCGGAACTCGAGGATGGAGTTGAAACGAGCGTCACCAGAGCGTGAAGAGTGAAGATCTTCTCTGATATCCCGAGAGTGTCCTGATTGTTCGCGTCCATTCAAACATTTGGGAGTGAATCGTATTACTGTTGTTATTGTTCATGTTTGAAAGTAAAGTCTACACTGGCTCGTTGTCTGAATTGATTCAGATTTTAAGAGGCGTTGGAGAGCTTTCTCAGCTTCCCTCATGCTTTTAAAATGGAAAATGTACAAACTCCCGGGAATTACCTGCAAAACTGTCGCCTGAATATATTTTAGTAATGAAAGCTGAAAACATTATGGATTTCATTTATCGTTATTAAAAAAAATGTGCTTTCACTGAAATTGAAAACATGCAACAAATTTGTAAATCAATAAACAAACTTTCACTGATTAGGATGGCCGGAATTGAAAATATAAACACGAGAATGAGAGTAAAGGAAAACTTTTGAAATACACTTGAAAACCAATAAACCAGTATGCAAGTGTTGAGTTTTCTAGGAAGGGTAACTTCCATTATGAACTGATGCTGAAATCATTCCCAGCCCATGATTGACACCTCGCAGCGTTGCTGTGTATCCTTATCAGTCAGTTTGCTTTTTTTTTTTTTTTTTTTTTTTTTTTATATAGCGGCCATTCACTTTGTCAACTGTAGTGCGTTCAGCTGCTCATGTTTGCACTTGGACTTTATTAATTCGTGGCAAAAGGCTTTATTAAGAATATTGCTCGACTCGAACTTTATAGATTTTATAGAATATAAATGTACTCTGTGGCCTCTTGATTCCATTGAGAATGTGTTACAGGTGAGCCTCTTTTGCAAAAATGTTGATTGAAGCAGTTGTCTGTGAAGCGTTGTAAGTGATCTTAATGTGTAAGAAGTCCTGCAAATAAAAACTAGAGTAATCAGTCAGTCTTGTCAGATGATCTTTACAGTCATTTGTCACTCGGCTGGATATTCTTAACAGTATTTACTGTGTCGTTTTGCTATTCTCAACGATAATGCATAATCCTGCGTAGGGGGATAGCGCCACCAGTGCACCTCACGTAGTGCACTGTAAGCATTGCTTAAGGTTCTTTGCAGCGTCTCTTCGGCCCCTAACTGTAACCCCTTCCATTCCTTTTACTGCAGATCCATTCATATTCTCCCTCTTCCATCGTACTTTCCACAATCTTCTAACAATTGTTGCCCAGGGCAGTTGCCAGGGTTTCTTCCTTTTATGGCTTGTTGTTCTTTGTTGCTTTAGATTTAGCTGACCTTATGCCAGCACGGACTCTTGCTCATATAGCCCGTAATGACTGTTATGGCTTTCAAAGTTTTTTGTTCTTTCAGCGCTGAATGACCTAGTAGGTGCCAGCGCTTGGCCATTGACATATTATTCCATTCCATTCCAGCATATGGGTTCGATGTTTTATTTGTAACAAGAATAATGAACTTCAGTAGATTTGTTGGTGATAAGCGTCAGGGTCTGAACAATTCCAAAAAAATTGTCCCAACTTCCACCCGTTACGTTTTGCTGCTTCTTGCTCCTGTTAACTGCCATTTTCAGCCTCATCCTAACATTTTTCTCCGGTAGAGATTGATATTCTGATACTGTTTTTAAAAGTTAGCGTTTTCATTGTAGGTGTGTTTGTGTGTGATGATTTGACCAGCGAGACACTCCTATGGGAGGTGGCTTATGACACCTAGAAATAAGTGAATGGAGCCCGTTAAGTTAAGTATATCTTAGTTTCACCCGACCACTGAGCTGATTAACAGCTCTCCTAGGGCTGGCCCGAAGGATTAGATATTTTTACGTGGCTAGAAACCAATTGGTTACCTAGCAATGGGACCTACATCTTATTGTGGGATCTGAACCACTTTATATATCGAGAAATGAATTTCTATCACCAGAAATACATTCCTCTGATTCCGCGTTGGCCGAGCCGAAAATCGAACTTCGGGCCACCGGATTGGTAGCCGAGCGTTAAAACCACTCGTCCAACGAGGAACTGAATGGAGTCCGTGCTTGGTTTCTTTTGTGACAATGGTTTTGAGGTATATTTAATCGATTGTTGGTTTTCATGCGAAGAAGGCATTTTCTAGGTTGTAATTTTGATGTTATGATGGATAATCTTGAGGGTTGGGTTGGAAGTCCTTAACTTAAACTTCCTCCAATTTAAACTTGATTTTTTTTTATCAAGGTATTAGTTTTTAAAGTTGATTGTTTCTCTTTTAGGAATCAGAATGTCTTCATGTTTTAGGAGTTTAATGGGACAAGTATCTCTCATTCATCGTATCTCCTTCAGGAGAGCAAAAAATATGTAAGTCTTCCTGCTTTAAGAGCAGGTGGCTTAAGTATTGTAGTCTTCATGTATCACAGTGCTTCTCATCATCCGTTCTCAGGAATGTGGAAGAAAAAACATCCATTAAACTCAAGTCTTCATGTATTTAGAATTAAAGTTGTAGCTCTTATCTGTCGTTTCTCTCTTTGGGAGTGTTTTGGTAGCGCCATTATTTGCCAGATACAAAGACAGAAGTTGTTCGATTAGCGTCACGATGCAGCTTTTTTTATGGCCTTTGTCTTTATGCGAGTTTTACAGCCGTTATCAGAAGCAGTAATGGGTCTTCTGTACCACGAACCAGACGCTATCTCAGGCGGTTCGAGTACATTTCCTTCGGGTCATTAGGATTGTTTTAATGTATTTTATCCAATTGTAATGACTTTTTTTTTTTTTAACCTACAGAGTTTTTTTTTTAAACCTACAGAGGGACTTTTTTTACCTACAAAGGGACGATTGTAGGCCGTCTTTCATCTGCACTGATTGAAAGTCGAAATGAAGGGATCTGAATGACAAACATAAACACACACATGCTGAAAGAATGCAAATCTAGTGCACAAACGTCTGTGTGAGCAAACAGTGGTGTCGTAGAAAGAGATCAATTCTCAAGTAACACGTACATCCGCAAACGATACCTTTAGTGATTTAAAGTTATTCAAGCACATTTCCTCGTTGGACTAGTGGTTTGCGTCCTCGCCTACCGATTCCGATAGTCGCGAGTTCGACTCCCCGCTCTGCCAACGTTGAATCACAGAAATTTATTTCTGGTGATTAGAAATTAATTTCTCGATATGCTGTGGTTCGGATTCCACAATAAGCTGTAGGTCCCGTTGTTAGGTAACCAATTGGTTCCTATCCACGTAAAAAAATATCTTATCCTTCGGGCCAGCCCTAGGAGAGCTGTTCATCAGTTCAGTGGTCTTGTTAAACTAAGATATACTTAACTTATTCAAACACATACTGGCAAAAATTCTTACAGTTGAAAGGTACATGACTTTTAGTGATTACAATCATAATTAATCATAATTTAGGATTATAAACGTACATATACGTGAATTCAAATACTAGTGTTTTTGAAATTTCGCAGATCACAGATGCGTACGTAAATATATAAATTAGAATGCTTACACACATAAGTACATGCATACATCATTATAAATTCGCTTCAGGAATTACGTATTACAGTGTTTTTAAAGCTTTTTTTTTCTCTATCTCTCTCCCTCTCAAGCGGATAAGTCTTGAGCAACAACAGGGCAACAACAACGCCACGTGTCAGTTTCGAGGTTGCAAGAAGGGTGCAATATTGCTGGACTCGCTCCAGTAGTGGCACGCCCCGGTTAGGTAGGGTTGCATTATGCGAAATCCGATCTTAGTTTCGTTGTTGCAAGAGAACGGATTCCAGGCACGTTCCTCCAGAACTGTATATATATATATAATATATATATATATATATATATATATATATATATATATATATATATATATATATATATATATATATATATATATATATATATATATATATATATATATATATATATAAATCTTATTCGGCAGTGCCATTTGATTTTATTGAGATGGAGGTGGCTGAGTTTATTACAGTTAAGTTGAGAGGTGTCGACTGTGCTTAAAACTTGTTTGGTCATCATTTTATAGACACTGGTGTCTTTTAAGGAGTTCACTAGATCAAATTAGCATTTCTGCATACTTTAAACGCTCTTCTCTCTCTCTCTCTCTCTCTCTCTCTCTCTCTCTCGTCTCTCATCCTCTCTTCTCTCTCTCTCTCTCTCTCTGTATATATATATATATATTATACTCTGTATATATATATATATATATATATATATATATATGTATACTCTGTATATATATACATACATATATATATATATATATATATATATATATATATATATATATATATATATTAATCTGTGCCCCGTTAACCTAACATTGCGCGGTGATAGTTCTATACAAAACGAATAACCTGAATCATTTCTGCGCATTAATAACGATTTCCATCCCAGAAGAAGAAGAACAAGAAGAAGAAGAAGAAAAAGAAGAAATCGCTCAGAGAATTGACACCACGAAACAGCCGTTGAGTAACCCGAGAGTATTTGACGTAACTCCCAAAAGTTGCTGAGATATTTAGATCACTCGGGTCATGTGCCACTCCCAGCCACATCGGCGGCAGTAAAATCTCAGCTGACCAGTTTGGCGTGTTGGAAATTCCGGCCGAGGGGGTGAGGGGTGGGTGGTGTCTTCGGCGCTTTTAGAACTTGTCATGTAAAGTGTTATTAATTAGCGAATGTAAAAATGAGGGCGTGCAATAATTAGAAGTGATGTTTGTGTTAGTTGTGGAGCTCAGGTTAATTGAATTGTCCCGCTAATCTGCTTCTGTCAGTGAAAGGAGAGGAGAGAGAGAGAGAGAGAGAGAGAGAGGAGAGGAGAGAGAGAGAGAGAGAGAGCCTCGTATATTACGTTACAACAATCTCTCTACATATATATATACATATACACACACACAGACACACACACACACACACACACACACACACACACACATATATATATATATATATATATATATATATATATATATATATATATATATATAGATGAAAGTCAAACGACGGAGTATAAGATATTGATCTGTAACTCGATGATATTTTCAGCTTAAAAGTGTCTTGTGTTCAGACGAAATACTTTGCACTCCGTTGTATCACTTTCCTTGAGGTCACGTACTCTTTTTGTATATTTTATATAATGATATTCGGTATATATATATATATATATATATATATATATATATATATATATATATGAACGACTTTTGGTCAGAAGGTGGGTGGCATCCGGAGGTGTTATCCTACCATTTTTCAGCAAGTATTTCTTGGGTGAGGTTACTGCTCCATGCCCTTATCCTCTTTGGCTGTATACACCAGAACTGACAGGTTACCAATTTGTAATCAGTTGATTAGGTCAACTGGGTTGCATTGAGTTGCAACAGAACTTTCCTAGCCACCCCACTTTGCAACTTTACATGAAAGTCGAACCTTGGACCTCTAAAAAAAAAAGGAAAGCATAGTATTTGCCAGCGTTAAAAGAGCATTTAATGTCCGTTTGGATCACTTTTGGAAATTAATGCAAAAAATAGTTTTAATATTTTTTATTTGACCAAACGTTTATGTGATACGAAAAAATGTATGGCGATACCTTCTGGCCATGAAATAACGTAGTTTAATTAAATGCAATTCTGAAATATTAAAAAAAAAAATAAACTTGAAAGTATTGACTTGTTCTGGCTCCCAGAAAAAAATGAGATTGGGCAAAGCTACCAAAAAGTAATGTGGAAGGTATATGATTATCCTCATTGGTTGTATGACAACATGATGCAATTTTCTCTGCTCATCAGTGATTATGTCTAAATTAGGAACATAAGTACATCGAAGAGGGCCTTTTCTCTCCTCTGGGCAGGTGTGTGATACTTGAGCCTTGTCAGGGTTACGATATTTTCATGTCATTTCAATTCTTTTGGTGGTGTGCTTCATTGCAACCTCTTTCATTCCTTTTACTGTACCTCCGTTCATATTATCTTCCCTCTTACTCTCCACCCTCTTCTAGCAGTTGTTTCATAGTGCAACTGCGAGGTTTCCTCCTGCCACACCTTTCAAACCTCGTTTACTCTCAATTTCTATTTTAGCGCTAAATGACCCCATGGGCCCTAGCGCTTGGCCTTTGGAATAAATTCTGTATATTATTCATTATGTCCACCATCAATCAGTCATCAGTGAAAAGAGATGAAAAGTCTTGGGGGTGGGAGGGGGGGGGGGATTAGCAGTCTTTGCTGTAGCTATCATTCCTGGTCTGTATGAATTGAATTGAATATAGAATTTAGGCCAAAGGCCAATCACTGGGACGTATAAGGTCATTCAGCGCTGAAACGGAAATTGACAGTAAAAAGTTTGAAAGGTGTAACAGGAGGAAAATCTCAAAGCAGTTGCACTATGAATCAATTGTTAGGAGAGGTTGGAAAGTAAGATGGAAGAAAGAGAATATGAAAGGAAGCAAAGTTAGAAGGAACGAAAGTGGTTGCAGGTAGGGGTCGAAGGCACGCTGCAAAGAACCTTAAGTAATGCTTACAGTGCCACGCATTAGGTGCACTGACGGCACTATCCCCCTACGGGGCCTGGTATGTATGGGACAGCTGCGACTGAGGCTGTAAATAATCTGCGAAGTGGTTTCTTGGACCCCATAGTTTTATTTGAACATATTTTGACATAAGACAACAGTGGCATCCTAAGTAAAGTTTCTTATTTCACAGAACGTACAGCCACAGGAGACAGATTACTCTCCAAAGACGCAGGGATCCAGGAAAACAATAAAAAAAACATATTAAGACCATGTGGGATATTGCAGAACTCCACAAGTATTGCCAATTAACCATGCTTCTATATACCAATGAGTGCGAAGTGCGGGGACACCCTGGCTCTGATCCCATGCGGGCCTGTCCTTCTCAGCGTATTTTTTCTTATTATCATTATTTTTTTTTTTACTTTTGAAAGGCAACTGATGCGTGAGAACGGAGTCTTAAAAGTGAAGCTTCAAGCGAAGTCCGTTGACTAGCCTACATCCGGGCCTTAGGGGCCATTATCCATGTGTTTGTCTCTCTCTCTCTCTCTCTCTCTCTCTCTCTCTCTCTCTCTCTCTCTCTCTCTCTTTCAAATGGAGGTATATGTGTGTATATATATATATATATATATATATATATATATATATATATATATATATATATATATATATTGAATTATTACATTCTGATTAGTACCGTTATTATTATTACTACTACTACTACTACTACTACTACTGCTGCTGCTGTTATCCTACCAGTGATAAGAAGATAATAGTATAGTCCACGCCTGAGTCATTTGGCAATGACCTGGTTACCAGCAGATATAAATATGATGAAAGGATGTATTATGTGATGTTCATGTCAACCCTTTCGTTTTATTATGCACGGTGGTACTCTTTCATTGAGATTCAGGGCCATTTTATGTCGACGAGCAATCGCTAGTTTAGAACTGGTGAAGTACATGATGGTACCGATGAGAATGAAAGAGAAATTATATATATATATATATATATATATATATATATATATATATATATATATATGTGTGTGTGTGTGTGTGTGTGTGTGTGTGTGTGTGTGTGTGTGTGTAAATGTAATATATAACTAATATCACTGTAGACGCAGATGTCACAATCTGTTTCAATTTAATTTGTTTTAAGGCTGACCATCAAGAAATTTAACGATGACATTGATAGAACAAATCCTTATTTAGTAGAAGGTGCAACCATTAGTATGGAATAAGCACACAATACCTAACTTTCTAAACATATTTCAGAATTATAACGATAAGAAGAGTAAAAATAATTGCATGAATAACACGTAAATAAAGATGATTAACAAGCTTGACTAAATGTATAAATAACCTACAATAGAATTCAGTATAAGTGAATCAGTAGAAGATATTTGATGTGAAACAATTGGTGGGAAATATTGCAATTTTTATTGTTAAGGAAATTAATCCGGGTCCCCATTTAATACCTTTTTAAGTCATGTATGGAAGGATTTGATACAATTCCATAAGTATTGGTGAGGTATAGTAACCGAGTAGTCTTCGTTTGGATCATTCTTGTTAAAGCATTGAAATCACTCAAATCTGCTGTTTCTCTCTCTCTCTCTCTCTCTCTCTCTCTCTCTCTCTCACTCTCTCTCTCTCTCTCTCTCTCACACACACACACACACACACACACACACACACACACACACACACACACACAGCAATTCTTTTACTATTGAAATGAGAAATTACTAAATTATTCAGCAGAAAATAATGAAAATTTCGTGGGACATATTTTTGATACGAAAAATTGATTCTCAGGATTAAGATTTTCTTACAAAATTCTACCACAAGTACAATTCAGTGTTCTTTTATGTACATTGCTAAGACTCATTCCATCTCATTTCTCTCGAGTAGTCGGAGAGAAGGGCGCCTTTCTCACATTCATAAATCCAGGCCGGACGAAATGACGGGCGCTGAACAAACACTAACAATATAATTTCCTCGGTGAATGACGTACCTGATGATAGTCTTCATCTTTAGAAACGGGTCTGTATGCCTACAGTCCCATGTCTGCGTCCGCCCATGTGACGCCCAGGGACCCGCTTAAGTGGGCATGAATATAGGTCGTCTTAACAAACGATTCTTTTGGGCATTTTTGCGAGTTACGTAAGTCGGGTCACGGTAGGGTCGGATTTGGGTTGTTACTGAACTGGTGGGTATGTTGCGTGTTGCGCCACGCCAAGGATCCTGTCGTATTAGTTAGTGATGACCTGTTCCCATGAGTGCTCATTATTATTATTATTATTATTATTATTATTATTAATTATTATTATTATTATAGCATGTGAAATAGCTAAAAAGCTTTCCTCAAAAGCTTTCCTCTTTAACTGCTGAATCAATAATGAACTTCTACTAATTATTATTATTATTATTATTATTATTATTATTATTATTTTATTATTATTATTATTATTATTATTATTATTATATAGCTAAAAAGCTTTCCTCTTTAACTGCTTAATCAAGTATGAACTTCAACTCTATTATTATTATTATCATTATTATCATCCGGTATACCTAACAGCGTTGCTACTGTATTCCAGTAGTGGCCGCTTCAACTCAACCCCCCCCCCCCTCCTTTTTTTTTTCTTTTATTTATTGATTGTTTTGGGTAAATGCTTACTTACATGGGGCGTGTTTTTCTAAGCAGTTGGCATCATGCCATCTGGGTTTACATTTACATATAATAATAATAATAATAATAATAATAATAATAATAATAATAATAATAATAATAAACATGCACCATGCTTCACATAATCAATCCTTTACCACTTTTTTCCGACGTTATTAAGTCTTCATGTTCATATGAGGAGGAAAAACCCAGGTCATCTTGTCTTATATTTATTTCTTGCCCACTGTTGTTGTCTTATTTCTATCCGTGTCTTTGTTATACAGGTTCTTTACGGCAGGAGGAAATATTCATTCAGTGATTTTAGTTCTTGAGTGTTCAAGTAGAATCAGGTATACTACCTGTATGCTTTTTAAAGTGACATACCAATTTAAGGGTCCTAACTACTCCAAGCCAGTGATCAAAATTTCCGGATCTCTCCTAGATAGCGACTCCCAACGAAGTTCGGGGGTGGTTATCTGGGACGAATGTTTCTTGGGTGTCGTTATCTTTTTGATATTTACAGTTTTTTGTGTGTGTTTTTACGGTCATCCCCAAAGGTCATGTACTAAAACACCGCAGAGGTGGATACATACCGGGTTAAAACCCATGGGGGTCACTATCTAGGAGAGATCAAATTTTCCAAGCCAGTGATTAAATTTTCCAGCGGACTGGAAGTCAGACGGCATATGAGTCCATGACTCGGAATTTCTTTCCGGTTCCCTGAACTCAGAGCAGGTTTGCACGAATGTTTTAGAAGGATTTTGCAAGCGAGACACCGTTTGCTGTCAGTTTTTCTGGTCTTTTTTGCGGCTCAGTTTTCTTTCTCGTCCGTTTTCCCTTTTATTTCTTCCAATTTTTTTTCCTTCTCGCTTACTTCAACTTTCTGTGATCATTTTCTCTCATGCTACACAGCGTGTCAAGCTATTCAGTACTATAACATGCCATTTGCAGTCTTTTGTACATCCCCACAATGTTGGTTGATTGATTGATATCTGTAGTCTGGCGTCACTGTAATTATGACCATAGTCTCTGGAAATATTACATATATGTATGTATGTATGTATGTATGTATGTATGTATGTATGTATGTATGTATGTATGTATGTATGTATGTATGTATGTATGTATGTATATATAAACTAAAAAAATGAGTATGGATACAAATTTTCGCGACAAAATTATTAAAAAGATTCTTGCTTCACAGATATTTCACCATTTTACGTTCGTAAAATTGTATGTCATACTTGGTAAATTTTTTCCATTTTTATGTGTCAACGGGCCTGGGCAAGAAAAGAACATTATGGTGCCTGTCCTTTTTGGCCTCTCCATTTCAAAAGAAATAGAAAATTGAAGAAAAAACAATTCTTCGACAAACCTAAAGGCATTACTTTGATTTTAAAACGTAGTACTTCTTTTATTTTTATACGTAATGCGAAAAGATTTCGCCAAGGAAATAGAGATATAAATAGATAGAAGTGAAAGCTTAACACAAGACTTAGTGTAAATGATCTCGGTGTGATCATGTTTCAGGCTTCGGTGCTTGTGGTTACAGCAGAAAAAAATCCTTTCTGTGCACCATAAAGATTCTTGATGTTGGTACTGTTTGCCTTCCATGTTTTATTATTATTTATAATAGTTTTATTATTATTATAATTCTCATTTCTTTTTTGCTGCACCTGCTGCTAATATTATTATTATTACTGGAAAAAAACTCCATAATTTGTATGAATATAGAAATATTTAAAGAGTGAATTTTTCACCAACTTACCAAATTAGCCTCTTCAGTTTATTTTTTATTAATTTTGCAAAAAGGATAAATTAAGTATTATTATTATTATTGATTATTATTATTATTATTATTATTATTATTATTATTATTATTATTATTATTATTATTATTATTATTAAAAACCTGTTTCTTTACCTTGAACTGGCCTCCAGAAACAGAACTAGTTGCCTGTTCTTAGAACCGAGCGCACCTTCGGTTATCCGAACAAAATAGATGCTATTTATTGCATTGCTCGGTTGCACGGGACGTTTTTATTTTCTCTTCCTTATACTCCGGGGATAGTTTTTTTTTTTTTTTTTAAATCCTCCATGGAAGAGATAAGCGCCAGGCGTTTTCAAAAAGTATTTTGAATTTTTGTTAAAGAAAGCTGTGAGTTATGAAGTTGGCTGTCTTAAAAAATGCAAGGTTTCTTTATGAAAAATGATTGTAGCCATTATTGGCAATTGTATTTCATGCCTTTAGAGAAATAATATACTTTCCAAATTGCAGTCTGATATATCTTTAAAAAAATAATATACTATCCAAATGGCAGTAAATCTTATTTTATGAAAGACACCGTTATAGAAGTGTGTTACACTAAATGCTAAAAATATATTTTAGTATGTTGTTACTTTTCGTCATCTTCACGGTAAAATAAACTGGGTCATAATAATATAAGAGATGTAAAAATTAATGTACTCACTAATTCTTTAATTGGAAATTAAGAAATCAGATGCCTTGAGGACGGACGCAACATCTAAGATGAAATATTCAGCAAGAATTGCCAGTGAGACAGTATATTTTAAGAGATGTCATTCCATCATGATAATCATCGTAGTCCTCAAGATTAATTTTCATAACCTTTCGTTTAGTTTCCAAGAATAACTTTGTGGTTTTAAAATGGTTTCGCTTAGTTCCAACGAGCACTCTCCATTCTCATTTCCAAATAGCTTCGTTTGTTTCCCATCTAAGTCTCCTTATTATTATTGTCAAATAGTTTCGTGTGGTTTCTACGAATAGCCCTCGTCTCGCCGCCAACCCAACAACAGGTAATGATAGTTACCGGGTTGCGGTGTGATCGCTGCTATCTGGAATAGATCAGTAGTGTTTCGGGGAACCCTGGGATGTTTTGGTATTTGTGCAGCGAAAGGAATTTCCGATGCCCCATTCCCGGGGTACGCATGCGCCTTGACCTTTCTGATTTCGCAGACTGGTTTTCACCCTCGGTACACTTCCTTGATGCATTGAATTTATTTATTTGTTTCTGTATTATACTAAATATTAGATATATATATATATATATAATATATACAATATATATATATTATATATATATATATAATATATAATAATATTAGAACATTATATATTATATAAATATATTATAATGCCCGGGTCCGTTCTGTTTTGTTGAAGCTTGATGTAGAAGTTGATGGCTTTCCAGGCTTCCTTTTTAAATTTTTTTTATTCATAATTAGAAAAATTATGAAAATAATAATTGGAGATAATAGATAATACAATATTATCCACAAACCTCAAGAAGTACAGTTGAATATAAGCAAATGATGCAATATATGCTAGGAGAAAGATAGCAGAGGAAAATTTCAGTTACTTAAATGATTCTTGTATTAATGAACATTGTTGTTACGCTGTGTGTAATAAAAAAAATCAATCAATTAATCAGCATTGCTATTTTATATCTCTTACAGGTAATTGTAACAAGGAATTTTGTTGGAAGAAATTGTCTTGAATGAGTTTAATTTCCTCCCTGACTCGAACAGTCTTTTGATCCCGGGCTAGATAAAGGCATTGGGTTGCCCATCCCATCGGCCTTTGCGTTAAATGTGTAAAAATGAAAACGGCATTTACTGTAGCACATGATTAATTTCACATCAGCCATTGTGTATTGTTCTGAACTTCTGCTGTAACTTATGTCAGAGAATAATTTCCGTGAGCGTTTCATAAGTGACGTTACGCCGTAATGTGGCTTAGAAGACTAAAATGAAATGAGGTTGGAATTAATTGCGTTCTGTATTTAAAGGTGTCAAAGGTGTCAGATGATAAACATGGAACCACATAGATATTGTTTGGTTAGGAATTTAGTAAGGTGAAATTTAAATTGACTAAATGAAGAAAGAAGCGGTAAGGTTTATTAATGACTAATGATAAATAGTTGTACAAGTAATAGCAAGCGTAATGAAAACGAAGGGAATCTATAGAGGTTTTATCGTCCAAATGCATTAAAAGTCTTAACATCAGTATATTTGTGCTAAGTCAACTTTAACATCAGTATATATTTATGCAAAATCAACCCAAGTTGATTTCATTCATCGGAATATAATACCATTGGAATTCAACACAAATGATTTTATCAACAAATGGTCAGCCTCATTAACCTTGCAGCCTTCACGAATGGTATGGTTCGCATTCCTTGGGGCTTAGTAACGCCCTAGGTGGGACTCGTTCAGCGTGGGCAAGGACAGTAAACGAAAAACGGCCTTGGACGGTGAATGCTCATAGCTGAACTACCTGGTTTTTTATCAGTTCTTTTGAATACCTTTAGATACCAGTAACATAATGCAGTCGTTGCAGTGATTTGCTTTTATGGTTGTGGGATATTAGAGAATATTTTAAGATTAAGAACATATTACTATTTTACAGTAGTATTTTTTTTGTGCGCGTTCATAGTGTAATTGAAAGAATGTAATTTTTCCTTACTTGCAGGTTTAACTGAAATATATTACTTGCAAAATCTTCAAGGCAATCCTACTGCAAAGCTAAACCAGATTATTCCGTTTTCTCTCTGATTCCTTATCCACAAAAAAGAAAGAAAGAAAAAAAACTGCATTCTTGTGTCATCTGCATCCATTCGCAAACTTTTCCTCATGTTTATTTGAGCAAATGACTGAACGAAGTTTACGTCATCAATGGAAAACGTAGTCCAGTAGACTGATATTTCTTTGGTGCATCTGGAGAACTTTGTTACACATAAACCAGTAAGGAAGTCTATCAGGCGATCGCTTCTAATTTTAAGAGATGACCTTTTCTGTTTGGAAATGCCCAGTAGCAGGTACAGAATAACCAGGACGACATTGCCTGTGTCAGTGAGTTTCTCTTGAGTTTCCGTGAGTAAATTTGAGTAGTATTTGCTTTACATTTAGAAATATTTGGAGTCGGGGAGTAAACTTTCTTTTAGCGTTTAGAACTGAAGATCAAGGAATCTAGTTGACATACTAAAATATGCAAACTAGTGCTCTCTTGACTTTCATATGGAGTCCCTTGATGGACTCTATTGGCATAAACTAAAGCAACATTGAATGTTTTCGTTTTATCACCATTACTTCCAGAAATAGCCAACTGAAAGTAAACGGATACGGCCGTTAATCTGTCTGGTAGTAATTTGCTTAAATTTCTGGATTTCCCAGTTTCACAAGCAAGGGCGTGGTGTTGTGTAAGACAGTTGTTCTCTGATTTTAATTCTTATGTGTTGATGGAAAAATAGTAAAAAAAAATCGGTTGTTTTTCTCCTTTTCTGTCGAGTTTCGGAATCTCCTTTCCTGGTTCAGTTTTGCCTTTGGCTTCTGCGTTGAAAAATGAGATTTTAATGAAGAATTTAGTGCCATTTCTGTGTAAAAATATAATGGCGTGCTTGAACGACTTATGGGTCCGCAGTTTTTAAGGGGGATATTAATATAATATTGCTCTTTGAGCCGTAATGTGATGCTGAGGTTACAGGCTAAATAAATAGTTATAATTACTGATTGAATTAAAGGAGAACGATTTCAAATGTAGATTATGTTTATTCGTTTTTGCATGATTATCTGTTTACTTGGCATGAGAACTGCATGATTGTGATTAGATGATTGTCACCCTTGATAACTGTAGAAATTTTACACTATTCTGATATCAAATAAATCGGTCAGCTCCCTATCGATAGACGGAGAAGATGGACTTCTCGGGTTTTGGTACGCGCGTCGTGAGCAGGGTAAATAAACGTAACCTTAGAACGTGCCGATTTACAAGTTGACCTTCCTTGGGGGCTCCTGCATGCCTAACGCCTGACGTAGGTTTTTTATGGGCTTAATGAAGAAGCACAAGACGGGAAGGCCGTGTGTTAGTCATGAACTTCCCCTCCGCCCCTCCCCGATCCTCCTCTCCCATCTCTCTCTGTCTCTATGTAGTAGCTAAATTACGTAGGTGGAAAAGTCTGAATTCTTTCTTTATATACAGATGTCAAAAGCTAAATTTAACTATCGTTTTTTTTTCTTCCCTTTTTCGTGTTTTTCCTCTGCACTGCAGAGGTTCTGCCATGTAGTACGATTCATTGTCGAAATCAATATTACGATCAGTATTAATAAATGAGTGAAATTATAAAAAAAAAAAAAAAAAAAAAAAAAAACCTGAGGGGGACGTCAGACTATTTGTCGTGAATGAAATTTATCTTTTATTCGTGTAAAGATTTGGTTAGGTCCGTGTTAAAAGCATTGAAAACCATCTCTCTCTCCCTCTCTCTCTCTCTGCATGCCCAATTTTCTCCCGTCCTTTGGCAATGCCCAAGAGTAGTAGACGGATGTCAAAACAAGTTTCCAGTTCAGGAAATGCCATGGCTCCTGGCTACCTTCCTTCAAGGGTTTTAACGTTAACTGGTCTGTCACTGGAATCAGCCTTCCAAACCTTCCAGAATGACTCGAGCATTCAATCGTTTCAAAACACCGTATAGTAACTTCGGGAATAACATGAGCAGTGCCAGCGAGTACGAAGGAGTTAACGTCAGAACGATGCCCTGTGGTATTTCAGCGTGACCTCATTATCCATTTCCACCGTGAGTTATAAGTACCTCCATAACTGTTACGTTTAAATCAAGTGAAGGAATGCTTTGAAATTAAACAACGGAATACATGATTTTATTGATAGCTGAATGACAGTTGCTAAATGACAGTTGCCATTATTGAACAGTATGGATGTGGACAACTATATGGGGCATTAATTGTTTTGGATACCGGTATTTAATTTGAACGGTGGTCGATAATTGCCTTATAAATCTGCAATTAAAATTATATTTATAAATTCTGGCTCACTTTTGTCGGATACTGGTAGATCAGTGGAATGGTGGTCGGTAATTACCCTCCAAACCTCCTAACGAACATAAATGGATACATATATGAAAATATATCAATTCCGAGGTAGAGCGAATTAGATATTAAAGGACATTTGTAGCTCGAATGATTTATATGAATCACAGTGATTTGATAAGTATTCATAATATATATATATATATATATATATATATATATATATATGTATATATATATATATATATATATATATATATATATATATATATATTATAATATATATATATGAACTTTATCAGTTGCACAATTCTTCTGTACAGAAATACAATTACTAACAGGACCTCATTAAAATTGGGTGTTATCTAGTGGAGATAATTATTCAGAAAAAAAAAGTTACAGCGCTTTTTAGGACTAACAGTCCTCAATGTCTAGTTTTCTACGGATACTTAACAGTGAGGTCTGTCAAGTCTTAGAAAGCCTGTAACTTTTCCTGAATGAATATCTCCGCAGGATACCATCCAGTTTGGATGAGGTCCTGTTAGTATATATATAACATATATATATATATATATATATATATATTATATATATCTATATATGTATATATATATAAGATATGTAAAGATTATGAGAGGAATGTTGCAATCACCATTTCAGCCTTCACCCCTGAGCGGTCTTGGGTCTGGGTGGCTTTCCCCCTAGGGGTCCGTGGTGCTGGGGGTAGGTGGGTAGGTAGGTAGGTAGGTAGGTAGGTAGGTGGTACTGTTGGAGATGACATGGGTCACATACCGTTCTGGGGCTTTAACGAAAGGGATGCCAGTTGAGGCTGGTGCAAACTTTATTTTCGTATTGCTTTCATTTATCTCTTTTCACTAAGTATTATTATATATATATATATATATATATATATATATATATATATATATATGTATGTAAATATATATTTGTGTTTCACTCACAAGTCAGTTTCTCTTTGGGCAGTTAGATTACTGAGGAGATTTACAGTAATCTATTAATAGTATTTTGTAGATTTTGACGATGGGTATATATATATATAATACATACATATATGTATATATATATATATATATATATATATATATATATATATATATATATATATATATATATACTATAAAATCACAAAAGTAAGCACCGTGATTTTGTTTACCAGCTAAAGCCACAGGAAAATTTTAAAAAAAGACAAGACAGAGTGCCAAGTACTTTCGTGTATTTAACACATCTTCGGGGCACAAAGTCACTTTGTGTCCCGAAGATGTGTTAAATACACGAAAATACTTGGCACTCTGTCTTTTCTTTTTTAAAATTTTCCCTGTGGCTTTTGCTGATATATATATATATATATATATCTATATATATATAATATATATATATATATATATATATATAAATAAACACAATCACACACACACATACATATATAATATACCTATATATATATATATATATTATATATATAGATATATATATATTCGTACATACATATATACACGCACATCACACATTACCAAAGGTGAAAAATTAGAGACAGGGTGTAGGTCCTGACCGGTTTCTACTTTATCCCCCAAGCCACTGACGAAAGACTGACACATAGTAGTATTAGAAGTCACAAATATGTAGACTACAGAGACAGTGCTGCAGTATTGTGTGTGTGTGTTTTTTTGTGTTTATTATATATATATATATATATATATATATATATATATATGTGTGTGTGTGTGTGTGTGTGTGTGTGTGTGTTTGTTTGTTTGTCTGTATGTAAGAGAAGTAAAGTCTCTGTGAAGCGGAGGATGAACTTTAAATTCAAAGCTTAAATATTTAAGGAAAACTGTAGTCACCATATTTGCTATTATTGTTATTAGTTTTAACGGAACGGTAGTAATTGTCTTTTACGTATAGTAGTAGTAGTAGTAGTAGTAGTTGTAGAACTTTTTAGTAGTAGTAGTAGTAGTCGTGGTAAAAGGATTAGCGTAACCTCCAGTATTGCCACTCGACCACACGCCAGTACGTTTGCACTCTCTCTCTCTGCTCTCCTCCTCTCGTCTCTCTCTCTCTCTCTCTCTCTCTTATACCTTGGTAGGAACGCCACGAGCTCACGGTTGGACAACAAGAGGCACGAGTAGGAGCATTCCCTAAAATCCAGGACTCTCTGTTGACATTAGCAGTTATAATATAGTTAGGTGCCTTATTGTCAGTTGGATGTTGTGGGTCGTAGTTGATATGGAGATAAAGTGAGTTGAAGAGAATACGCGAGTGTCAATTGTGCCCTCAATACGGTGGTGCCTCTTTGATTCTATATATATAGATATATATATAGATATATATATATATATATATATATATATATATATATATTCCTTTTTAAGTTGAATTTTGTCTCTCCCTCTGTATTTATATATATATATTATATATATATATATATATATATATATATATATATATATATATATAGATATATATAGTATATATATATATATATATATATATATACATATACACACACACACACACACCACACACCCACACACACACACACACGTATGTATCACCCAGATACACAATTCTAAATCAGACATGGAAAGGAACATGTTTCCCACATAAATGATAAATGCACAACGAGAGGTAACACAGTCAACTCCCCCCACCCCCCATCCGCCTCCTTCCCTCTCTCACTTCGCCAGGTTTGCTGGGGCGGCCGTCGCCTCGAATTTGCGCCTTTCAATTTTTTTTTTAAGCCGGTCTTGGAGATTCGACGGTTACTCTACAGTTATTGCCGCGCGGGGGGGGGGGGGGGAGGAGGTGGGGGGGGGGGGAGGGGGGGGGTGGGAGAGCTGATGCTTAAACCAGACCATGAATCCTAGCCTACTGTATACCTGCCTCGTGTGCATCTTACTTGTTTGGGTTTCCATGGCGGTCGACTTGAGTTACGTCGAGAGAGAGAGAGAGAGAGAGAGAGAGAGAGAGAGAGAGAGAGAGACACGAATATTTTCATATCCTAAACATCTCACATTCTCAACAAATAAGACTTAGTGGCTGCTCTAGGAGCAAGAGCCCGTCCTGGCATAAGGCCAGCTCAATCTCAAACAACAACAACGAGAGAGAGAGAGAGAGAGAGAGAGAGAGAGAGAGAGAGAGAGGGTGTGTGTGCAAAGGGATAGGTGGAGATATTTGATCCCGCATAGCTTCATCCATTAGTCACCCTGTAGTCGGATGTGAAATTCATCCCTTCGCTTGCTGCTGCGGGCTTCCTCTTTCGAAATCTTCGTTCTTTAAGTATCATCTTTCATTGGGGGGGGGGGGGGGGGGGGGCATGAATGGGATGCTGCGTGGGTGTAAAAACGTAGGTGCGTCTCGTGTTGGCTTTTTAAAAGGGGCGTTTTACGTTTTTGGGATGATTGGTGAGTTCAGTATTCAATTATCTCATGCTTCGAAAAGTTATTGATATATTTCAATTTTGTGTGTGGGTGGGCCAGAGAGAAATTTATGGAGTCTTGAAATATACAAATATATAGTATATATATGTATATATACTATATGTTTGTATATATTAAAATGTATTATATGTACATAAACATATGTATAATACTATATATATAGATAGATTTATATATAATATATATATACTATATATATATATATATTATATATATATATATTATATATATATATATATATATATATATATATATATATATATATATATATATATATATATATATATATATATATAATATATAATGCAGAGCAATGTGCTCTTAGTGTCCCTCAGTGTTTGTCATGGCAAGTAAGTTTCAGTTTTGCCAAAAAAAATGTTTCGAACAAGGCAAATGCAGTGAATAAATGTTCTTATTATGGCTTTAATCTCATCTCAGATTCTGTTTAGGTGCTTATTTCAGTGATGCTGTTTGTGCTTCGTCTAGCCTGTTGGTGATAATTTCAGTCTTTATAACAGACTCCGCCTGATTTTGTTATCGATTAATTCTGTAAATAGTCTTGAAATATATATAGGTTGGTGAGGGAATAAACAAGTCTTTTTCGTTGTAGTACATATGTGACTAAGATTGTGAATGAATGAGTAAGTTCATTATTGTTTGTAAGGTGGATGATTCTGCAAATCCAAGCGTTGTCTTTAGGTAGGGGGTCTGATTACATTTAAGTTTAAAGTTTTATATATAATAAGTGACTGAATATGTACTGAAGATGAATTTTGAGAAATTAAAAGTATATATATATATATATATATATATATATATATATATATATATATACGTAAGTATACACACAATTTAAGTTTACCAGATCTTTTAATACTGATCCCTTTTCCAGTTACGGCGAACTAACCATTATTACTCAAAATTCTACTTTTCGTGGCCATTACTCTAGTTTTTCGTTTAAGCAGCGTTCTTATACAGACCTTTCACCCTTTTTCATATATTGTCTCCGTCATTTCTCTCGAATTTGGAGAGAGACAAGGCTTTAACTCCATCTTTACTGGACAGATGGACTATGGAACTGAGATAGCCGAAACGTGTTGAGCGGGGGTGCGGCCAGAGTTACCTTGTTGAAAACTCTCTCTCTCTCTCTCATTCATTTTGATCTGCTGCATCCCCCCCCCCCCCTCCCACCCTTACTCCTCTGCGTCTTCCTCCTCACTCCTACTTCCCCTCCTACGCACTGTCTGAATAGGGACAAATATTTTAAACTCGTGTCGAAATCTTGTTAGTCATTGGAGTATTTCGGAGTTTCTCACGGTTCTTATTCTAGTTTTATTTATGTTGTGGGAAATTTTTTTTTCTTCTGCTGCGTTTTGTGGTATGCTTGATGCCGTTATTATTTTGCGATTGATTTTTTTTTTTACCTCACTCTGCTTGTCTACTTGAGGTAATCAAGACGTACTTTTTTAGTATTTTACGAAGACAGTACTTGATTCACTTATCTCCTTCCAGGTTGGTCATTTTTTTTATAGAATACAAAAGATTATTGTAAGATTTGTTTCACACACACACACACACACACACACACACACACACACACACACACAAAGACTTTCCATTATGTTTGCAAATTTAGTTTATTCAGATACTTGGAGTCATACCTGGAATCCATCAATTGTAGCATTCTTTCAGTTTTATATCATATGTGTATGTATATATGTGTGTGCGTGTGTGTGTATATAGAATGTGTTTGTAAACATATACTATGTATATTGTCTGGTATGATGACTTATAAATGACTTGTCCACGTACGGCTGGATAATAAATAGCAGTGCTAAGATACGGACTGGAGAATTGAAAACAGCTGATCTGAAATCGTATCGTCATTTAGAAACGTGAATGTAATCAATTCAGACTTGATTTCTCATTTGACGTCGTGCGATGCATTCTCTTTATTCCGTGAACAGCCTTGATCAATTCGATTGGCTATTCGACTTCGTCGAATCTCGTCGAGTCGAAACGAGAGGGTCGAGTTTGGCAAGCAAACCAATGAAGCGTCCTTGGTGCAAGGTCTTATTCGGAGTCACTTTTACCTGGCGCGTTCCTTTCCTTATCTCTCTCTCTCTCTCCAATCTTTGCCAGTGGTAATTTTACTTTATTGTTGAATATTTATTTATTACCTGTTTTCTTTTCCATTTCTCTCTCTCTCTCTCTCTCTCTCTCTCTCTCTCTCTCTCTCTCTCTCTGTGTGTGGTAGATCTGTATTAGGGTTGGGGCATTTAATGTCCTTGAAGTGCACGTGTTTCCTTTCTCTATGTTTTTTTTTATTTATTTTTTAAAAATAAACAAGGCACCGCCTCCATAATTCGTGCGAGTGATCTGAATTTAAATTAAAGTTGAGATGTTTTCTCGTTTATTTTATATGTTCTTTATTTTATATGCTAAAATCAATCGCACGCACGCGCCTATATATATATATATATATATATATATATATATATATATATATATATATATATATATATATATATATACTATGAATATTATATATTCATTTGTGTATGTATTATGTATGTATGTTTAAAGATTAACAAGCACCATCAAGAAAGACGCGCGAGAGTATGAATGAATAGTCATTTTTCTTTTTGGCACACGAAGTTTTGACTTGAATACCAACTAACAACTAAAAATAGTTGTAATTTACCGTCTTTCTAAGGATTAAATATTTTTAAACTGCATAGGTGCAGGAATGCGATAAGCATGATTGATAATAGTCTTAGAGACACCGTGTTCGGCTGTTGTTAATCTTACTGATTTCATCACTTTTATCTTTTACTGATTCCATCATTTTTATTTTTCACTGATTTCATCGCTTTTATTTTTTACTGATTTCATCACTTATCTTTTATTGATTTCATACCCTTCCCCCCCCCTTTTTTTTTTTTTGCTGGGGCTGATTTCATCATTTTTATCTTTTACTGATTTCATAACTTTTATTTTTTTACTGGATTTCTTTTTAATCTTTTTTACTGATTTCATCACTTATTTTTAATTATTTCATCACTTTTATCTTTTACTGATTTCATCAGTTTTTTTTTTTTTACTAATTTTCATCACTTTTATTTATCACTAATTTCATCACTTTTATGTGTCCTTTTTATTTTATTTCCTAAGAGAATTCAAGTTGTTAACGGCCTAACTCTTATTTCTGGGAAGGGACCTCAACTACTGAATTATTATATTATTATTATTATTGTTATTATTATTGATGTTTTTGGGAAATTTAGGCAATAAGTAATTTTCACGTTATCGTAACGCTGCTATTATTGCTATTGGGTTGTATAGTACATATATGTATCATATATATATATATATATATATATATATATATATATATATATATATATATATATTTCTTATCCGGATGCGTTTTCCTAAAAGGTGTCTTTATTCTTAAACATAAATAGCTCACAGTTTGAAGTATGTAGACCGTTATTCGTATATATTTTGACTTATACTGGCGATATACCATTATTCTCCTCCTTATGCATGGGCTAAGTTAACTTTATTGTATGCTTTATCGGTATGTTAAGAAGCGCTGACTGCACAATATAGTATACTTCTCGTCGTACGTAATACATATGGCTAAGCTCGTTGCTTCCACACCAACGTCCTTGAACTGGATAAGAGGGCCCCCTGCTGGCTGTGAAGCCCTTGGCCACCTGTCCAAGTTAAGACTGAAGTTTCAGCTGAAATGGATCATTTCCTGTGCCAGAGAAAGACTGAAAGAGTCCTGTTATGCACTATAAATGAAGCGTTTAGTGAAGTGGATGATTCCATCCACCACCATATTAAGGTTGAGGTGTCCCATGCTTCGAGGAAGTGTTTGCTGAAGTGGATTCATTTCTCGATATAATGCGGTTCGGATCCCACAATAAGCTGTAGGTCCCGTTGCTAGATAACCAACTGGTTCCTAGAAACGTACAAAAAGATATGTAATCCTTCGGGCTAGCCCTAGGATAGCTGTTAAACAGCTCGGTAGTCTGGTTAAACCAAGATATACTTTTTTTTTTTTTTTTGCTTACTGAAGTGGCTGATTTGATAATCTTGGCCTTCAGATATGTTGAAGTGTCGTGTACTTCAGGGGAAGTGTTAATTGATGAGTTCACAATTCCTTTTATCAGACAGGGATGAAGTGTTTAATGAATTAGATAATTTCATTTAAGGTAAAAAGAAAAAGAAAAAAATTGCCCTGCACTTGAAGTCGAAGTGGTTATTGAAATTAATAATTTCATCATTCATACTGTAAAACATATCTTAATGTACACGTGACTGGGATGAGGATATCACCCACATGCTGGGGTGAATTCAAGAAAGTTATAAGATTGAATGGTTATATGGGTCCTGCCTCTGCAATTTTGGATAAAAGAAATTTATTAGCTCTTTTGAAACGTTGGGTTGAAGTTTAGCGTCAGATCCTGAAGACGATGACTAATTCATGTAGTTGTACATTAATTTTTAGGGAAAGAATGGAGGCCATATGTCTATGATTTGTTATTCTTTTTATCTGTATTCGCTTCAACCGAGGATGCGTGAGCCACGGACGTGATAAGATACTAATATTAATGAAAAGCTTTGTACTTATTGTGGAATGTATATTTGTGCTGTAAGAATATGGGGAAATAATAGGAAGTATTCAAGTGTTTTAGGGGTATAAGATAATGTAAACATGACAAAAACCACTGATGAAACAGAGTTCAAGTTGTGATCCTTTCAACTCAAGTTAAATCTGTGGTAACCGTTAAACATAAAAACCTAATTTTTATATATAAAAAAAGTCGCAGTTCAGAAATCTATCTTGTCTCAATTTATTCTTCTAATTGATGAGTCCGATGGGAACGAGCAGTCCAGCGTCTCTATAACTCCAACTCGAGCGAGACAAGAAAGGAAGTAACAGATAGATAGCACCGTCTCCTGAGAGATGAGAGATTGTAGGGCGAGGCTGAAGGAATGCTGCCGATGATGCCGCCGACAGTTCCTGCCATTTGGTTAATTGTTTGTGCTTTATATCGCGAACATGAAGAATGGGCCGGGGGACACCTTTTGAGATATCATCTGCAGGATCTGATTGATCCACTTAGCCAAACGAGCTGGTCTTTACTGTCCTTTGTTTACGGATTTCATCTGTGTGTGTGTGTGTGTGTGTGTGTGTGTGTAACCAGCCAGGCGCCTGAGGTTCACATCAAGTGACCAGGTTGTTTGCTTACGGTAGGCATTGTTGCTATTAATACCTGTCAAGTTTTCCTAAGGTAGTTTTCTTGTTGGCAGCTAGGAATCTCTCTCTCTCTCTCTCTCTCTCTCTCTCTCTCTCTCTCTCTCTCATCAGATATAATGGTTTTCGCCTGTTTATACTAGGTGCGTGCGTATACTTCCATTTGTTGATGTATGTATGGAATCTAATGTTCTCTATACTTGTAATATACTTGACATATATGCCATATGAAAATTATAAACCCACAAGAAAAATCATTTAGGAAATTGCTTATCGTTACGCAGTATAGGCTATGTATGTATATATGTATATGCATACGTACTTACATACTTACATATATATATATATATATATATATATATATATATATAAATATACACACACACAACACACACACACACACACACATATATATCTATATTATATAATATAATATATATATATAATATATTATAATTATATAATTGATTTTAGAAATCCTGTTGTTTGCAAAGTCAATGACTGTAATAGCTATAATCCCAGTTAATAGGGGGAATTCTGTTTGTCGTCTTAGTCCAATGATCGAATTGGTACCTTCTTAGAAGGTCATCAAACATTTAATAGATTTCCAAGTTTTTCCTGTTAATATAAGAGAAATGCATCCACCCCTAGTTGCTACGTCAATATAAAAAGTCGTCAGACTCCCCTATTGAAAGGAGCATCTGTCGTGGACTTAGGTTTTTGTATATATTGCAGTAGAGTACAATGTCACATCAGACTGTTTTCTGGGTATTTTTTTTTTAGCATCTTTCTGCCAAAATGTACTTCAGGTAACCAATAACTGTAGGGAAACGGAGGTCGTGCAAGTTGGTGTTTGTCTGATATCACCTTATTAGAGGCGAGCGTCTTAAATATTGCACAAATATAGACAAAAAAATTTTTTTTTTGGCAACTTGCCGCAAAAGGTCAGCAGCAAGATGGTAGAAGATAACAGATGAAGTGGAAGGTTTGTTTTTTCTTTCTCAAATATATTACTGTATGTGAATACTGGTGCACAGTATTCAAGAGAGACCAGCACTCATCTTAATATTGTCTGGCGGACTGCAGATGCGTAACCAGTTTCATGACCTACGTATTTTCCACCCGAAGCCGTTACTGAATGTTTTGCGGCATTTCAGACGTTCGTTTCCTCTTGAGCAAGTACTTGTAACTGCAGAAAATGTTTGGATTTATTTGCTGTATTTATATACTAAATGTTTATTGGTAGGATGTAGAGCATTTTGTATGTTGTTAAGATACACAAAATATTAAGAGTTACGTTGATCGTGCAGTGTAAGAAATTGTTTCAAACTTGAATAGTTTTTCCAGGAATTTGGTATGACCTCTCTCTCTCTCTCTCTCTCTCTCTCTCTCTCGTGTAGACGTAAATATTTCGCCAGGTCGTTAGCATTTCAAAAGTTGACTTAAAAGTTTTTCTTCGAAGTTGACATGACCATTCTCTCTCTCTCTCTCTCTCTCTCTCTCTCTCTCTCTCTCTCTCTACTCTCTACTGGTCCATGTTATCCGACGGTAAACAATTAACAAACACAATTAAAGTTCTCGCAATATACGCAAGCAATAAACTCGCAATATACGCAAGCAATAAACGAAGCAAATGCATTCTGGCTCAGACGGAGGATAGACTGACTGGTAAGCTTAGCCTGTACAGTTGGGCAGGCTGAGCATTGACCCGAAGACTCCCGTCAAAAATGCCCGCCCGACCTTCACCAACGGACCTACCTACCTGCCCAATCTCTCTCTCTCTCTCTCTCTCTCTCTCTCTCTCTCTCTCTCTCTCTCTCTCTCTCTTTATCAGTGGGGCTGATATTTGGATTGTTGATCAGGATTAAAATATTACTTTTAACTCTCTCTCTCTCTCAGAGGCTGATATTTGGATTGTTGATCAGGATTGAAATATGTAATTCTTTTAATTTTGTGTGTGTGTGTGTATGGTGGGGGAGGGGGGCTGATATTTGGAGTGGTGACCAGGATTAAAATATGTACATTTAATCTCTCTCTCTCTCTCTCTCAGTGGGGCTGATATTTGGGTTGTTGATCAGGACTAAGATATGTAGTACTTTTAATTCTCTCTCTCTCTCTCTCTCTCTCACTAAATCTTTTGATTCCATTGTTTGCTGCAAAGATTGTTTAGGCTACGTCATTCCAGTGATTCATGTGTACATTTACTAAAAAAAAAAAAAAATGGAATGTAATTCCCAGGAACTTGTTTGTCTCGAAGGAAAAGGAGTTTATTTAGTATATACCCAAGATTACTTATTGATATACAACTGGGGTTCTCATTTGCAGAGATCGTGTAGTGCTCTGACATTTATCATTAGCTGGTTGGATTCGGCAGATCTTGTTAATTGATCAAGTTGTATGTGTTTCTGATTAATGTTTATCAGTCTTGTATCACAAAACTTATCACTCCGTAGGGGAGTAGTGCCGTCAGTGGACCTCATGCGGTGCACTGTAGACATTACTTACGGTTCTTTGCAGCGTGCCTTCGGCCCCTAGCTGCAACCACTTTCGTTCATTTTACTGTACCTCCTTTCATCTTACATTTCACCCTCTCCTAATACTTGATTCATAGTGCAACTGCTTTGAGGTTTTCCTCCTATTTACACCTTTCACATCTTTTACTGTCAGTTTCCATTTCAGCGCTGAATGACCTCATAGGTCCCAGTGCTTGGCTTTTGGCCTAAATTCTACATTCAACTCAACGAAACGTATCATTGTATTACTGATCATTAACAGTCGAGGACAGTGACCTGGATTGGTAGGTTATTAATCAAAATATATACTTATATTATTATATATATATTTATAATGTATACTATATACTTATATCATTACTTATATTATATATATACTTATATCATTACAGAGGAAGATTAAGACACTTGAACTGTACATTGTACAATTCAAGTGTCTTAATAATATGAGTAATGATATAAGTATATACATAATATAAGTATATAATAATATAAGTATACATTTTGATCAATAAGTAAGAGCCCAGAGGCTAGAAATTCTCCCATGTTTGGAGGAGAGGCGGAAAGAATTTATTATAGATGAAAATGAAAAGAAGAAATACAAATAGATCAACACAAAAACAGTCTCAGAAACTGTTAATAAACTAACACATAGTAAGTGAGCACAAGCATAAAAGACTGGGTCAGTGGGGGATTCTTAGCTTCGGATATTGCTTGCTTGTAAGCTGTACTTTGTACTTAATGTTAAAAGACTGGGATTTTGGGTATCAAATACTAGTCAATTGTAATCCCTTGTTGTATAGTCCAATTTTGGATTCTTTCCAGTAGTAGTCGGCCTGTATGTGTGTGTGTGTGTGTGTATATATATAGATATATATATATAATATATATATATATATATATATATATATATATATATATAGAGTATGATTTTTAGCTTTCTGTAAAAGAAAGCTATTGAGATGGATTTGTCTGTCCGTCCGCACGTCTTCTCTCCACCCTCAGATCTGAAACACTACTGAGGCTAGAGGGCTGCATATTGGTATGTTGCTCATCCGCACTCCAATCCATCAAGCATACCAAATTGCAGCCCTCTAGCCTCCGTAGTTTTGATTCTATTTTAAGGTTAAAGTTAGCCTTAATCGTGAGTCTGGCAACGACACAGGACAGACCACCACCGGATCGAGGTTAAAGTTTCACGGGCCGCGGCTCATCAGCATTATACCGAGACTGCTGAAAGATAGATCTCTTTACGGTGGCCTTGATTATACGATGTACAGAAAACTCGATTGCGCCGAAGAAACTTTGGTGCCTTTTTTGACGTTGGCTTTGGATACTACTCTATAGCAAGTTGTAATTGATATAGAGTAAGTCACATCTGTATTTGGAGTTAAGTGCAGTGGTTCTAATCTGCCTTGATCGTATCTCTCGCTCTTGTTTTGTAGATGGGAATGTCGTATTTGTGCCCCTGTATATATTTAATGTTGGTTGTGGTCTGGCAATCACAATGGCTTTGGTTTTGGGTGGGTAATGGCGGCGTGTGTGTGTGTGTGTGTATATATATATATATATATATATATATATATATATATATATATATATATATATATGGGTGTGTGTATATATACAAGAGTAACAATGATACTTAAAAAACAAAAGAATTCCATGCCACACAATTTCCGCCGTTGTACCAAATTCACGTTCGTAAGAATTATTATGTCTTCATTGTAATTGCATTTTGGATCTAGTAGTATACTTGTAGGCGGAGCAAAGGAATCTAATGCCATTCACATGAGTGTAGTATAGTACCTACCAGAGGAACAGCTGTCGAGTAAATGGAAGGATCAAGGAACTGAATATGTATTACACACAACACATACACACACACACACACACACACACACACATATATATATATATAATACTATATATATATATATATATGTATATATATAAGTATATATATATATATATATATATATATTATATATATATAATTATGTATGCGTGCTGTCGAAGGACATAACATTAGTTTTGGTAAATAAACTGTAAAGATAAACATCTGCTTGGAGATTGTCTTACGTGAAATGTTTTATAATGATAAGATTGTCGATCAGTTCACATACTATCTCTTATTTATATATATATATATATATCTATATATATATATATTATATATCATATATATATATATATATATATATATATATATATATATATAATATATATATAATATATATATATCTATAAATAAAACGTAGTGGCTTCTTAGGCTAGAGTGTGTTTATAGAATAATCCACAGTAATATACTTGATTAGGAAGACGAAAACATATATATAAACGCTTTGTATTTATTTTTACAAATGTATTTCGTCTTGATCAAGTATATTACTGTGGATTCTTTTGTACACACGAGCACACACACACATATTATATATATATATATGATATATATATATATATATATAATATATATATATATATATATATATATCTATATATATATATATATATATATATATATATATTATATTTATTTATTTATATTTATTAGATTTATTTAGAGATGAGAGAGAGAGAGAGAGAGAGAGGAGAGAGAGAGAGGAGAGAGAGAGAGAGAGAGAGAGAGAGAGAGAGAGAGTCATTTCAAAAACTTTCAAATTCTTCATTTATATAAGACACGATTGTCATTTCAAAGCTCTAGAGTAAATAGCGTTCATTTTCATAAAATTTTTCTTTCATATCTGGAGTTATTTTTAGTATAATAAGTAAAAGAAAAATCTTGTGAGTTACAAGAAAAAAATCTGTGGTGGAAATAAAAAATTCGATATTTTTCAAAATAAAAATCATGGTTACTGAGTACTACAGTATGTACTACAGTTGAAGGATCAGTCTTCATTAAGTTCTCAGGATCTACGGAGCTCTTTCCTTCCTCTCCTCCGAGAGAAATCTCCTCGCAATTTTGGAACGAAGAAAGAGAGAGGGACGAAGTCCTTAGGATCTGTCTTCATTAAGTCCTCAGGATCTACGGAGCCTTTTACTTCCTCTCCTCCGGGAGAAGTCTCCTCGTAATTTGGAAAGAAGATAGAGAGAGAGAGAGAGAAGACTCGAGGGTTCTGCAGCTCTTCTTGGATCCTGAAGCCTGCCTGGTTCTCCAAGACCTTCGTGTGTCATATCCTAGAACTAAGCTTGTGTCGAGTGCCTCGAAATGCATACAGTAATCATGTCAGTGACTTACTTTGATCTTATATGCTGTTTTGAATTTCTATTCGCTTTCGCAGTGGTGCTACTAGTGGACAGTGTACTGACCGCTCTGGTAGCGATGCGATTTAATCTGAATGTTTCAAGTGCAAATATTGCAACTGCTGGTCCGAAGATGGAAATCGGTGCGTCTGTACAGGAATCCGATTGCACTAGAGTCGTCGTCCCCACCATTGTTGGTGGCTGGAGGACATTATGTCCTTTTGCTTTGGTCGCCGTTGGTGTTGTTGTTCTGACGTCTCTTGCAGTCTTTGCTGCCTGGAGGATGTACAAACATCATAAGAGGACCAGAGATCTTGAGGAAGAGGAACCACCATTAAGAGAACTTGAAGAATCAGACTTTGAGGAATCAAACTTCGAGGAATCAGAGTCTGAAGAATCAGACGTCGATGAAGCAGTCTGAGAAATCAGACTTCGAGGAACAGTCTGAAGAATCAGACGTCGATGGAAGCAGAGTCTGAGAATCAGACTTCGAGGAATCAGACTTCGAGGTATCAGAGTCGGAAGAATCAGACGTCGATGAAGCAGAGTCTGATGAATCAGACTTCGAGGAATCAGAGTCAGAAGAATCAGACGTCGATGAAGCAGAGTCTGATGAATCAGACTTCGAGGAATCAGACTTCGAGGAATCAGAGTCTGAAGAATCAGACGTCGATGAAGCAGAGTCTGATGAATCAGACGTTGAGGAATCAGAGTCTGAAGAATCAGACGTTGAGGAATCGGACTATGAGGAATCAGACTTCGATGAATCAGAGTTTGACGAACCAGAGTCTGAAGAATCAAATTTTGAGGAATCAGACTTCGAGGAACCAGAGTTTGACGAACCAGAGTCTGAAGAATCAAATTTTGAGGAATCAGACTTCGAGGAACCAAATTTTGTGGAATCAGCCGTTGAATTTGAGGAGATGTGCCAGGAACACCAAGAGTTATTGGTTGCAGAAGTCTTGAAGGAGAACACACTTTTGCGTACGCAAATAAGGGAGGCCATCAACATGAATGGCTCGATGTTCACAATTGTGAAAGAAAAAGAAGAGCAATTAAGAGAGGCCACCAACATAGCTGAGAGGATGATCGCAATTGTGAAAGAAAAAGACGATATGGTAAGAAATTTGATGATCCTCTATGACAATCTGAAGAAGGAAAAGGATTTTCAGATCCACGATTTGATGGCTGAGCAGGAAAAACTCAAAAACGATCACCGGATTTTGGAAGAGAAATTAGAAGACGCTCTTAGTAAGAGGGAGAAGGAGTTAGAAGAGGCGCATAATAGCATACAAGATATGGAAAGGCTCTTGAAGGAAGAAGGAAAGGAAAAAAGAGAGCTGACAAATCTTTATAACGAAATGGTCGAGAACAAGGACCATCAGATTAGAGATATATTGGCTAAAGAAGATAAACTGAATGCAGCCAAAGAACTCTCGCAAGAAAAACTAGACGAGTTGGCTAATCGTATGCAGGATTTGGAAAGCCTCTTAAAGGAAAAAGAGGAGGAAAAAACAGAGATGACAAGTCTCTATGACAAAATTATTGCAACCAGAGAGCAGCAGATCGAAGATTTGTTAGCTAAAGAAGATAAACTGAAGGAGGAACAAGAGACATTACAAGAAAAATTAGGCAAAGCCCTCTCTTGTCTCAAAGAGGAACAAGATTTCAAAATAGAAATTGAAAGGCGATGGCTACTGGAGATGAGGGAAAAAAATAGAGAGCTCGATATGTTGAGGAAATTATGTGAGGAATATGATGAGAGACAGAGAAATCTAGAGGAAAAATTGGGAGAAGATTTAAACGAAATGCAGAAATTAGGGCTCTCACTGAAAAAAGCAGAAGACTCACTTACGGAGACATGTTGGTTGGTGAAGGAGAAAGAAGAAGCTCTTGTTAAAGTAAGAAGTCGGTGTGAGGAGCAGGACACGGAGCTTGAGAGGCTTCGACAACAGGGTATAGATCTACAAGGAAAACTTCAGAAGAAGGAGGTAGATTATGAAAGTTTATCAGTTCAAAGAAATGAGCTGGAAACTCTCTTAAATACAAAGAAAGAGCTGTTGAGAGAAAGGGAAAGGGAAATAAGTGATTTGAAAATGAGATATCAGCAGATATTAACAGAGAAGGAGCAACAAGAAAAAAGCTTGCTAGAAGAGAATGACTGCTTGCAAAAAGAGGTAGCAAGCTTGCAGTTGCCAGTAGTTGCTATGAGCAACGAGGAGAAATTGAAGGGTGAGTTTGAAATTAGCAGAGGAAAAAGTCCTAAATTTCCTGATGGCTGAGAAACAGAACCTGCATACAATTGAAAAGCTTACAAAAGAATGTGAACTATTGAAGGAGAAATGTAGGACACTAGAGGGAAGTAAGGCAAAGGCAGAAAAATGTGCCAGAGAACAACAAAGAATGCAGGAAGAAGCATTAAGAATGCAAGATAAATACATGTTGATGGGCCTTCTCCACAGGATTGCTCAAAGGGATTTTGAGTTAGAACGCATTGCAGGGGAGGAGCATGAGATTACAGAGGCTGAGGGAGAGAAGCCAGAAACTGAAAGTGAAGATCTTGTGCACGAAAATAATCAGGAGTTTAGCAATGCCCAGGATGAGAATAGAGGATACTTAAGGAAGCAATGGTTGGATGTAACCAGCATCGTAGAAGACATTCTGTATAGGAATCAAAGGCCTCCAGAGGAAGAAAGAGATGTAGAGCCGAACCATTAGAAGAAAATGTAACACACCAAAGTGGAACTATGGCCACATTTAATGGATGGGTGATCCTGATTTAGAGGAGATCAGGACTTTGTGATGCCAGGTGACGAGGTTCGTGCTTTTGAGGCACCACGTGGATGGGAGTGCTTCTGATCTGGAGGAGACCAAAAGAGGACCTGCTTCCGAGGCAGCCGTGGATAGAAAAGTGCTCCTGATCTGGAGGCGAAGCAGAATTATGTGGTTCACTTGACACCATGATGCACATGCACTTGGCAGTATGGGGTGTTCTGTGATTGACTGCTGACTTGCAAGCCAAACCTAGGTGCAGCAGAGGAGTGCATGTTGTACAGGGTTTGCACACGGTCCCCACCCAGGTCCCCCACCCTGTGGCCGGGTCCCCCCACCCGGTGTCCTGTGCTTTCCCCCAACCCTGTGCAACATGCACTTGGTCTTTGCCTTACCTTGGTCTGACCTGCAAAGTCAGCAGCCAACCACTGAGCACCCTCACTATCAGGTGCATGTGCCTCATTGGTACCACCTGTACCACCTAATGCCTGCCGACCCTTCAGGCTGAGCCAAGGTGCAGCTTGGTTTAGCATGGTCAGCAGCCAAAAGCAGGGTACCCTCATTATCAGGTGCTTGTGCCTTACCAGTGCCACCTGAACCATTTTGGTAGCTGCTGATCTTGGACAGGTACTCCTGATCTGGAAGAGACCCAGGACTTTGTGGGTACAAGTGATGAGGTTCCCTGCTTTTGAGGCCCCATGTGGTATGGACAGGCAATCTTGATCAGGAGGAAACCTTGACGTGGTCCAGGTGACATGATTCCTTCCAGCTCCTGAGGCAGTACCTAGATAGAGGAGTGCTCCTGATATGGAGGCAAGCAGAATATTACAGTACATGTGACACCATTGATGCACATGCAGTAGGCCGTATGAGTGTTCCATGATTGGCTGCTGATATTGCAGGCCAAACCAGGGTGCAGCAGCGGAGCTCACTTTGTACAGGGTTTTGCAGAGGATCACCACAGGGTCCCCCCACCCTGTGTCCTGTGTTTCCCCCCACTCTGTGCAAAGTGAGCTCCGCTGCTGCACCCTGGTTTGGCCTGCAAGGTCAGCAACCAATTATGGAACACCCATACGGCCTACTGCATGTGCATCAATGGTGTCACATGTACTGCATATTCTGCTTGCCTCCATATCAGGAGCACTCCTCTATCTAGGTACTGCCTCAGGAGCTGGAAGGAATCATGTCACCTGGACCACAGTCAAGGTTTCTTCCTGATCAAGATTGCCTGTCCATCCACATGGGGCCTCAAAAGCAGGAACCTCATCACTTGTACCACAAAGTCCTGGTCTCTTCCAGATCAGGAGTACCTGTCCAAGATCAGCAGCTACCAAATGGTACAGGTGGCACTGGTAAGGCACAAGCACCTGATAATGAGGGTGCTGGATGGACAAGCAATCTTGATCAGGAGGAGACCTTGTCTGTATTCCAGGTGACATGATTCCTTCCAGCTCCTGAGGCATGACTTAGATAGAAGAGTGCTCCTGATATGGAGGCAAGCAGGTGCAAGGTCAGCAGCCAATAGCAGGGTACCCTCATTATCAGGTGCTTGTGCCTTACCAGTGCCACCTGTACCATTTTGTAGCTGCTGATCAGCAGCTACCAAATGGTACAGGTGGTACTGGTAAGGCACAAGCACCTGATAATGAGGGTACGCTGCTATTGGCTGCTGACCTTGCACCTGCTTGCCTCCATATCAGGAGCACTCTTCTATGTAAGTCATGCCTCAGGAGCTGGAAGGAATCATGTCACCTGGAATACAGACAAGGTCTCCTCCTGATGAAGATTGCTTGTCCATCCAGCACCCTCATTATCAGGTGCCTGTGCCTCATGATGCCACAAAGTACAAATTGATGACTGCCAACCATGCAGGCTGAGCTAAGTTGGCAGCTACAGAGTGCATCCCTCACACGGTCCCACCCCTTGTTTGGCCTGTGCTTTGCAGCCTCACTTTGGTTTAGCAAGTAAATTCAGCTGCCAATACCAGGGCACCTTCACTATCAGGTGCTTGTGCCTCACTAGTGCCACCTGTACCACTTTCAGGCTGAGTTAAGGTGTATGTAACTGTGGAGTGCATGCCTCACAGTCTCCAAGCCTTATGTGGCCTGTGCTTCACAGCCTCACCTTGGTTAGCATGTAAGGTCAGCTGCCAATACCAGGGCACCTCACTATCAGGTGCTTGTGCACCAGTGCCACCTGTACCATATGCTGGCTTGCCAACCTTTCAGGCTGAGCTGAAGGTGGAGCTGCAGAGTGCTTGCCTCACAGGGTCCCACCCCTTGGTGGCCTGCACTCACAACCTCCACCTCAGGTGCTTGTTGCCCACAGTAGTTCCACCTGTACCTTGTGTGGCTGCCAACCTTTACGGTTGAGTTAAGGTGTAGCTGCAGAGTGCATGCCTCACAGGGTCCCACGCCTTGTGTGGCCTGCGCCTCACAGCCTCACCTTGTTTTAGCAAGTAAGGTCAACTGCCAATACCAGGGCCCCCTCACTACCGGGTGCTTGTGCCTCACTAGTTCCACCTGTACCATGTGTGGCTGCCAACCCTTCAGGCTGAGCTAAGGTGTTGCTGCAGAGTGCATGCCTCACAGGGTCCCATCCCTTGTGCCGCCTACTTTTCACAGCCTCACCTTGCTTTAGCAACTATGTTTAGCTGCCAATACCAGCGCACTCTAGTTCCTTATTGGATGAGTGGTTTTTGTACCCGCCTATCAATTTAGTTTCCTGAGTTTGCTCCCTGCTGTTGCCAGTGCGGAACCAGAGGAATATATTTCTGGTGATAGAAATTCATTTGTTGATATAATGTGGTTCGGATGCTACAATAACCACCAGTAACACCTGAACCATGTAATGGCTGCCGACCTTTCAGGCTGAGCTAAGTTGTAGCTGTGGAGTGTATACCTCGCGTTTTATATATAATATGAATTTAATGGAGCACTGCGCTAATTGCAAGTTTGTTTATTCTCTCTGTACAACCATCGAAGAACAACCAGGTACATAATTCACGAACAGGGGCCACATGGATTTTTAAGGGAAGACACTCATTTTGTTAACTTTCTTGACCTTATCTGTGATTGGATGTGGGTCCCTAGGTTGTGAGCCAAGAGTATTATCCTGTGTGTGTGTGTGTGTGTGGTGTGTGTGTGTGTGTGTGTGTGCCTCTCTCTCTCCCTTTATATATATATATAATATATATATATATATATATATATATATATATATATATATATATATATATATATATATATATATAATGAGCCAAGAATATTATGCTCTCTCTCTCTCTCTCTCTCTCTCTCCTCTCTCTCTCTCTCTCTATATATATATATATATATATATATATATATATATATATATATATATATATATATATATATATATATTATACACACACACACACACACACACACATATATATATATATATATATATATATATATATATATATAGATATATATATAGAGAGAGAGAGAGAGAAAGAGAGAGAGAGAGAGAGGATAATACTCTTGGCTCACAGCCAAGGGACCCACATTCAATCACAGATAAGGTCAAGAAAGTTAACAAAATGGGTCCCTTGCCTTAAAAATACATGTGATGGTTAAGGATAGTGGCGTGCAGCTTCGTTTAGGATAGACAATGCGAACTTGGGTGAAGGCCCTAGGCTGCCAAGGAATATGACTAAAGGGTGGATACGGAGGAGAAGGAGAGTCTAGGATTAGACGGAGGCGATGGGAGGAGATCCTTGAAAATGATCGGCCAAGTCATCGTGGTTAGTTGTCTCGGAAGTGGAGGACATTAAGGATATTGGAAGGAATGTGAAAAGGGTGCAGGATGAAAATGTATATAGGTGAACCTTGGGAAAAAGAAAACTAATGTTGTATGGTAATGTGATTACATGGAACACGGAATGGTGTATGAGAGTTTGTGAAAAAAAAGGGAGGGGATTCATAGAAGAGAGAAAGTGTAACTAAATGATTACTTTTTCTCGTCTAGGAGTCAACACGATCATCCTACGCTGGATTCATCCTCTACGTTAAGAATAATAGCTTCTTGTCTAGGTAAGGAGATACGTTTGTGTGTGTGTGAGAGAGAGAGAGAGAGAGAGAGAGAGAGAGAGAGAGAGAGAGAGAGAGAATGCAATCTAACTCTTAATCTGTACGTAAGAAGTACTCAGAGTAAAGGAAGGAAACGTAGATAAAATAAAAAAAAGATTGGGAAACCATATAAGATCAGTCAGCCATGAAGGTAGTTACCGTGCACTTGAGGTTAGAAGAGAGAGAGAGAGAGAGAGAGAGAGAGAGAGAGAGAGAGAGAGAAGGAAAAATTCCGAGGACCTAGAAGAAGAATTGCCAGCGCATTCTTCAGGCTCGCGCAAGGATGTAAGGAATGCTCATCGTGGGGACTGAATTTACGATCGCTATTTATTGGTCAGGTTTGTTCTTCGATCTTGGTCTCTCTTTTTTTGAGTGTGTCTATTTTTGTCATTGCCATTTTTTATAAGCTTCATTTAATCGAAGTTTAGGTTGGGAAGTGTATGTTTCCTTATTTAAAGATTTATTAGTTTTATTGTAATAATTCTTCATGGTCATTTCTGTGGTATATATATATTATAATATATATATATATATTATATATATAATATATATATATATATATATATATATATATATATATATATATATATATATATATATATATATATATATATATATATATATATATATATATATATATTATATAGCCTAAGATGTATTTTAATATATTTTCATCGGGCATTCCAGTGAGGAGTCAGAGATGTGTATTTCTGATGATAGAAGTTCACTATCGACGTGGTTCGGAAGTCACGTAAAGCCGTTGGTCCCGTTGCTGAATAACCACTGGTTCTATGCAGCGTAAAAGCACCGTACAAACAAACCCATGTGAGTTCTGAACTACTTAAGTTGGGTCTGTATATTTCTCTTGAAGCTCTGTAAGAACAGCTGCAGTTTTCACATCCACTAACTTCGTCCCAGATATCTTACATGTGGGCGTCCAGTTCGAGAGGAGCAAATTAACATCTAGCAAGTTGTCATCATCAAATGAGTGACTATTTACGTTACATCCTTTGTTTTATATGTTGAGGAACCCACTTAAGCATGAGTCGATGGACGCTGAATGTGTTTAGGAAGAACTCCCTGATCTACCGAGTGTTAGGTTCTTTCATTTCGAGAAGTCAAGAAGCACGGACCAGTTGAACGTATGAAGTCCTTATCCTAGATCGAACATAGGTCTCGTGTAGTTGTTTTCATCTAGGAAAAAGGTTTACTGTTTTACACTAATTTCAAAGTTTCAATTTTTTTAATGGAGGATATCAAATTTTACCAATTTTTTTTTTTTTTTTTTTTTCATTTTTTTTTTTTTTTTTTTTTACCAAATATCAATTTTTACCGTAGGTTTAAAATAATTTCTTTTATTTATTCAGTTCATATATTCACTGACATACATTTCAAACCAAATTCATTATAGCGCTGAATAATCCTTTGGATTCCAGTGCTCGGCTTCAAACCTAAATTCCATTCCATTCAATCTAGGAAAATGCTATTTGACTTAGACGCGTCGAGATCAGGAGTAGCAAACAGGTGTTTATGATCCCAAAGCTCTGAGATTGTGAAAATTCGGTTTTGTGATGCATGAGTGCGTTTGGAGTAGAGGATGGTGTGGGCTATAGTAGATTCACATCAACCGTGCATTTGACGTCTAGGCAAGTCCCTTACGACGCTCCTGATTGGCTTTTGAGAAGCCAGTGACAGGACTGGAAACTCTCATTCTCTCGAAAGAGTTCGCATAGGCAGGATGTATGTTCCACCTCTCCTGAAAGACTTATATGTCAGGAGAGATGGAACGTACATCCTGCCTATGTGAACTCTCGAGAGAGATTGAGTTTCCAGCCCTGTTATTTATTGGCTTATCAATAGCCAATCAGGAGCGTCGTAAGGGACTGGCCTAGACGTCAAATGCACGGTTGATGTGAATCTACTATAGTGTGTAGAGTATTCATTTACTCATTTTTTTTTTTTTTTTTTTTTTTTTAGCGATAAATTAATATCTCCCCCTACGTTAAGGGTAAGGCCATGGCAAAGTAGGTATAGCGTGAAATGTATTCAGTGGGAGTTAGCATGGCAACATCAAATTAATGTAAACGGTAATAAATGAATAAATGAAGAACTGCTTCTTTGTAGCCGCATCTGTTAATTACGGCCAGACTGACGGGGCTGTAAAATGATAGTCATCGGAAATTCCTTATACTTGTCCCGATAGCCTTTGAAGAGTGAAAAACTCCCTTTGGACATTGGACAGATCATCAGGAACGTTAATTAATTATTTTTTTACGTTTAATCAGATGTCCAGGTGAGTTCATTAGGCTATCTGCAGAAGCCTACTCCTCCTTTCTTCGTCGTGATCACCCAAATCGGGTGGCGAGTCTATTTTTTTTTTTTTGTCACCTTTTCAGTCACGTTTGACCTCCGTGAATCATCATCCATTGATCATGAATCATTCATGGCTGATGATTCGATGGACGAATGCATCGAAGTCATTTGCAAGCTCACGAAATAAAGAAAGAAAAAAAAAAAAAAAAAAAAAGTCCGTTGATTTGTTTGTCATTAAAAGCTTGAATTTCAAGTGACCGGTCCCTGTGAGCTTGGTCCATACGAATAGGGCTCATCCTCTGAAGAATAATAATAATAACAATAATAATTTAAAAATCCTCATGGTAGCACGAGTCTTCAAATGGAGAAACAAATCCACAATTATGTAAATGTACATATTTCTATTTAAATTTAAATATATGTACATTTGCATCTCCAATAATAATAATAATAATAATAATAATAATAATAATAATAATAATAATAATAATAATAATAATAAAACCAACCTAAGCATGGCATGGATAGACTATAAGAAAGCCTTCGACATGATACCACACACATGGCTAATAGAATGCCTGAAAAAATATTGGGCAGAGGAAAACACCAACAGCTTCCTCAAAATACAATGCGCAACTGGAATACAATACTTACAAGCTCTGGAATAAGACTAGCAGAGGTTAATATCAGGAGAGGGATCTTCCAGGGCGACTCACTGTCCCCACTAATCTTCGTAGTAGCCATGATTCCCATGACAAAAGTACTCCAGAAGATGGATGCCGGGTACCAACTCAAGAAAAGAGGCAACAGAATCAACCATCTGATGTTCATGGACGACATCAAGCTGTATGGTAAGAGCATCAAGGAAATAGATACCCTAATCCAGACTGTAAGGATTGTATCTGGGGACATCAGGATGGAGTTTGGAATAGAAAAATGCGCCTTAGTCAACATACAAAAAGAAAACAAAGTAACGAGAACTGAAGGGATAAAGCTACCAGATGGGAGCAACATCAAACACATAGATGAGACAGGATACAAATACCTGGGAATAATGGAAGGAGGGGATATAAAACACCAAGAGATGAAGGACACGATCAGGAAAGAATATATGCAGAGACTCAAGGCGATACTCAAGTCAAAACTCAACGCCGGAAATATGATAAAAGCCATAAACACATGGGCAGTGCCAGTAATCAGATACAGCGCAGGAATAGTGGAATGGAAGAAGGCAGAACTCCGCAGCATAGATCAGAAAACCAGGAAACATGACAATACACAAGCACTACACCCAAGAGCAAATACGGACAGACTATACATAACACGAAAGGAAGGAGGGAGAGGACTACTAAGTATAGAGGACTGCGTCAACTCGAAAACAGAGCACTGGGGCAATATCTGAAAACCAGTGAAGACGAGTGGCTAAAGAGTGCATGGAAGAAGGACTCAATAAAAGTAGACGAAGACCCAGAAATATACAGAGACAGGAGAATGACAGACAAGAACAGAGGGACTGCACAACAAACCAATGCACGGACAATACATGAGACAGACTAAAGAACTAGTCAGCGATACACATGGCAATGGCTACAGAGGGGAGAGCTAAAGAAGGAAACTGAAGGAATGGTAACAGCGGCACAAGATCAGGCCCTAAGAACCAGATATATTCAAAGAACGATAGACGGAAATAACATCTCTCCCATATGTAGGAAGTGCAATACGAAAAATGAAACCATAAACCACATAGCAAGCGAATAAAGCCCGGCACTTGCACAGAACCAGTACAAAAAGAGGCATGATTCAGAGGCAAAAGCCCTCCAATGGAGCCTGTGCAAGAAACATCAGCTACCTTGCAGTAATAAGTGTACGAGCACCAACCAGAGGGAGTGATAGAAAACGATCAGGCAAAGATCCTCTGGGGACTATGGTATCAGAACGGATAGGGTGATACGTGCATAGACCAGACGTGACGTTGATTGACAAAGTCAAGAAGAAAGTATCACTCATTGATGTCGCAATACCATGGGACACCAGAGTTGAAGAGAAAGAGAGGGAAAAAATGGATAAGTATCAAGATCTGAAAATAGAAAAAAGAAGAATATGGGATATGCCAGTGGAAATCGTACCCATAATCATAGGAGCACTAGGCACGATCCCAAGACCCCTGAAAAGGAATCTAGAAAAATTAGACGCTGAAGTAGCTCCAGGACTCATGCAGAAGAGTGTGATCCTAGAAACGGCGCACATAGTAAGAAAAGTGATGGACTCCTAAGAAGCAGGATTTGCAACGGAACCCCACACTATGCCACCCAGTCGAATTGGAGGACTGTGATAGATAATAATAATAATTTGTGAAATTTAAAGTCTCTATTGAATTTCAAGTCATTGGCCCCTGTGAGCTTTTTGGCATACGAATAGGGCTCATCTTCTGAATAATAATAATAATGATAATATTAATGATAATAATAATAATAATTCTGATAATAGTTCATGTTTCATTAGATGTAGTCTTAACGAAGATCGGATTGAAAAATATTAGCAAAGAATAGAAGAGTTTACTCCTTGTTTAGTGGCGCCTGGTTAAAAAGTTAATCGAGACAGGTTTTACCAACAACCTAAAATCATTGTGCCTCCAGTCCCGTACACAAAACAAACAAAATCTATCCGTTCTCGGGACAGGTTTTAAAGGGAACCTCCAATGCGCCAATTGCTTGTTTCGTACACAAACAAACAAACAGTTTGTTGAAAACAAGTTTTACGAAGAACCCAGGACACACCAGAGTTGCTCCTCGACTGAATTCTTCGGGGGAACGAATATACATAAAGAAAAGCGGGAGACATTATATTCTTAGTATCTGGGTTTGATCTAAGATGGTACAGTAGTGGTCTCTGTATACTTCCTGGAGTTTCCTGGGCCGCTGAGCTGGGTGAGCACATTATTATTATTATTATTATTTTTTTTTTTTTTTTTTGCTCTATCACAGTCCTCCAATTCGACTGGGTGGTATTTATAGTGTTGGGGTTTCCGGGTTGCATCCTGCCTCCTTAGGAGTCCATCACTTTTCTTACTGTGTGTGCCGTTTCTAGAATCACACTCTTCTGCATGAGTCCTGGAGCTACTTCAGCCTCTAGTTTTTCTAGATTCCTTTTCAGGGATCTTGGATCGTGCCTAGTGCTCCTATGATTATGGGTACGATTTCCACTGGCATATCCCATATCCTTCTTATTTCTATTTTCAGATCTTGATACTTATCCATTTTTTCCCTCTCTTTCTCTTCAACTTTGGGTGTCCCATGGTATTGCGACATCAATGAGTGATACTTTCTTCTTGACTTTGTCAATTCAACGTCACGTCTGGTCTGTTTTGCACGTATCACCCTATCCGTTCTGATACCATAGTCCCAGAGGATCTTTGCCTGATCGTTTTTCTATTCACTCCTTCAGGTTGGTGCTCCGTACCACTTATTACTGCAAGGTAGCTGATGTTTCTTGCACAGGCTCCAGTGGAGGGCTTTGCCACTGAATCATGCCTCTTTTTGTATTTTTATTATTATTATTATTATTATTATTATTATTATTATTATTGTTATTATTATTATTATATGCTACCTCAATATTCTTGTTTTTATTATTTTCGTTACTAAACTGAAAATTATTATCATTATTATACCGTTGTTTTTAATAGGAAGTGCATTTATGTAGAATTCACCACCAAGTGCATTCCTGTAGAATTCACCATCAAGTGCATTCCTGTAGAATTCACCACCAAGTGCATTCCTGTAGAATTCACCACCAAGTGCATTCCTGTAGAATTCACCACCAAGTGCATTCCTGTAGAATTCACCATCAAGTGCATTCCTGTAGAATGCACTAACAAGTGCATTTCTGTAGAATTCACCACCAAGTGCATTTCTTGTTAATTCACCCACCAAGGCATTCCCCTGTTAGAATTCCAATACCAAATGATTCCGTAGAATTCACCACCAAGTGCATTACCTGGTAGAATTGCATTCATCCAAGTGCCATTCCTGTAGAATGCATACCAAGTGCATTCCAAATGTAGAGATTCACCGATCCAGTGCATTCCTGTAGAAATCACTAACAGTGCATTTCTATAGAATTCACCATAAGTACATTCCTGTAGAATGCACTAACAAGTGCATTTCTGTAAAATGCAATACCAAGTGCATTCCTGTAGAATTCACCACCAAGTGCATTCCTGTAGAATGCACGAACAAGTGCGTTTCAGTAGAATTCACCACAAGTGCATTTCTGTAGAATGCAATACCAAGTGCATTCTGTAGAATTCACCATCAAGTGCATTCCTGTAGAATGCACTACCAAGCGCATTCCTGTAGAATTTACCACCAAGTGCATTTCTGTAGAATGCAATACCAAGTGCATTCTGTAGAATTCACCACCAAGTGCATTTCTGTAGAATGCACTACCAAGCGCATTCCTGTAGAATTCACCACTAAGTGCAATCACCACCTAGAATGCACTACCATAATCTTGTCCAATAATCTTACACAGGGCAGGATACTGGTTTATTCTTGTTGTTTATTTGTATTTCCTCTCACTATCTTTATATGAGGGATTTCATTCGATGAAAGTATATTCTGAAAGTTGATAGCCTTTCAGCATGTGAGTTTGAACACGTTCTAAAAACGAATATATTTATAATAATGCCTCCCGGTTGTCAAGTAGTTGGTGTCAGGGTTTTTGACGATTCCTCGGAGAAGAAGAAACGCAACGAAATCCATATGTGAATTTATAATATTTTTTCGTGTAAAGAAAGAAGACGAGAATGGGACGTGAATGTGGTCTTTTCATTCTTACACACACACACACACACACACACACACACACATATATATTATATATATATATATATATATATTTATATATATATATATATATATATATATATATGTGTGTTTTTTTTTTTCTTACTTACAGAAGGAAACCTTAACACTTCAGATTCTAATGATGCAAAAGCACATACAGTAGTTTTCCCTACCCCTGAGGTCCCCACCCCCAGCTCCTTAGGAGAGCCCCACGGTCAAATTTGGGTCCCTGGAGGAGATCAGTTCAGCGCAACAGTGACCTCTGGACTTCCCAGAGGCTCCCCTCGAGAACCAGAGAGCCAAGGCTCCCTCCGGAATCATTAGACAGTTGCTTCTAATGTAAAGTTTTATTCACCCTAAGAATGGAGACAAAGGCCCTTGACCCAGCTCCTGTTTTCTGGAATTCCACGAAGACACTATATCCCATTTAACAACCCGTCTTGAGGCAGTTTTGGATTTCTTTTATAGAAGAGTCCACAGGAGTCTGAGAAAATAGGAGTAGACTTGTATGTATTTTTTTGGGGCCTAGGGTCCCAAATTCGGGAGGGGACCCTCCTGTTGCTTTCAAGCTTAGCCCAAAGGCCCTGCTGGACAGAATAGGTCTCTTCGTGGTCTTATCTTTGCCAAGAACCCAGTGACTGGCCCAGCTCTGAAAAAATTAGTAGCATAGAAAGGTTAATAATAATAATAATAATAATAATAATAATAATAATAATAAATTCATGTATAAATTACCCAGACAGTGAACCTTCGACCGCATTTTATCGTACCTTTATTGTACCTTGTCACATGATCATCTGAAAAAATCAAGCTAGTCGGAGAAAGGGTAATAATAATAATAATAACTAATAATGAGTAATAAATAATAATAATCAATAATAATAAATAATAATAATAATCAAATAATAAGAATAATAATAATAATAATAAAAATAGTTGAAGAGAAAGAAAAGGAAAAAAAATGGATAAGTATAAAAAGAAAAAACCTGGAAATAGAAATTAGAAGGATATGGGATATGCCAGTGGAAATTGTACCCATAATCATAGGAACACTAGGTACGATCCCAAGATCCCTGAAAAGGAATCTGGAAAAACTAGAGGCTGAAGTAGCTCCAGGACTCATGCAGATGAGTATGATCCTAGAAATGGCGCACATAGTAAGAAAAGTGATGGACTCCTAAGAAGGCAGGATGCAACCCGGATCCCCACACTATAAATACCACCCAGTCGAATTGGAGGACTGTGATAGACCAAAATATAAATAAATAAATAATAATAATAATAATATAATAAATTCACGTATAAATTACCCAGAGAACTCAATGCACCTTTGACCTCATTTTATCGTACCTTTATTGTACCTGTCACATGAGCATCGAACGCGTGACACTTTCACTTTTTTTTTCTTCTCCAATCTCTGCCCAATTGGGCATCGCGTGTTCCGTTACCCAGTCTCATAACCTTATGAATATGCAGGGGTTGAGAGTTGAAATGACGTCGCCTTAGGCATTCCTTGGGAAAGCGGTGCTCTTTCATCTGTCTGATTTGCTACATTTAGTTCAAGTTGTCGTTGTTTTTAGATTTCCTATGAGTGTGATCGTGGTGGTTTCTTTGTTTCTTAATTGCTGGGTTATTATTATTATTAGAAGTAGTAATAGTATTTATGACTGATGAGATTTCTACTCATACAAATGTTATTATTCGAAACATGACTCAGCTTTTTAAAAGAGGTTAAAGTGTCAATGTAGCAAACTTTTCATCTATTAAGTAACTTAAGCTTTCATCTTCTAATTCAACCATATGTTTATCATGACGCAACCTTCTCCCTAAGTTAGGCAAACGTCGCCAGATTATGATTACTTCCTGGTAATATTGAAGGAAGTTCGTGCCCCATATCATTATGAAAAAAAAGGTCGTATGTTAATACAGACTTTGCGTTCGAGTCCCGTTTATCTCATTGGTAAAGGGAAAGTTTACTTTGTCTTGCAGTTTGTCGGGTTTAATTAAAAGTTGAGGCTTCTGAGAGACCGGGGATCTTTAAGAAAGGAAATAATTTTTTTTTCTTCATCGATTGGATGTTCAATAGACGAAGATTACCAAAGTATCCATAAATCTCTCATAAAGAAAAAGCCAGTCATCTTTCGTAAAGGGGAAGGAGAAATGTTGATTTTTTTTCACCCTTATCGAAACGAAAAGGATTCACCCCTATATAAAAAAAAATTACGTGAGTTTTCAGGAACCGTGTAAAGCCCCCCCCCCCCCCTCTTCCCTTCTTCCTTTTCACAGTATCGCATCTGTAACTTGTGAGAAATTCAATGCATTTTCCTTGTTTTTCATGTATCCTGATTATCGTATTTTTTGCTTTAAGGAATGAGGGACAATTCTTAGTCCGATTCCTTCATCTTCGTTTAAGTTTCTGATAATACATTTTAAAATGTTTCGTTTCTGTTGAATTATACAGGATTGCGGTATTTATATCTCGCTGTATTTGTTTTGTAATGTCTCCTCTTTCACTTACTTATCGTTATCATGTCTAGATTGAAATAAATTTAAAAAAATTTTTATATAACCATTTCCACGGGTGCCCCTCAGGTGGTAAGGTAGGGGTGAAATGTCATGTTTTTGTGAAGCCCTTTGCCAACAGGAAAGGATTGCTGAAATGTTACTACTATTAGTATAACAGGAACTTCTCATAGTAGTGATAGCAGTTGTGAAGATAATCATTCAGTACCTTTGGTGACAGTACTGGAGTCGGTAGATGGATATTCTGTGATGCTACTGGCTGCTCTATGAGCAAGAGTCCGTGCTGGCATAAGGCAAGCTCAAGACAAGAATTGATTGGTAAGGGAGGCAATATTTACAAGTTAATGAGGCATAATTTACAGTCTCATGAGAGAAGCTCATTCATTCTTACAATGAGAAAGTTTGCCATGATTTTCCAACCTATATTATGCATTGTTGGTATTAATCAGGACTTCACTGAGTTTCCTTGACTGTTTGAAATGAGTAATATTTTCTTGGGTAATAGAAGCATTACGAGTATTCTTGTTGTTTTTTTTCCCCCTAGGGTTCGCTCTCTGTCGTTAAAGGACCTTTTTAATTAGGAACTTTCTCTTAAACACGTAGTACCTTTGTCAGCGACAGCAGTGAATATTGAGTGCATGGTGATTAGTCGACGGTTGTGAGTTGCAGCCCATGGTAGAGTGAGAGGGGGGGCGAAGGGGGAGAGGTGACATTTTTCTCTTTCTCTCGTCGACTGAAATGAAGAAGGTCCCTTCTTTATGATGGGTATTTATGGCAGGGCCCCAAAGTGTCATCTGGTGTGGGTCGCCACTTTTTATGCCCCTTTACTCCGCGATGGGTCAAAAAGCCCTTAGGTTTTAATAATGAAATTGCTGGTCTTTGTGAAGATTGGGTCCCTTTGGCTGTCTGTCTCTTAGCGCCGGGGTCGATGGGAAACATTTCTATCTATTGTTGGGTCTTTTGGATTTCCTTTCAGGTCTCGTTGTGACGCATCGCTGGTTACACTAGACCCCAAAGCTCTGTTTCAAGTTGATTATTGAATGAGGGTTTTCCATGGTGCTCCAAATACCTGTACACATTGCTCTAATGATAAAGTACTGTTTCCTTATGAGATTTTTTTTTTTTTGGCTGCAACGCTTATTAGTTTGCACATTGAAGGCCATTTACGGTGGAAGAGTTTATAATGATTATGCTCATGTTAAGAGTCTATTGACGGAAGAATATATTACGATCATTCTCTTGCGCGTAAGGGCAGTGGTGACTCTGAAAAGATTTATCCATCACTGTGCACGTAAAAGGCCATTGACTTATCAGACTGTAATGAAAAGGCGTGAATACCCACATCAATTTTTCTTATGATTCAGAAAGTAGGTGGAATTGAGTAAGTTTAGTTTTCAGGTTTTCTCGTGACTCAGAAAGTAGTTGGAAGCTAGTGAAGGAATTTTTCAAATTCGATTTTTAACCATGAGGCTGCTGGAGGATTTTTCTACTAACGTGATCATGATAAAAAAAAACTGAAACAACAAAATAGTATAAAATAATTTTTATAAACCTGCTTAGAAACAGACCTCGGACTTGTGCAAGACATCCTCAAAAGCAGAATTTATACTTAAATTACACACTTGTGACGTCAAGAGGAGGTTTTCGTTCGTTTTTTACTGCAAGACCTGTAGCGAATAACCCATTTTTGTTCCTATTTTGGTACTAAACCGAAGTCATTATTCATGTTTGTTTAATTAGGTTTCGCTCGGGGTCAACTGTGCCCAACTCGAAATTTCCCGCCATATTGGGTTTACACGGTGCTAGGAGGCAATGGATCCCAATGAGACGCATCTTCTGAGTCATTGGGGATGTAATTGGTTTTCCTCCATTTTTTTTTATTATTACAGCGTGTGTGAAACCGCAGACGTCAACGATGCGTGTTTTTGAGTGATATATGACGTATACTTATTTACATACATGGGTACAGACACACTTTTAAATACATGCGTACGTACAGACTCACACACACGCACTATATATATATTATATATATATATATATATATATATATATATATCTATATATATATATATATATATATATGTATATATATATAATATATATATATATTATATATATATAATATATATATATATATATATATATATATATATATATATACACACACACACACACACACACACACACACTACAAAAAGTTGTTCAAAGCGTTTCTTTAGTGAAGGTCTTAAGAAAATAATAATAAGCTCACACTGGTGTCTGTGCACGTGTATATTGGTATGTGTATGTTTGGGGAAGTGGGGGGGGGGGGGGGGGGGGGGGGGGGGGGGGGGAGGTGTGTGTGAAAAGGAAGTTTGTACCTCCAATGTTTGTCGAGAAGAAAGTCTGTTCAAGATGGCGTGCATCGACCGTAGAGTTTAGCAAAAGTGAGATATAAGACAAAACTTGTTTCCTTTGGTTGCAATAGATTTTGATATAAATCTTTCACAAAAATCCAGTTTGATGATTTGCATTGAGCGTCTTCCACTGTATAATTAAGGTGTCTCATATTGATACTCATATCATTAGATTTGTGTGGGGCGAGTATTTTTATTTTATTTAGAGCAGTCTTGTCGCTTATTAAAACTTCAGAAATATTATCGTTTGAAAGGGACAGTAAAATAAATAAATAAATAGATAAATACATAAAAACAATGTCGCAAACGTTACTTCGTAACAGTCCGCGGATGCTGTTATAGTTTAAAAAATTTTTTTTTGGATTGATCAGTATTTTCGTTTGAAAGGGACGATAGAAAAAAATGAATAAAACAAGTACTAAGTGGTCGGTATTCTTCCCCTGCATTCCTCCCTTATCGAACGATGTCATCGCATTTGTAGATTTTTCTCCCCAAAGTCTTCTTCGGTGTTTCGTCAGGCCACGATAAAGAGAGGCTCAGACATTTATGTGGCTTCCTTCTGTATCTATGTAGATGTTGCTAGGATCTACTGCAAGAGCAACAACGCCTGTTGCTGCGCGCGTGTGCTTCAGGTCGACATAATAGAAAAACAAAAAAATGGCGGTGGGGGGAGGGGGGGGGGGGGGAGAACTGAGAAGTAATCCTTTCTTATTCATGTCTGTCATTCTGTTGTCAGGCGTCTTTATATATATATTTTTAAATTCTAATTCTCTTTTAGTAACTATCGTTCGAGTGTGTTTCTATAACACATTACCGCTCGTCTTGGCTCTCATGGCATGAGGACTGGTAGAAACGTTGATGTATGGGATGAAATTGCCGTGAGTTTATCTTAAGTTATTTTTATTATAAATTGATACTTACTCTCTCTCTCTCTCTCCGATTTGGTAAGAGTCATTATTTGATGTATTTTTTTTTAGAATAGATAAAAAAAAATTAAGCCAAACTATACAGAAATTTCTTTTATAATAGTTGTGACGTTCAATTTGTAATATTCAGTATATGCATGTTAAATATCTCTCTCTCTCTCTCTCTCTCGCTTGGTGGTAGCTCATCCAGCTCACACGTGGACGATCTGTCTTCGAATTTTTAATGGGACGAAGAGAGACGGATTGGTAAGTTTCCTACAAATCCAACATACCCCTGTTGACCCAAGTAATTAATTAGGTAATAGTTGATAGATATGTTTTGTTGGTAACTAGGGTAGGGAGAGATAGGGAGAAGGAAAAACTACTTACGTATGCCATGAGAACGAGAGGGCCCCTCTCTCACTCTCTCTCAAAGCAACCCAGTAATTGATTCTGGGGTTGGATCACGTGTCACGATGTGCAAAACGAGTCTCACTGGTAATCAATTTGTAAGCTATTAAAATGTCGACATGAATTGGTATGACGTCACGCATGTAAACAGTACCGTTGCCAATCAATATTTATGAATCTGGATAAGCTCTCTGGTTTCATGCACAGACCAGAAAACGTTTTCGAAAATTAAGGGATTGGGCTTTAAGTATATTGCGAAATTTGAGTTATATTCCAGTTAGTTAAAGATATTCACTTTTGTCGCAAAATAAATTTTAACTGAGATTTTTTGTGATCTAAACTTGGAACATGGAGCTGGTGTTCATATTTCTAGATCAAGTAAAAGAGGTAAACCCTTGATGTTATTTACCTGTTTAAATCAGGTTTTATATCCTTAAAGTATGTAGTGTTGGTATTTGTTATCGTTAATTTTACACAGACACAGGAAAGCCTAATAGGCTTCCAAGAAATCGTCCACTATATAAGATATGAATTTTTAAAGGTAGATAAAAGATATGATTTAATTTTTTTTATGATACCTAAAACACTAGTTTGATAATCCTGCTGTCAATATTGCTCGGAAGGTACCAAGAATTTGAACTCAACGAATTCCCGCCACCTAGAAATCGGGTGTTTCAGTTCCGTAGACTTTTTTCGTGGCCCATGACCGTTAATTTTTTTTATTTTGTGAAAAAAATTTTCCTGTCAGAGTTTCAGACTAAAAATTTGATTCTTGGCGGTATCCATTTTTCAGTGTCTATGTTTTTTTCTCTGCCTTTGTTTATAATTGAAAATGTAAATTGGTTTCGGGTATAAGTTACGCCCAAAATAGGTTGGTTTACTTAGCTCAAGAATAAATATTGCAATTTATTCAAGTTACCTTGATAAAATTCCTTTAAGTGACCTCAGTTACCAAAGCACTAACACCCATTTGTGCCCAGATTGACCTAACGTCATTGCTGAGTAGAACCTATCAAGATCACTTCCTAATTCTAATTAAAGTGGAAACAAAATCACACGCACATATATAAATCATCACAGCGCGTCATGCATTACACGAAGCTGTCATGCAAAAAGGGTCAGTCGAGCATGCACTGGTGTTTGTATGCGTGTGCGTCTGTCTGTAATTTTCTTACCCGGAGCGCCGGCCACTGTTCCTTCCTCGAGGGCGAACCCACCGAAGTTCCTTGACACCGAAGTAGAAATATCTCTCCCCCTTCGGTTTTGCGTACAACATCCAGGGCCTCCTCGTCCGTCGTGTCCTCCTCCTCCTCATAGACACACGTGTCGTTGTGGGGTTAAGACGTCGTTGAAGGGTGACCTACTGGTATGATTCTGACATTCGAATTTTTCGGTATTTCAAAAAAAACTATTAAATTCTTCAACTGCTCTTACAGTGTGCTATGTTTTTTCTTCTGCATTTTATAGGATCGGGTGTCACAAATCGCATGGAAATATAATTAGATATCAAGATTTATATATATATATTCACTCGAAACGACACACGTTTTGAAAGTCTCAAAAGATTGAAAATTATCTCTCCCTTTTTTTTTTAAACAAATCCTGTTAACCCTCCTTTTTTTATTTTTTTTAAATCCTCGCTCCTCCTTCGCGTGGAGATCCAGATCAGGTCGTCATTCCTATGGGCACCAACGAATCGCACATTCACTCTTTCGTGTCTTCGCCGAATGCGAAGATCGAAGAAGAAGCCCCTTGACGCACCGACTTCCACTACAACGACAACCGTCCGTTATAATCCCTTGGCGTTATCCCGGGCGCTGAGCGTCGCACATCCCGCCTCTGTCAAGTCTCAAGGCAAACTGACTGAGTCTGAGAAATGAGAATGAGACTATGAGAGGGAGTGTGGTGTGTGTGTGTGTGTATGTAGAGACTGAGTCTCTCGGGGACTTGAGTGAGGAGTCACTCACTCAGAGACAGTCGCTAGACTTGGAGGGAGACACTGAAGTTGTAGCATGTTTGTGTATGTGTGTGTTTATGTGTGTGTATATATATGTATGCGTATATATCTCTGATCAGTTCTTTATTGTGTGTGCACATGAAAGACCAGGGCCTGATTGCGTGTGCGTGCATAATCCTGACAATTGCCTGACTGTGTGTGTGTGTACTATAATCGATTAACGCCATGTGTTTACATAACGCTGACCAGGGACTCAGTGTATTTGTATGCATGCAATGCTAACCCGTGCCTATGTGCATGTGTGCTCATAACACTGACCTGGGTCCTAGAGCGTTTGTATGTGTGTGTGTGTAAACAAAGTCTTATCTTGATATCACGGTTACTGACATGTGCTTTACCTCGTGTGTGTGTGTGTATAAATAATTCTAGCTTTAACTTAGTTTTGCATGTGTGTTAGTTTTGTATGTGTGTATGCATAACTATGGACAAGAATTTATTGTAGACTGATTACTTGAGGTTAATCATGGTCTTAAATTGTGTATAATGTCTCTGGAAAGGGCAGTTGCGTGTGTGTATGTATGTGTGTGCGTGTGTGTACGTAACCCTGACTAAGGCCTTGATGTATGTGCACATAACCCTGACCAGGAATTAGTGTGTGTGTATATGTGTGGGTGTAATATATACACTTGTGACCAACTGCTTTGTAATAATTATAAAAATTATATATATATTATATATATATAGTATATATATACCTATATATATATATATATACTAAATATAATTATTAAAAATATATATATATATATACTATATATATTTTTTCTATATCTATATATATAATATATAAAGATATATATATATTATATATATATATATATATAATATATATATATATATATATATATATACACGGCCACATCCGGGACAGTAACGTACGCGTTTGCCCATGTGATTAGGGCTTTACTGCGTATGTTTGCTATAGTATCCTGTGTGAACAGAACTCGGTAAAATTTACTGTTCTGCAGGGTATAGGAACGTCGTTGGAACCGTTACCCCCACGGACGCAAATGGGTATGGGGTATCTCTCTCTCTCTCTCTCTCTCTCTCTCTCTCTCTCTCTCTCTCTCTCTCTCTCTCTCTCAACACACACACAAACATTACCAACCCGTCGCCGCCGCCGCCGCCGCGTCAACTCTGTGGAAGCGGAAGACGATGCCTTCAAACCTGTCTTTGGTATCTCGTGGGTTTGGTCTCTATAGTTCAAGATTTATTGTGGGTATTTGGGACTAGTAGTGTGTAACCGTATGGTGTGCTCCGGGGTCATGTGTATTGTGATGAGATGTTTTTGTTGTGTGCGTAAAAAAATAGGACGAAGATACAGTGCAAGTATTATTATTATTATTATTATTATTGTTTAAAAAATATCCAATTATTATATAGAAAATATATTTCTATGTAAAAATATTTATATATAATTGTGGATATTTTTTAAACAATTTGTTTTCACGGAATTGTGAATTTCTTAACAAAATTATTATTATTATTATTATTATTATTATTAGTTTTATTATTATTATTATTATTATTATTATTATTCAATTATAACAAGGATGTTGTACATTAAATGCAAAGCAGCTTCCACGATCCACGAAGTAGTCTGCCCATATGAGGAGAGAGAGATGGAGGGGGGGGGGGGAGGGGAGTAATAAAAAAATAAAATCTTGACATGTGAAAATGAGGCTGAGATTTTGGTGCCCGGAAACAAAGTCAGGAAATAAGTCTCAATTTTGGCTGGGAAAAAATAAGGGAAAAAAAAATAACAGTTTTGGCTGGGGAAAAAAAGTCCGGAAAAAAGTCACAATCTGGCTAGGAAAAAGGTCAGGAAAAAAGTCACAATCTGGCTAGGAAAAGGGTCAGGAAAAAAGTCACAATCTGGGCTGGGAAAAAAGTCACATTAATTTTTTCCTGTAATTTTTTCTTAATTTTTTTCCATTGGCTTTTTTACCTGTGACAGTTTTACCTGGATTCGGAACGGGATGAATGAGAAATGCAAAGCCACACCAAATCCAAGGTGTGAATTGTCAGTCAAAATTGTAGCGTTTGAATCAGAGCGAAAGCTATAAAAACTCTTAAAAGCGTTAGGATAAATGTTTGACCAATGCGTCATGGTTGTTAGTTTTTAGATTTATCTTATTTTCCTATGTGCTATAGTAGATTCACGTCAGCAGCGCATCCGATGTCTAGGCCAGTCCCTTACGACGCTCCTGATTGGCTGTTGATAAGCCAATCACAGCTGTGGCTGGAAGCTCTCAGTCTCTCTCGAGGGCTCACATAGGCAGGATGTGTATACTCCACCTCTCCTGAGGGATACGTCTTTCAAAAGTATGCCTCAGGAGAGGTGGAACATACATCCTACCTATGTGAACTCGAGAGAGAGACTGAGAGTTTCCAGCCCTGTGATTGGCTTATCAACAACCAATCAGGAGCGTCGTAAGGGGACTGCCCTAGACATCAGATGCGCTGCCGATGTGAATCTACTATAATAGCGGGACAAGATGAAGATGCCAATTATAATACTTTGGGTGCCTGTACCTTGATTTGTGAAGTGTGAGGTACTTATTTGTAGTGACTACTATATCTTTTTTTATTATTATGAAAGTGTGATTTTAACACCTGTGTCATGACAGCCTTAATTGTTTCTTCTATCGGGAGAGCAGGATTACGATGGTAATTATCCTCTTTCCAAGGTACTTGGAACAAGTAAAAAATGCGGCGAAGTTTCTGAAGCGCAATCGAGTTTTCTGTACAACGTATAATCAAGACCACCGAAAATAGATCAACCCTTTTACTGTCAATTTCCGGTTCAGTGCTGAATGACCTCATTGGTCCCAGTGCTCGGTCTTTCGCCTAATTTCTATATTCAGTACAGTTTAACTACGGTCGGATGGTGGCCTGTCCTATGTCGTTGCCAGATGTACGATTATGGCTACCTTTAACCTAAAAAAAGTAAATAAATAACTACTGATACTAGAGGGCTGCTATTTGTTATTTTTGATGATTGGAGGGTGGATGATCAACACTCCAATTTGGAGCCCGGTAGCCTCAATAGTTTTACAGAAAACTAAAAATGAACTGTGGTAGCGTTGTGTGATAGTATTTGGGATTTTCTTTCTCTCATGATTAGTAATAATAATGATGTTACATAACAATGTTTCTATTGAGAACAGTATTATGAATGAAAGAACACTAGGAATGAAAGAACACTAGGAACTGAGTTTAAAATGTGGCTGAGAATTGAGGGACTTCCTATAATGAAGCTTCTGCCATTGCTCAGTAACCGACAGCGAAGGGGCCTTTTTGAAGTAAAGAGATTACTCTGGTTGGATACATAATGTTATTTGTTAAAACAAAAGTATAAAGATTTCGCAAATGAAGACAAACTATTTCAGAGATTGGCAAGATGGAAAAGAAGCAATCACCTAACAGAGCTTATGGTTGAATTGAGGGTTAAAACCCTTGCCTCGAAAAAAGTAACGAAATCTTCCAGTACCTGCAATTTTCGTTCCTGAACCTGCGACAGACCTAAGTTTGGGCGCTAATGTAGCTCAGTGAAGCCGGGAGACAGAGTGGGTCAGTATAATACTCCTAATAAATGTCAGTATCTGTTTAGTTCACCTTCAGTACAAGTGTTATCCGCGTATACCTTTGTAGGTCACGTCGATAAACAGGTGTTGGCCTGATTCTCTTCTCAGCGTTATCCTACTTGACGATATGGTCTTGTTCATTGTCTTGAATGACTTTCCATGAAAACTTGCATTTCATGATGTGTATATGGTGGGGGGGGGGGGGGGTTGTAAATATGCGTTGAACAGGTCTTAAATTAAACTGCAATAGTCTTTGAGCTTCATATGATGATCCACTTGTGTTGCAAGCTTCAGTTAGTCTTGAATTGTAACTATATCAGACTCAGCCCTGAGGATAATTACAACCAGTAACTAAACAAATAATATGCTTGACACTTTACCTCAGATATTTCCCAATTAAAAAGCAATGACATAGGTGATAAGAAAGAAATGACTCGAATGCCATGTCTTACAAATTGCTTTTAGTTCGCTCGCTGCAGGAATACTTACAGTTCGCATTTTGAAGATTGTTGATTGATTTCTGTAAACTTGGAAGCTTGCTGGCACCTACTGTATATATAGTCATCGATGGTGGTAATATGGATTGAATTAAAAAACCGTGACAATTTTTAAAAGAAATATTTCATTCCATACATACCATAACAGACATTTCGACGAGTGATCCAACCTTTATAACATTGGTATTATTTGTTTCCCATAGGCGTTGAGTGCAGAGCGGCCTATGCCTGCAAGTTCCTGATAAGCAAAAGACGTAATTTTAGTTTCCTAGATAGAGAGTGGAGGTGATGATAGTGCCGTATGTGCGATTCATTACTTACTTAAGGTTCTTTGCAGCGTCCTTCAGCCCCGAGCTGCAACCCCTTTCATTCCTTTTACCGTACCTCCGTTCATATTCTTTTTCTGCCATCTTACTCTCCACCCTCTCCTAACAATTGACTCACAGAGCAACTGCGAGGCTTTCCTCCTATGACGCCTTTCAAACCTTTTTGCTGTCAGTTTCCTTTACAGCGCTGAATGACCTCATAGGTTCCAGCGTTTGGCCTAAATTCTATATTCTATTCTATGCCTTCCATTGTAATAAGTGACCATCAAACACCTATACGAGCTACGACGTGCATCACCTGAAGTGTCTCTCCCCTTCATCCTCGGAAGGAGGAAGGACCAGGACCTGGGTGTGTGTGTGTGTGTGTGTGTGCAGTGCTATTCAGGTGTCTGAACGGGGTCACTGCCTCGCCAATATATATATACGCGTTACTGTTTTGTATGTTAAAGAGGCATCTGGAAATTTGCATCGGGGCAACCTCGAGGCGCGGCTAGGAGGAGAGAGAGAGAGAGAGAGAGAGGAGAGAGAGAGAGAAGAGAGGATGGGGATGGGGGCGTTTAGCGGATAATCACGAGAGAGGGATAGATAAGATTCATGATATTTTTTTTTTGTTCATTAAGAAAGAGTGAGTTTATCAGCAAGTATGCTTGAAGAGAGAGAGAGAGAGAGAGAGAGAGAGAGATGTGGGTTGGGGTAAGGTGAATTTTTGAATATTTAAGATTAATTATGCTTGAGAGAGAGAGAGAGAGAGAGAGAGAGAGAGAGAGAGAGCTTCTGAGTAGTTTTGAGAGGAGAGATTGAAAGACATGAGTATTTAAGAGATATTCTCAGTAGATTATCAGATAGGCATGAGAGAGAGAGAGAGAGAGAGAGAGAGAGAGAGAGAGAGAGAGAGAGAGAGAGAGAGAGAGAGAGACTGGAACAGTTATGCTAGAGAAACACAAGAAAACAAGTTTCCTAGTAGTTATTCACGAGAGATAATAAGTATCTTGAAAGTTACGCAAGAGAGGGAGAGAGAGAGGGAGAAGGAGAGAGAGAATCTTAGCAGTTATGCATGTATTCATATTTGCATGCCACTCATGTGTGCGTGTGTGTGTGTGTGTGTGTGTGTGTTGTGTGTGTGTGTGTGTGGCAATGGTCGCTGGACGGGTGCCGGAGGAAAAGCAAGTTTTTTTTTCTTCTTCCATTCTCTCCTTCATTGGCCAAAAGAAGGCAGAGGAAAAGAATGACTTGAGAGATGCACAACTCACTGATGGGGATCATCACACGTCGTAATGAAGTTCCCTATAAAGGCAGAGTCGTAATGACACCTCATGAAGGTAAAATCGCCGGGGCAGAAATAATGGCGCTCAATGCCATATTATTTCCCTCTTTTACGTCGCGACTTAGTGTGGCTGTGAGATGCTCAGAGGAGGTGTATGGTATTATATATATATATATATATATATATATATATATATATATATATATATATATACGTAGTATATTATATTATATATATGTATATATATGTAAGCATTAACGGGAGTATGCTTATACCTATGAGTAATTGCTCCTGTCTTCATACTTATATATATATATATATATTATATATATATATATATGATATATATATATATATATATATATATGTGTGTGTGTGTGTGTGTGTGTGTGTGTGTGTGTGTGTCTGTGTCTGTGTGTCTGTGTGGAGAGAGAGAATGAGAGAGAGAGAGGGATAGATGTGACAATGCCTTTTATGTATTCAGAATCGAAAAAAAACACTTGTTTAATTTCTTGAAATATATAATGGTACATTTTGCATTCTTCCACTTATGACATCAGAGATCGCTTGAATTCATATAGTTTTCGGTGCAGCAAAGAAACTGATTGATTTCTGTATATACTGACGTATTTTGCTGATGTACATACCTTTATTCCTGCATCCATAAGATGCGCCTCAGTGGCGTGATCGGTATGGTCTTGACCTGCCACCTCGGTGACCGCGAGTTCGATTCTCGGGAATTCATTGAGATGTGTATTTCTGGTGATAGAAGTTCACTCTCGACGTGGTTTGGAAGTCACGTAAAGCCGTTGGTCCCGTTGCTGAATAACCGTTGGTTCTATGCAACCACGGTGCATGCAACGTAAAAACACCATACAAAAAAAATCAGCCCTAAGAGGTTTACATATTATGTAGTGTGAACGTATTAAGAGGTCTGAAACTAAGGCGATTTTATGATAACTTTCCCAGCTCCGGACAATTAGATCCTATAGCTATGAAAAAACAGCTGCCAAATAATACGCTTCATATTGTCCCAAACAATGCCTGTTAAGTATTGTTAAATCATTGCTAGTATAATCTGTAAAAGTTGTGATTGACATAATTTGAAACAAGTACATAAAGTAACCATTTAATGATAGCTTCATGATTGTGGGTTTGTGCTTATATGAGAGAGAGAGAGAGAGAGAGAGAGAGAGAGAGAGAGAGAGAGAGAGAGAGAGTTGTAAGTATTAAGCCCTGTTAGCATGATTTTGCAAGCTTAAGTTTTATGACGAAAAACTGTGCTACACTTGGTATTCGTATCTGAAGCCAGCTCTCGTGTACATGTCCGCTTGATATGTTAATTTAATCTCGATTATAGACTTCTTCGAATTGCTTCGTGTGTTCAGTAGTCGAAATGCTTTTTGTTTTGTTTTGTGGAGTGTCCGAAATATTGCTCATTTGTGGTTATATTCTTGCAGTCAAAATACTTGAATATTTTACTCTTTTCTTTTTCTTTTTTATATGCATTTCTTTGTTAAGATTAACTTGAAGCATCATTATTTGCACTGCAGCGTTGTAATTAAATATTAACAGGGGTTCTTACCAGGGGGTATCCATGCCCCTTCCGGGTATGGGACTTGGTCTCTGGAAATCTGTATATATTTGATTTTCATGTGTCAATGTATATATGGGTACTACATTTTGTGAATAAATAACTATATAATAACTAAATGCCTTTGATTTTTTGGATGTTCTTTTCTTAGCTTTTCATACCTGAAGTATGTATTAAACTAATTATATTAAATTATATTTTCAATAGGACTTGAGTGAACTTAAGCGAAAGGGGTATGGAACCATACTGGGCAATTGATTGGGGGTCTGGCGTCATCAAAAGGTTAAGAACCCGTGAGTTTTAGTGGCTGTTCATGACAGTAGTTGGTTATATTTTTTACTGGAAAATAGCAGTACAAACATCAAAGCGATACTCGATGGCATGGAGCTATCTATATTCCGGACGACAAACTTAATTTTCAGATTAGATGCACCAGTTGTTAGTGTTTGAGGTTAACAAATGCAAATCGGCTTGCTGATTTGCATTCTAATTTTTTGGTTGGAAGTCTTGCTAAGCGTATTTTTACATTGAGAATTAGGTATTCATGGTAGCTTGCGTGATTTATGTAATTTATATATATATATTATATATATATATATATATATATATATATATATATATATATATATCAATAGAAGGATCCACAGTAATATTCTCGTTTAGCTAGACGAAATATACAGGTAGAACCATTTACAAAGCTTAATACTTTTCGTCCCTCATTCTGTGAACTTGAGCTCTAAAACTTGGTAAACAAGGATATTACTGTATAATATATATTATATATATGTATATGTTTGTGTGTATGTGTATTATGTGTATATTTATATTATATATATAGATATATATATATATATATATATATATATATATAATATTATTTTAATATCAAACTTGCACTACCTCGGTATTGAAATATTTTCATATATGTAAACCGAAGAGGAATTTTTTAGTTGATAATAATTTTGTCCTCTTGTGGGATCACCACCGTCCAGCGGGACAGGGACGAAATCGATAACGTCACCGTCGTCTTTATTTCGTCCCTGTCCGCTGGTCGGTGGTTCGATTCAACGAGAGGACGAAATTATTATCAACTTAAAAATTCCTCTTCGGTTTACATATATGAAAATATATTAATTCCGAGGTAGAGCGAATTAGATTTTAAAGAACATCTGTAGCTCGAGTAATTTATATGAATATGGTGATATGATAATATTCATATATATATAATATATATATACTAATATATAAATATATGTATATGTGATATATTCTATATATATAGATATATATATATATAGTATATATATGTTATATGTATAATATATATATATATATATATATATATATATATATATATATATATATATATATATACACGTGTATATATATTATATATATATATATATACACACGTATA
>NC_087217.1:20402494-20474994 GCF_015104395.2 Macrobrachium nipponense
ATATTTTTTTCGATCGAACACCATAACATTAATTACCTTCTGATATTTTTTTCGATCGAACACCATAACATTAATTACCTTCTGATATTTTTTTTCGATCGAACACCATAACATTCTTTGGTAGCTTGAATTTCAAGTCAGTGGCCCCTTTCGTGGGTTTGTTCCATATGAATCCCAGCGACCATCACCACGAGATCCCCAACTTCGCCCAAAACCGGCTCGACCAATCGGAAATCAGCTCTAGGATTCGAGCCGCCATGAATAAATACCGGCATGCAGACACCCCATCTCTTCACTTCTACTGCCGACCAGCCAAGAAGATGACCTACGAGAAGGTCGAAACGTCGCGATAAGCCAGCTACACCAGCAGTAATACCAGCCGAATACCAGAGACGACCCTGGCCTGACATTGACCTCGCTTATTGACAGCAAAATCCTGCATTATTTACATTTCTCCCAATATGAATATTGGCCAATTTATTAAGAAGTGTCGCTGAGTCAGAGAAGCGAGTAATAAGAAAAATAGAAAAGATAATATATAAGATTAATTCGCTGAGCTCTGCGATTTTATTTAACAGTATTTTTATTATTTTTTAAAAAATGTTTCTCATTATGCGAAAGTATTCTTTAAGTCCACTGAATTTTCATGAAATCGTACTTAGTATAAAATGCCGTATCTAGAAAAAGTAAGAAGCAGAGAACTCAAAACATAAATATGTTAATAATTAGTTTTGGTAAACTAAAATTAAGGTACCGGTCACGTCAACATAATGTCAGTTTCATAGTCTAATATTAATTCCATGTGAATAGGGTTCATCTGTTTAATAAAAATATTATTATTAGTTCATTATTTGTTAGTTTTTTTTTCGTAGAGGAATTTCATTCCACTCACTATCTCAGGGTATGTTTATTTTCACATGAAAATTAACTTTTTACCAGCTTTTAAATTGATTGATTTACGAATTAACTCTTCTACAATTTTTCTGCAAGATTCAAAGACTTTTTACAATAAAATATAATAAGGTCCTGAAGACCATGATTGTATTTTGTTCTCTCCCCCCCCTTTTTATTTTGGCAGTGTAAATTATAATTTGACAAGCGTCTGTTTCCTTGATTGATTGATTGATTGGCTGACTAAACGTTCGTTAAATACGAATTAATTTTGTATTTATTTTGGGCGAATTATTTTCGTAAGCGTTAACTTTTATAGACGTACGCCTTTGGTCTTTGCAGAGATTATTAGGAGGTAGTCTTACAATATGGTGCCATTATTATTATTATTATTATTATTATTATTATTATTATTATTATTATTATTATTATTATTATTATTATTATTTTTATTATTATAATAATAAAATTATTTGCGTATACAGAAACATTATTAATTAATTAACCATTATTATTATTGTTATTATTATAAAATGATTTTCGTGTACAAAAAACATTATTATTAGTATTATTATTATTATTATTATAAAATGATTTTCGTGTACAAAATACTTATTATTATTATTATTATTATTATTATTATTATTATTATTATTATTATTATTATATTATTATGTTACTCTGCGTATACACAAACACTGATGTTAAATATAAGAGTAATTTTCTCCCAAAACATTTTCTTCTGTCTCTTGTAGATGAATTATCTAAATTGAAAAGATTTTTTTGTGGTAAATCGTACTCTACGGATTTACATACTTCTTGACCCTGACACATAAATGCAAAAATTTTGTTTGTTTGTAATGCTGGGGTGTGGGTGTTTCAGCAAACCAAGCATTCTCTCTCTCTCTCTCTCTCTCATCGTCTCTCTCTCGTCTCTCCACTCTCTCTCTCTCTCTGTTCTCTCCTCTCTCTCTCTCTCTCTCTCGGTTATATGGCTATCTAAACAAGAGCCTTTTTCGATATCAGGATTGATTGATTTTAGGAACCACGCACGCACACACACACAGACATTCTTTCTCCCTCTCTCTCCTTTTAGGATGTATGTCTATTCAAAGACACGCACCTTTTCGATATTAGGATTGATAACTCTGAAGACCCAAACATGCATAGACACACACACACACACAGATTCTCTCTCTCTCTCTCTCATACTATCTAAAAATGCGCACCATTTTTCGATATGGAGATTGATAAACTTCAGGACTTCAAACTCGCATGTACGCGCAGATACACACACATTCTCTCTCTCTCTCTCTCTCTCTCTCTCTCTCTCTCTCTCTCTCTCTCTCTCTCTCTTAAATTTACTAGATCATGTTAAAGCCAATATCGCGAGATCTTCCTCAAATATATTGCATTTTTCTATTAAACTTTACCTCACAAGTTCATTGCATCTCTCTCTCTCTCTCTCTCTCTCTCTCTCTCTCTCTCTCTCTCTCTCTCTTCTCAAATACAGGCACGCAAAACAAGCAAACATTCACCTTACCGATAATGAGTGTGGAATTTTTACGGGCTGAGTCGTTCTACGACGTGAGCAGTTATGTGGAAATTGTGTACAGCAGTAAGTCGTCGTCGTCGTTGCGTGCACGCGCGTGCGTATGGTTGTGCGTGCGCTCCCAATTAAACGAGACTCGTAATTGGAAACAAAAGATATGTGCTTTGTGCGCTGGGGTGTCTGAAAACTTAAACTAATTATGAAAAAAAATTCTCTCTCTCTCTCTCTCTCTCTCTCTGTAAATAACCCAGACTCATTAATAAAAAAAAAAGTTTTTTACGCCTGTGCGGCGCGCGCGTGTGCGTTTAGTTACCCTCCTTACCTTCCCCCTCCCCCAGCCCCCCTCCCATTCATTCTTCCCAGCAAACAAATAACCCGAACTCATTACCGAAAAAGGTGCGTGTGTTACAGCTTTTGAGAAGGGGGATTTAAGGGGGGGGGAGGGGTTAGCGGGAAGGGAGGGGGAGAGGGAGAGGGGCGAATGTTTCTGTGGGAGCAAGTACCGTGAGCAGACCTGACCTCGTACCGCAGAGGTCAAACGAAAGTCAAATGGCGAGAAAATATGTTACGGGCGACTTTTTTTTTCTTCTTTTTTTTTTTTGTAAGATATGCCTTTTTTCTAAAAAAAAAAAAAAAATGTTTAATTGCGGTTGAATTGCTGTTTTATGCGCGTCAGTATGAAGAGAAGTTAAAGGCGACGCCTTGCAGAATGAACGTAGCTTTTCATAATGAACATTGCTATTCGACTTATTTTTTTCTCTCGGTTTCTGCAATACTGTAGAACAGCGACATCGAAGAGTAACTTAGTTCTTTCGAATTGCCTGTTTACATGTATATACATACCTACATGTTAGTGGGTTTATCAGTATTTATCATATATTATGTTCTATGTTGTTTTCCCTCTAAATTGGTATTCTGTTCTGTGGAGACTTGTTTTGCAAGTTAATGGTCATGTAGGCTTGTCTATAATAATGTTTACGCAGCATTAATATTTTTTTTTATGTTACTCGCCTGTTCTGGGTGATTAATTCCTTTACACGTTATGGTAGAAATGTGCACATTTTCCAACTTTGACAGTTTCGTTTTCGATGTTATTAAAAAAAAGAAAGAAAACAAATTATAACAGTTAACAGTTACCCTAAATATGAAGATAAATACAGTAACGTTTACTGTTTATTTATACTGACACGGAGAACCTTATTAAAATTCCATGTTCTTTGGAAGCTTAGATTTAAAATTAGCGGGCTCTGTGGACTTTTTCCATAAGAATAAGGTTGCATCTTCCTCGAAGTCTACCAAATCTAAGAATGTCAGTGCATCCGAAATACTCCGTGCGCTTTGAAAAGACCTATTTTCATTATGTAAACTTGTTGTTTGCGAGGATGATAATACTTTTAGAAGACTTCACATTCCAAAGTCCTCAACCCTCCGAATGTGTCTTGGAGTGTCACTCCGGATGGCATCCTCATCGATCGTTCATCCTCGAAAGGAGATGCCAGGTTGCTGCTCGTCGAGAGAGATTTTCGACATGTAAAAAAAAAAATCGGCGAATAAAATAATTTTACAATGAGTGGATGTGGAATATTGTAAGCTAATTGACTTTTCAGTGTCTCGTTATTGGAAGAACATCAGAGGAAACAACAGTAAATATATAAAAAAAAGAATTAAATCAACAAAAAAAATATATAAATTCTCAAGCGTCTCCTTAAAAATGAAAAAAGTAAAAAAAAGGCTAAATAAAGTATCTAGAGAATGAGATCAAGTGAAATATTAGCCAGGGGACTTCCCAGTACCTGCTGAAAAACTAAAAATACAAAACGTTAACAAGAATTTAAAAAAAAAAGTGAAGCCAAGGAATTTCTAGCTTCTCCTTTAAAAATAACGGCGAGAAGAGAGTAGAAGGATTATAAGGAAAGGCAGCAGAAGTGAAGGGACTCCACCACCAGTGGGTCTCCTTATCAGCTGAGCTGTCTGTGCCCGGGCTCTCGGAGAAGTGTCACCGGGCGAAATTGAGACTGAAATGGATAATGGTTGGGCACTATGGTAGATAGTGGTGGCCAGGTCGGTGGTATTGGATAAGGATCTTCGTGTAGACTTAAGCTCCTTCAACCACCTTGGTTTTTAAAATATAAGTTCCTGAATGTTGTTTTATTTGTTTCTCTTGTTAATTTTATATAAAAAAACTATATATATAAAGCTTGTCAATTTTCGCAGTTTTGTATTTATTCGTTTCTGTTGTCAATTGTATATAAAAATCTATTTATATAAAACTTGTCAATTTTCCCTTACTCGGGGAGTAAGCATACAAACCACTTTGTTTTGTTGTTGTTGTTGTTGTTGGGTGGGTAGGAAATCCCTATAGAAAAGCCTAACATGGTCTGAAAAAGTTGTTTCCGGTTGAGTTAAAGACAAGGAAATTTTACGATAGGATATTTATAATTCATTTATCAGAATGAAATCGTAGAAAATGAATCATGTGCATGTTAAACTGTAAAGAAAAATTATTTCTAATGCAATATAGCGTATTTTTTGTAATTTTCGTAGGTGAGGCAAGTCTCTATTTGAACGTAGATTTTAGCACGTTTTAATTTATTTGGTGTCCTAAATTTAGGCTATGTTTCTGTTCAATTATTTTGTGTTTCCAATTACAATTGAGAATATTGTGAACGTGTTTAATTTGTGTCCTTTTTATTTGATCCTTGTTTATATAAGTAGTACTAAATATGAGTATTATTTACGAAGACCACTCCACGTTAAGTTAGGAATTTAGCTTTTACAAAGATGATAAAGTTGTCTGACATTCTTCATTGTCAGAATTTTGAAACATTCTCTTCATGAAGAGGGTTGTCAAAAATGCTTTTCATTGACAAAGTGGTCAGAGGAAGTTGTCAGACATTCTTCATTGACAAAGCTGTCAATACTTCTTCACTGACGAAGTTCTCAAACACTACATTGGCAAAGTTGTCAAACACATTCTTCATTAACAAAGTACTCAAACATCTCCTATGACAAAGTTGTCAAACGTTTTCATTTAAAAACTTGTCAGACATTCTTCATTGACAAAGTTCTCAAACACTTCATTGACAAAGTTAATAAACTACATTGACAACATTATCAAACACTTTCTTCATGAACAAAGTCGTCAAACATCGCCATTAACAAGGTTGCTAAACGCTCTTTATTGACAAATTTATCAAACACTTTCTTCATTAACAAAGTTCTCAAACATGTCCTATGACAAAGTTGTCAAACATCTTCATTGACAAAGTTGTCAAACACTCCATTAACAAATTTGTCTAACACTCTTCATTGACAAAGTTGTCAAACTACATTAACAAGGTTGTCAAACACAACATTTAACAAGGTTGTCAAACACTTTTAATGACAAATTCGTCAAATACTTTCTCCATGAACAAAGTTGTCAAAAATCGCCATTGACAAAGTTGTCAAACGTTACATTGACAAAGTTGTCAACCATTCTCTTGACAAAATTTCTCGAAATTTTCCTTGCAGGTGACAGTTATCAGCAATTCTCTTGATTGACAAAGTTGTCAAAAATCCTCTGTACGAGCAAAATTGCCAAAATTTCTCGTCAATGGCAAAATTTTACCATTGACGCAAAAGAATTCGAAAAAAAAAAATTTAAGCTGACGTCATCTTCAACAAGTTTCGAACGGGAAAACGACGAGAATGATTAGATGTTAGTCTTTTTCTTTATTTTTCTCTTATTTTTCCTCTCATGAAGTTATCATATTTCACCCGTCAAAAGTTCTCTTAACGGGAAGGCTTTTGACTCGTATCAGCTGTCTGACAGGCGCGATTGTGATGGGCGTGGAATCGGCGGTGCTTAAGGAACTCTGTAGAAGAAGAAGAAGAAGAAGAAAGAGAAGAAGAAGAAGAAGAAGAAGAAGAGGGGGTCGTTCAACCACTTGGGATTAAAATATTTTATTTTTGTGTTCGGTCTCTTCTTTAGAGGCTGTTCTCGACTGACAACCAGTTATTATTATTATTATTATTATTATTATTATTATTATTATTATTATTATTATTATTATGAAACATGTGGGGTAAAGAGTTTTCCATATATCATAAAGATAGAGAAAACTCTGTACAAATTGAATTTATCTGATGCTGGTGTCACCTTTAGTACCACATATTATTATTATTATTATTAATTATTATTATTATTATTATTATTATTATTATTATTATTATTATTATTATCTACAAGTCACTTTTTTTCTTTTTTTATATAGAGAATCTTCTTGAAGGCGAAGATAATCTTTCTTTGGACATAATCCAGTTTTTACTTTGGTTTAGGAGAATTTTCTGTTCTAGTTTATTTTGGCAATGAGGAAGTGGTCTTTTTTTTCTGTATATCTTGTCGTATGAGGTGAAGAACTGTGTGTGTGCGTTGTTGAAGGATTTTGCTTTGAAGATTATGACGTGCGCTCTCTCTCTCTCTCTCTCTCTCTCTCTCTCTCTCTCTCTCTCTCTCTCTCTAAAAAAAAGAAAGACAAAACTTGAGAATACTGTGGAATTCACATTAGAGACACTTCCTGTATGAATAGTGATTTTTAGTTATATTTTTTGTCTTGATTCCTGCATCGTTTGTTGTCTCAAACAGCCATTTTGTAACGCATTTGTATTGTAATCTAAAACTTCTTATCATTGGAGAGAGAGAGAGAGAGATAATTTTTGAATGTCTTTGGAATACTTGAAAAAGGGGATAAAAGAAAGAAACCCATTCGTAAGAATATATTTTTTTCAAGTATATTGATAAGTACTCGCAAATCGAATATATTTTTCCGCGTTCCCGCATTGATGACGGTGATTGATGCATCGCCTGTTTGCAGAAATTAATCTATCAGTCAATCAACCCAGTCTGATGCGTACATCCATGACTCACTGTGCATTAAGCACCACTCTTCCTCACCACCAGTTTTTTCATCGCACATTTCCTCTGGCGTAGAGCAGTCGTTAGTCCCACTGGAAAAATAAATAAGATTGATGCGTGTTCTACGCAAAGCCAATTTGGTACTCCATTATGCTGTCCGGTTGCGTTTGACCTGATATGTTTATGACTGTAATTAGTCAGGAGCGACTATGATTTATATTTTTTTTCCACTTCTTCTTCCACCGACGTTCTCTACGTACCCAAAACCGAATTTTTGGTGCACTTAAGATCCGGAATGGTGATCAGCCGAGTGATTGGGTTCAACGTTTTAATATTTATTAGTCGTTGGGGGGAGAGGGGGGGGGGAGTGTTGTTGAGATGCTTGTCCAAACTCCGTTAGTCTGGCATGATAATTGCTGATGATATGCACACACATTTGTTTTCTCTCTCTCTCTCTCTCTCTCTCTCTCTCTCTCTCTCTCTCTCTCTCAAATGTTTATATATATATATATATATATATATATATATATATATATATATATATATATATATATATATATATATATATATATATATATATATATATACGCACATACATTTTATTTACGTCATGCAAATCTAGACTAAGTACAGGTACAGCATTCTGAAGGATTATAATATAAAGTCCTTATATACGTATGCAAAGTACCTCCTACACGCGTACTACTCTTCGGCTGGGTGCATAAATGAAATGAAAGCTGCCGCCGGGGGTGAACTGGCGCTGACCGTGAATGGTATAGTATAATCCCGCGGCAGAACCTTTTTAAGTTGTACCGTCAACCAGCTTATCTTCCTCTTCTTCTTCTTTTTCTTTTCTTCTCTGTCTTATTATTAATTATTATTATTATTATTATTATTAATATTATTATTATTCTCCTTTTTACCTTTTTATTCTTCTTATTGTTTTATAAGTCTTATTCTTTCTTTTTTCTTTAGTGCCCCCTATCTTTTTCTTCTTCTTCTTCGTCTTATTATTATTATTATTATTATTATTATTATTATTATTATTATTATTATTATTATTATTATATCCCTTCTTTTTCTTGCTCTTCTTCTTCTGCAAGTTCTCCGGTCGGTACCCGAGGGTGGTATTTTTGCACCTCGGAACTCGAGGAGATGATTCCTTAGGGCTAAAACATTCTTGGCTACTTCCACTTTTTGTCGTGTGTGTGTGTGTGTGTGTGTTAGCGGTACTGATCCCCCCTTCCTTGGAGAGGTGTGTAGAGTTAAAAAGGCCCCACAGTCTAGTTCCTGGGTCATTTCTTTTGTGCCTCCTGTAGAAAGCAGGCTTTAGTTGTTACCTGCTCATATTAGCGTCATGGATTATGTAATGTCTATATATATATATATAGATTATTATATATATATATATTATATATAATATAACATACATATACATATATATATATATATATATATATATATATATATATGTATTATATATTGTCACGGTACCTCAGTGATATGGAAGGTTCAAGCTGTAGGAGTTCACAATCTTCATTTCAGCTTCCGTGTCATTAGGGACATCCGCTAATATCATAATTTAATTCACAGTGAAATTGTGATTTATAGCGTACACAGACGTACGCACACACCCATACACACATATATATGTATACATACATACATACATATATATAGTGTGCGTGTAAAGCATGGGTCATTGCAAATATGCATACATACATATATATATAATATATATATATATATATATATATATATATATATATATATGTGTGTGTGTGTGTGTGTATGTGTGTGTGTGTATGTATGTATGTAGTATGTATGTATATATATGAAAGTGTGCGTTTAAAATAAATGAAAACACCGATCTTCATTTTTCGAATAAATCGTTACTCGTAAGGTTATTTGATAAACAGAAGGAAAATAATTCCATGAGAAGACAGTCTATTCATTCAGCCAATAAATTATATATATATATATATATATATATATACTACTATATATATGTATATATATATATTATATATATATATATATATATATATTATATATATATATATATATTACGTATCTGTGTGTGTGTGTGTGTGTGTGTGAGAGAGAGAGAGAGAGGCTTGTTACCACGTCCCTCTTTGTAAATTACCGTCATCAGTGGATACGGTATATCTTGGTTAACAAATGAAGATGAATTAGGTTAGCATAAGTACTACATACATGTATACCCATACAGGAACAATAGTCAGGAAAATTAAGGTAGAGTTGCTGTGAAAAATTACAGCACCTCAGTGTTGCGAGCATTTATACGTACGTATATATATATATGTATGTATGTATGTATGTATGTATATATATGTTTATTTATTATATAATTACTTTATTCCAAAGACGACCACTTTTCTAACGCATTTAATGCAGAGTGCTTGTATTGGAGTAAACGAGAGTAATGCAGAATGAAACCAGTCCTAGGTAAAACTATCGTCGACTACATTCTGAAGGCAGATGATGACGAGTCACGGTCATGAGTACATGAATTGAACGCGAAATAAGAAGAAGAAGAAGAAGAGAGACATTTTTAAACTACCGGCGCCAATTTTCTGCCTTGTTAGCCCTGATTGGAGGAGAAGCCGCTGCTTGCCAATTAGGGGTGAAATTGGCGAACGCGCGCTTTGATGGAAGGTTCGCTCGTGCCGAAATATGTACGCAGCGAACCATGGTTGCCATGGACTTTTTTTTTTTTTTTCTCCTGTGACCCTTTTTCGCTTACTCGAGGAGTAAGCCTACAAACTACTTTGTTGTTGTTTTCTTGTTCTTGGTGGTTGGGGTAGGAAAGGTCTATGGAAAAGCCTAAAAAAGACTGATTAAGGTGTTTCGCGTTGAGTTAAAGACACAGAAATTTTAGGATAGGATATTTATGATTTATTCATTAGAATGAAAATGTAAAGAAATAAATTATGTGCATATTAAACTACAGAAAACCTATTTCTAATAAAATATAGCCTATTTATTTTAAGTCTTGTCGATTTTAGCACGCTTCTCAAATAGTCTGGAGGTCGGTTCACGCCTTGTTTCTTTTTCTGTGACCCGTTTTACGCATTTGATGGTTTTTGTTTGCTTGTAACTTTCGACAGTTGCTGGTTTATTATTAAGATTTTAATTGTAAATTTGTTTTTTAGGTTTTCGCATAACAGTAGAATTATGTTCACATATGAATTTTTTTCTTATATTTTCAGTTTTCTTTACTTGTAGTTTTATACAGTAAATGTTTTATGAAGGTTTTAATCGTAATTTTTTTCATAGGTTTTCGCATAACACTAGTAAAATTATGTTTACATATGGACTTTTATTTTTTATATTTTTTTCCGTTTGTGTAGACTTTATTTTTCTGTATTTTGTTAACTTTCATTTAAAAAATTCTATTATGTAATTCCATTATTACTGATGTCAAAGTTTAACCTTCGTTAAGATAAATACCGTCTACCATTTTTAAAGAATTAACATAATCGGTTTGCCTCTCCAGCGAGTGATCTGTTTATGATCTTTCGATGCGCTGAATAATTTCCGTAAAACACAGGTTTTGTTGTCTTCTCTAGGATTGGGTTATTAATTTAAAAAAATAGCATAATTTGCATTTACCATAAACTACGGAAACAAGATGAGAATTTCAATTGTCCCGTGCAAGACTATAAAAAATAGTTCATCTGAAAACCAATTCATGTTGGTCTCTCAATCGTATTTTTTGGGAGCCATCCATCGGCTTTCTGAAGGTATATCAGGTGGGCCTACTTCAATTTTTAGTCATAGCTTATTTTTTACATGAAGTTGTTTTCTTTGTAAGGTCCTAACTGGTGTAGAGTATGCTATGTTAATTTTTAAGAGTCGAACAGAGCTTTGAATGAATGGTTTTTGCTCTAAAAAAATAAAATAAAAAGAAATAAATTGACCGACCTTGTAACTCAGGTATCAAGACAAAAAGTTATATCAAACCCAAATCACTGTGTATTGAGAGAGAGAGAGAGAGAGAGAGAGAGAGAGAGAGAGAGAGAGAGCACTAAACATGAAAAATCAACCACCTCCTCCTTCAAATATGTTTACAGAGGTCCACTAGTTACCACCAGTGTAACGTTCAAAAACAGGGATTCTTTGTGGCTCTCTTCGTGTGTAGCTTGAAATCTAAACAAACTCGTGACTTAACACGTCCAAACAATTTCGTAGGAATTTCTAGTGGAAGAATTCCAAGAAAAAAATATATAGCTGTTATTTATACACAGGTTAAAAACAAAATATTAAGCAGTTATCTATCTACAGGTTGAAATGCCATAATTGTATCAACGCTGTACGGTACACTTGTAATCGCAGGGGGTTATATGCATGCAACTAGGCATGATGTATATGTTTATCGACAAAGTTATCTAGAAATGATAGTTACTGTACATGTTGACCAAATGCGCTTGGAAGAATCATAATTAAGAAAGAAAAAGCTTCAAAATGTTTTAGATCTCGCCAAGTCGTTATGAGTTAAAATAAAATAATTACGCTAAGGGTTAACCCGTGACATATATAGACAAGTCGAGTCTAATTGACACTCAAAAGATGTTTAATATAAAAAAAATCTCTGTACACAGAAAATGATAAGAAGATAAAAAACAGCCACATCTTCTTATACTTGTTATACGTCATAAATCACAGTTCATCTTACAAATATCACAAAGCCGATACTCTTCAGTGAAAAATTTCGTATAATTCACGACTTGTGTGGTTTCCACCTCTAAATGAAGCCTCGAGTCTTTCGTTATTACTGAGAGAGAGAGAGAGAGAGAGAGAGAGAGAGAGAGAGAGAGAGAGAGAGGGGTCGTACACCCTCCAATAGAGAGTTGACAGAAGCTAGGTAAGACAATAAGTTAAAACATTCTTTCACTCTTCTAAGGCTAATGTATTAAACAAACGACCCTTTCAAACCTTTCTCGGCCGCCCACCTACAATAGCGCCCATTGTTTACCCGACTTTTTAGAATAACAGGTGTGCGAGTGATTGATGGCCTCTTGTCACGAAATTCCAATCCCTGTGAAGAGCGAAGACGAACAGCTTTGGAATTCAGATATTTGCAAACTTCGGGCCTGCAAGCTAAGTGTACTTTATTGTCTAGGAGTCGCTGGAAAAGTGGTACCTATAATCTTAGGGCCTATAAAAATTTTGGAGATATTACCGAAGCAATGACTTGTAGATAATGAAGTATATATAGTTTGCATAGGCCTTAAGATTATAGGTACCACTTTTCCAGTTACGCCTTGATGATAAAGTTCAATTAGCTTGCAAGCCTGAAATTTTCATAGAAAATTATGCATCAGGATCTTTCTTATTAGGTTTGTTTCAGTAAGTAGTATATATCAAGATCTTGTGACGCCAGTTTACAGAAATTAGTAGATTAGCTAAGGGTCGATTGACTGACCCGTTGCAAACCGCAGATGGGCTTTACTGTCATCATAAACGTTAGGAAATTAGACGTTATATTTATGAGATAATAATTGTTTGGGTGTGGAACTTATGTTGAGACCTGATTTTGGTGTTACTGATACGTACCCTATTGCTGCTTTAATTTACTCATTTTTTCTTTTATCTATTTTACTGTGCTTTTAATTTTATTATGAAGTTTTCTTGTTTACATCTTAATGAGTAGTGCATTTATTTGACTGTGAGTTCATGCTGAGTGATAATGATACGTATTATATATATTGTTAGTCCTCGTAGGGAGGTAGTGCCGTCAGTACAAACACCTCATTCGGTGCATGTAGCCATTACTTAAGATTCTTTGCAGCGTCCCTTCGGCTCCTAGCTGCAGCTACTTTCATTCCTTTTACTGTACCTCAATTCATAGTCTCTTTCTTCCATCTTACTGACCACCTTCTCCTAACAATTGTTTCACAGTGCAACTGCTAGGTGAAATTTCGTCCTGTTACATCTTTCAAACCTTTTACTGTCAATTTCCGTTTCAGCGCTGAATGGCCTTAGTTGCCCTACGTATAATGCCAAAACTCCCTGTAGATATATTTTGTTGGTGCCTTTATTTTGTCATTTTGACCTACTTTTTATTATCCCATTAATTCTTGACAAATCTGAAACTGACAAGCCCTCAGAGATTGTATACCTCTTCACCAAAGAAAAAAAAACCTAATCATAAAGATTTATTTCTTGCTCCAATTTTCATTTTTTTATGCTTTAGCTAATACATAGTTATCGTCAGGTCCAAATTTAATAATTTCTGATTTGGCTGAAATCAATCAATAACTTTTCTTTTATAGGCATTTAGAACAGACGAACAAACGAACATTCGCAACAGTTACGGTTGAGAACATAAACTCCGAACAACTTCGCTGGCGGAAGGGAATATTGCAAACATCAGTTTCACTGATTGCAAACGGATAGCGAATGCAACGGAAGTTTTAAGTCACATACTACAAATAATGCCTTGCAAAACTTTTAACAAACAATTTACGTGCAAATGAAGTACTCCCTTATTACCCACAACTGAAAGTTACTTTGTGATCTTCGCCCAAGAATCATCTGAACCATCTGAATTACCGCAGCCTAGAATGTCGGTGGTGTGGTTGTTAGTGTCGTGGCATGCTGCTCAGATGTCGCGGGTTCGTGCCCCATCCCCAGGCCGATGAACAATCGCTGGCTCCGTTTCATGATCAGTTACTGCTGCAGTGTGGGGTCTACGATGGGAGGTGGAAACCGACATTCGTTGGAAGCTTGAATTTCAAGTCTATGGCCCCTGTGTGCTTGTTCCATGTAAAAAGTTTTCATCGGCTGAAATAATAATAATAAGAGTTGAGGAAATCTCTCTATCGCGAGAGTTCATAAAATGTTCCAAAAGGTCCACAATATTACATAAACGTTAATTTTTTTTTTTTTTTTTTTTTTTTGTAAAACTTCATAGAAGCTTTACAATAGCTTTCGAACCCAAAGAAAATTTAACGTTTATATTATTGTGGGCCTTTTGGAAAAATAGTAGTAGTAGTAGCAGTAGTAATAATACAAGATATGTCAAAAAATCTGTTGGTGGTTTTTCTCGATAGCCGATTAGATTATGAGATTAATTCGAAGCAGGATACAGAAGCATCTTTAAACTATTATATCATACGGAAGTAGAAGAAGCAAAGTGTACTTTTCGGTTAATATGTAGCCATTGACATGAAAAAAAAAAAAAAGCAGCGAGTGAAACAGACTACTAACGTCTGTGTACCCGGAAATGTAGAGGAACCTAGTTTTCAGATTTCGAGCTTCTCCTCCTCCTCCTCCCCCTTCTCCTCTTAATTTTATTTCTCATTGTTCGTAACAAATCATCGCTATTGTTTTCGGAGATGCCAAACAGGTCTGTAAGACGAAGGTAATAGCGGATAATAATAGGAACTGCGACTGAAAGTGATGTGGAGTTGGATTGGTGGAGAAAAGTTGAGTGAGCCATACCTATTTCCAGTTCGACTTCCACTCCACAGTTTTTACATAAAGATCAACTCTCGTGGGACGCAGAAGATTTGACATAAAGAACAACTTTCGTGGTATGTGGGCCAGATTTGTACATAAAAAGGAACTCTTGTGGGACGCAGTAAATTTTACATAAATAGCAACTTTCGTGGGATGTGGTCTAGAGTTATACATAAAAGGGGAACTCTCGTGGGACGTAGTTTTTTTTTTTTTTTTTTTTTTTTCAGTTCACTTATTTTGTCCGTATCAGTGTATTATTTAAACTGCAGATTAGTCGAGCCAAAATTGTATATAGGTAAATAGGTAAGAAGACATTATTATATAAACAAAAAACTGATCTTAATCCTGGTCCATCTGCTCCCTTGTGGACAGGACATGAGCAAATACATGGTATTCAGTGTGAAAGCTTTACGCGGCTTCCATGACCATAGATGTTGTGATGAATTATTTTGTAAATTAATAAATAAGAAATTTAGGCGCACCTCACACAAGATGAATAGAGTACAAAAAAAAAAAACTGGTAACTGCGACATAAACTCGACGTTAAGAAATGCTTCAGAATAGTGGTAAAGAAATTTAGAATATTGGTAAATAAATGTATCAGAATAGTTGTAAAGAAATGTATCAGAATAGAGGTAAATTTCAGAATAGTGGTAAAGAAATGTGTCAGAATAGTTGTAAAGAAATTTATTCGAATCGATTTAAAGAAAAGTATAAGAATAATGGTGAGGAAATGTACCAGAATAGTTGTATAGAAATGTGTCAGGATAGTGACAAAGACATGTGGTAGAATAGTGCTAAAGAAATTAATGGAAATGTTGGTAAATAAATGTATCAGAATAGTTATAAAGAAATGCATCAGAATAGTGGTAAAGAAATGTGTCAGAATAATGGTAAAGAAATATTTGGGAATAGTGGTAAACAAATATATCAAGAAATATATCAAAATATAACGAAATATGTTAGAATAGTGGAAAACAAATGTATCACGAAATATATCAAAATACTGGTAAAGAAATATGTAATAATTGTGGTAAAGAAATGTATCGAAACATATATACAAATATTGGTAAAGAATGTGTCAGAAGAGTGGTAAAGAATATGTCAGTATATTCGTAAAGAAATGTATCAAGAAATACATCAAAACAGTGGTAAAGAATGCATCAGAATAGTGGTAAAGAAACGTATCAAGAAGTACATCAAAATAGTGGCAAAGAAATATCAGAACAGTGGTAAAGAAACGTATCATAGCAGTAGCAGAAACTGGCGTGAGATTACGAACATTTCTGGCCCAGGGCTACGAACGCTTTCCCGGCACGAGAGAGAGACGGAAGGGCTGCATTAAAATCGTGCATGCAAATATCAATCACGTTTGAGCAGACAGACGTCTGTTCAGACACGCTACTGCCAAAACTCTGTCGATTGAAATGTTCTTTTGGGGGAGGGTTAGACGTGTGCTGTCATTAGTGGTGTCAGTGGGATTGCTCTAACGTCCTAATCTTGATGGAAAATAATGAAAAATGTATTTTACAGAATTATCAAAACAAACTCAGGTTTCTTGTTTTCGTTTATTATTATTTTAGATATCACCATTGTTCCTATATTGTTTCTTGTGTTGCAGAATTATTATTATTATTATTATTATTATTATTATTATTATTATTATTATTATTATTATTATTATTATTATTATATCAAATGTTGTCTGTTTTGTTTCAAAGAATAATATCATTATTCTTGCATTTTTTAGTCTCTCCATTCACTAGATGACAAAAAAACCAATCCTAATCATGAGAGAGAGAGAGAGAGAGAGAGAGAGAGAGAGAGAGAGAGAGAGAGAGAGAGAGAGAGAGAGCTAAATTTTATTATGCAAATATTTTCGCAATGCAAGAGATTTTTTCATAATGTAGTTTGTTTTTCTTAGGCAAAATTTGTTGATAATGTAAGTTTTTTTTTTATAACGCAGATATTTTAATTATAGTATAAAGTTTTTTTTTTTTATAATGCGCAGTGTTTTTTCTTATGTTAAGTTTTTTCCAAATGCAAAAACATTTCATCCAGTACACCTATGAGACAAGGGGTTTAGTGTAGTAATAAACTTTATTACATAAACTGCAAATGTATCCATATATGTTTTATCCAACGACTATATATATTTTACAAAATGAACCCCATGCTTACATTTGCCGTCGTCTAGCCTGGTGTCAGCCTCTCGTACCCTATGGTCCGGATTTGCCTTTGCCGATCCTCTCTTATAGTACCGTTATTTTTGACTATGTGGTTTATTATGTTTATTATTCTACAGAAGTCAGTATTTACAATATACTCTTAACATAGATTTCTGTAGAGTAATAAACATAGACTTTTGTAGAGTAATGAACATAGATTTCTTTACAGTAATGAACATAGATTTCTGGTTAATAAAGGACTTATATATATGAAGAATAATACACATAGATTTCTTTAGAATAAAGAGCTTAGATTTATGTGGAATAATAAACATAAATTCCTGTACAGTAATGAACATAGAATTCTGTAAAGTAATAAGAGTAGATTTCTGTAGAATAATAAACATAGATTTTTTTTAGAATGAACAACTTAGATTTATGTAGATAATAAACATAGATTTCTTTATTTATGTAGAATAATGAACATAGATTTCTTTACAGTAATGAAATAGAATTCTGTAAAGTAATAAAAATTTATTTCTGTAGAATAATAAACATAGATTCCTGTAGAATAATGAACATAAAATTCTGTAAATTAATAAACATAGATTCATGTAGAATAATGAACCTAGAATTCTGCAAAGTAATAAAAATGATTTCTGTAGAATACGAAACAGATTTCGCTGTAGGTAAAGTCAGTGATTTCTTGGTGTGTATTATTAGGGAATAACTGAGGAAATGTATGGTTGGTTTTCGAGGTGAGTTTAATACCTGTATTTTGTGTAGAATAGGTTTCCAGGCCTAACATTATTAGCCTCAAGATTTTGCGTTGGAGGTAATCGTTTAGACCTTATTTGTAACCATTTAGACCTCACTTGTAACCGTTTTACTCTCTCTCTCTCTCTCTCTCTCTCTCTCTCATAGCTTGCACTTGTGAGTCCAACTCTGGCTTATTTTACGAAATTTTTTTGTATGAAATAATTTTTTTTTCTTATTTTTTAATTTTTTTGTATAAAATAATTAATTTGTTTATATGGTTACTAGAGGGACTTTCCCGTTTTTGTTTTCAGTAATTCAAAGTGACAATAACGTTGGCCATAAATAGATTAATTTTTTTACTTCATTTGTTGTCAGATTTTATTTATTTCATATCTTGTTTGGAATGTCAAAGGATTAGCCAAGCCTAATCTCTGCGCGTGGCTTATGTCAATTAGCATTGGGGATTAACTTCCAAAGCTGTTGGAGGTCAGATTCTTGCATAGAAAAAAAATATTTTTTTGTATATATAAGTTTTGGGGTTGATGGCTATTGATGCGCGCATATTCATGAATGGCAGTGTTGTTTATAGATATATATATATATATATATTATATTATATTATATATATATATATATATATATATATATATGTATGTATGTATTTTATATGTACATATTGTGTTTGTAGTAATGTGGTGTGTGTGTTTATACTATATAAACGCATATATTTCTGCATGTATGTAAATGTATATGTGTATGTGCGAATATGTATGTGTGTGCGTATGTGCGCTCTCTGTTCACGGATCTCGTTGAAATATGATTCAACTTTTTTTTCATTTTTTTTCTTTTTATAAATCCCTTTTCTTTTCAGGAATACATCCTTTTTAAATGATAGACGAGCCATAAAAATAAACATTACAAAAGAAAAGGAGACATCCAGCAAAAGACTTCATTATTCTCTCTCTCTCTCTCTCTCACAGCTTTTAAGATTCTTAATATCTCTCATGAATAGCTACTAGGAAATTTGTTTTTTCCTCTGTCTCTCTTGCATAACTGTTCTAATCTCTCTCTCTCTCTCTCTCAAAGATTGTGGGTGTCGTGAATCGCGGTCCGTGGGTCGATCCCGGACAAAGACCCCGAATCTGGGCATGTGCCGGATCTGAAGGGAGACCTTCGTGTTTCTTAGTCTTTTTGGGTGTTTGCTGTGTCCTGTGTGGTCTTTCTCTGGGCAGGACCTACCTGGCGATTGTCTTCTGTTTTTTTTTTTTTTCTGACTTAATCGTTGTTGAATCTTTAGTTTAAGCTTGCTTGTATTATTATTTATTAGTTTTTAATTAATTTTTGTCTTATTATAATTTGCTTGTATATTTTCTCTTCAGTTACGTGGTAGATGAGTTTTTTAATAATACTTTTTAAGCTTTTCTGACTTGTTCGTTGTTGAATCGTTTGTTAAGCTTACTTATATGATTATTTATTAGTTTTTGATTAATTTTTGTCTTATTATAATTTACTTGTATAATTTCTCTTCATTTACGTGTAGATGAGTTTTGTCTGTTGATGCGTTTATTGCAAGTTATTATTAATTATTTCTGTCTTGTACTTTACCTTTGTGGTTTTGCTTATTTAAAAATAAATCCGGTGACTTGTGTAGTGATCCAGTGGTTTAGGTTTTAGTGCATTTTTTAGATACAATAATAAATATGGTGTGTTCCCTATCTTATTTTGATATTCAACGTTATTATACTTTATATTATGGGTACGTTGTAGCATATCATCTTGTATAAAAAAAATTTACTGCCTGTATCTTGTATACTCCATATATATGGGCTTGAGTTGAAAATAAAATTTATTATTGTTATTATTAACCAGCGCACTGATCCTGCTATATTTAAGTAAATTTGCTCTTACATCGTACTTGTATAAAGTACATTATGCTGCTCTGCATTTTCTTGTTTCATTACCCGTAGACTCTGTAATACAAAGGTTAAGATATACAAGCAGTTACGCATTTGAGTTACGAACTGGAAGTTCTTGGTTGGTTTACATTAAGCTGGGCTTATGCCAGCACAGGCCCTTGCTCAAAGGCGACTCTGTCGAAGGGAAAAGACGGTCGTTGTGGACCTTAGGAATCTGTCCAACGACCAGGCCACACGAAAATCCACGAATTTGCCTACCAGTCCTCCACCAAAATGCAGTACCCGAATACGAAAAAAAAGAAGAAGAAGAAAAAAAAACAGAACGCGAAGAGAAAAATAAACAGAAATATCCAGCGATGTCTGTTGTTCTTTTTGTGTATTCATGTTTACATTTTTGTTGTTGTTGTGTTTGATTTTGCATAACGCCGTTGTGCTTCAACGAGAAGGGTGCTTTGCGAAGCGTTTCCTTTGCAGCAGCTGATTTTGTTTATCGGGGTTGTGAGTTTTGCGAATTAGGTCAAGAACATTCAAATCTGAAGGTTCATATATTCAGGTTTTTTGTATTATTGTTTTAATGTTCAAAAACAGGTTTACTGTTTACTATAGATAATATATATGTACATTGTGTATATATAATATATGTATGTATATGTGTATGTATGTATATTTAGGGTAGGGATTAGCACTGACCACAAGCCAAATCCATCATGTTTTTATTATCATTTGTAGCTTTCAGATGATGATGATGATGATGATGATGATGATAATGATTATTATTATTATTATTATTATTATTATTATTATTATTATTATTATTATTATTATTAACAATGACGGCTGCATCGTGCGAATTAATCTTCGCAATGGACGCGGATGAGAGAGGGTCCACCGTTTTCCTGTTATTATTATTATTTTTATTATTATTATTATTATTATATTATTAGTCAAAGAAAACTCATAATCACATTAGTTAATAAAATAGGAAAGTAAATCCAGTCAGATTGACAAGGAGGACTGTGCAAGTCATCGAAAGCTTTCTCTTTTATATATTTTAAATAAAGTCAAACAGGCATACTACTGTGGATTTACTTTCCTATTATTATTATATTATTATTATTATTATTATTGAAAAAGAAACCCACAAATTCAATTTGTAACTTGTTTACTTCTAAGTATTTACATTTAGTTTTACTCCACACTCTCGAGTACTTTCAGGCCCTTCTGTGGCCCATTCTCAAGAGATGTTGGGATGTTAGCCTTGATCCAGGCTACATCCCAACATCTCTTGAGAATGGGCCACAGAAGGGCCTGAAAGTACTCGAGTGTGGAGTAAAACTAAATGTAAATACTTAGAAGTAAACAAGTTACAAATTGAATTTGTGGGTTTCTTTTTCAATCTTCAGAAGAAACTGAAAGAAGTTTTTGTTTGGTTCATTATTATTATTATTATTATTATTATTATTATTATCAAAGAAAACTCATAATCACATGAGTCAATAGAAAGGAGGACTGTGCGGTCATCGAAATCTTTCTCTTTTATATATTTTAAATAACAAAATCAAATAGGCATACTGCTGTATATTTGCTTTCCCATTATTATTATTATTATTTATTCCAAATAATGAGAGATGGGGTAAATCAATAAAGAAACAGAGCCCACTGGAAAGTTTTTAACGTGGACATATTCTGGTAAGTGTTCGACCACCACCGGGTTCATGTGGGCATTACGTAACAGTTGAATTGTTGTCGTAAACGTGGGTTTAGGGTTGCCAGGGGTCTTTAGGATGAAGGAAGAGGCTGCTCATGTGGCAAAAAAGGCATCTTTCTAGATATTTTCTCAGGGTGCGTGAAGAGAGAGAGAGAGAGAGAGAGAGAGAAAGAGAGCAACTTGAAATATGTCTGCTTTATTATTAAAGTTACCTGATCTTTTTTGCGGATTCTTGGCTTTATTTTAAAACCAGTTTGTTTTCCCCAAAGATCAAAGCATTTATTCTTAATATATTTATAAATATATAATAATATAATATAAATTATATATATTTATAGTATAGCTATATGATATATATATATATTTTACAGTATGGACACGATATATGTTGCCTTGTGTCATGTGAAAATGGTTTTCCTTCTTGAGTCGTTAGTGCAGATCTAGAAGGGTATCCGTATGTAGCCCACGCCCGGTGGAACACGGACGGAAGAAAGACAGTTGGCCCGTCTAAAAAGTTTGAATTGCTGTTTCCCATTGTTAGTAAATGGACGTCATGTGACCGCTGGCGTACCCGTATCGTGAAAAATGAGGGTAATATATAATATATACTATATATATATATATATATGATATAGAGATATATATATATATATTTATATATATATATATATATATATATATGAAGATGTCGACTCGGTAATCCGACTCTGGGACGTTACGTCCTTTCCCAGAGTTAGGAACAAAGTATATACTTTCATTTCACATAGTAATTTGTAAGTCGGTGGAGAGAGAGAGAGAGAAAGAGAGATAGAGAATCTTGGCTCGGACTGGACGACGGCAATGTTGCGTGGAAGTTCGTTTAGACTATCGTTGTTACACACACGAAGGAAACAGTGTATGATGCATTTGTTGTCATTATTATTATTATTATTATTATTATTATTATTATTATTATTATTATTATTATTATTATTATTATTATTATTATTATGACACTTAGCATCTTGCAACGGATGCAAAGATTTGAGCAAGTTCCAGGAACACCTGAAATCGTGAAAATTGAAAAGGCGACCACAATTCTCAGTCATTTATCTCTTTGAAAAGGACATAATGCGGTTATCAGGAATGTTTATTGAATGAAGATCTCGTAAGTTATGAATTCACTTGCACCTAATGTATAGGAATCCTTAATTTTAAATATGTGACTAAATTTAGAGACGTGCTTGTTATCGCTCATGGGGAAAGGGACTTATGTAGCAACAGTGGGAAGTCGTTGATATGACTTATGAATTTGAAACATACATACATACATACAAACATACATACACACTTCATTTTCTGGGTCGTCTTCATATTGAAAAGAATGAGTTTTACTGTAGAAGGCTGGTATTTCAATAAGTGGCGTATTGCATTTTTTGTGGGTCATTATCGTCATCTTTTTGCGTTTCTCGTCCTTATGATTTATAGGAGTAGGTTCCTTTTCTAAGAGAGTTTGTGGAAAACAATGCTTACAAGCACCTCTGTTCTATAAAAGTAATAAAACGAGATGGACATCACTGCTTAATAATAATAATAATAATAATAATAATAATAATAATAATAATAATGATAACGATAATGTTCTAAATGGTCCACAATAATAAAAATGTTAAAAAAGTTCGTGTATAACTTTTAAATAATTTTAACATTTTTATTATTGTGGACCCCTTAAATAGAACATTGTGTAAACTCTCGTGATAGAGAGTTTTTCCCAAATAATAATTTGGCGTGCCACCTCGGTGGCCGCAAGTTCGATTCTCGGGCGTTCTATTGAGGCGTGAGATATGTGTATTTCTGTTGATAGACGTTCACTCTCGACGTGGTTCGGAATTCACGTAAAGCCGTTGGTCCCGTTGCTGAATAACCACAGTGGTTCCATGCAATATAAAAACACCAAATAATAATAATAATAATGAAGAACTTTACCAATGAGTCATCCTAAATATGACCGTCTTAGAAAGCACTCTTCTTCACGCTCGCTGTCAGTGAGACACGGACTTGTCAGGGGAGAATGGTGTATTTGCCACACCGGATGAAAATGACGGTTACACCACGTGGACGTGAAGGGGGGAGAGAGAGAGAGAGAGAGAGAGAGAGAGAGAGAGAGAGAGAGAGAGAGAGGACCCACAGATATTGTTGTGGGATGGGTGTCGGGGGGTTGGGGGTGGGATGCGGGATGTTGTGGGAAGGGTGGACATGGGAGGAAGGAGACTCGTAGAGGGAGGGGGATGGGGGTGGGGGGGATGGGGTGCTCTCCGTTGTTGAAGGACTCCTTCCTGATAGGGAAGGGAAAAACGTATTCTTGGCAGTTGGGAGAGAGTTGCTGCGGTGTTATCGTTATTCGTTGTCTTGGGTTTTGTCTTGATTCTCTTATTTTATTGTTTTTTCTTTTGCCTAATTACTATTAACGTGCTTTGTTTGTGTCTTGTTCTTGATTTTTCTTTATCCGCATTAGAAATAACTTGTTTCGTTTTCTTTGTTTTGTCTTGCTTTAAATTTTTTTTTATCCATATTAGGACTAACCTGCTTTGTTGTATTTGTTTCATCTTGAGTTTCTTGATTTTTCTTTATCTATATTAGAAATAACCTGCTTCTTTGTCTTTGTTTGTCTTGTGAATTTCTTAGCAATTAATAATAATAATAATAATAATAATAATAATAATAATAATAATGATAATAATAACAGAAATTCTTGGAATGACAATAACAATACAATTAATAACTATGTTGAGGCATAGTAATGAAAATAGTGATTATTATTATTAACAAATAATTTAATGAATTCAATATTGAAGGAGATATTTTTTTTCTCCAGCGTCACTCGAACGAAAGCGCAGATTATGAAATGCGTACGACGGTTACTAGAGTATTTCTCTCTCTCTCTCTCTCTCTCCTCTCTCTCTCTCTCTCCATTGACTTTACCGACTCGTGAGTTGCCTCTGAAGGAACGTAACAGCCTGCTGCTTGTCTCTCTCTCTCTCTCTCATCAATGCACATGCGATAAGATCTCAGTAAACCTCAGTTGACCTAAACGTCTTGATATACCTGGATGTTAGTGTTAGACGATTGTTGTACGTCGCTAATGGGGTGGAGAGAGAGAGAGAGAGAGAGAGAGAGAGAGAGAGAGAGAGAGAGCCTTTCCTTTGATCTCAGAGCTTCTTTTCTCCCGAATTCTTTTATTTTGCGCGAAATATCCACAATAATCTTTTACTTAACGCGTTTGAGATTCTTTCCATGTCACCTCAGGTGGTGTCATATTCTCCTTCATTTTATGGCAGATGTTTTGTCAAGTTTAATCGTAGGTTTTTGGTCTTTTAAAATTTTAACCTTTTATTGTAAATTGTTAGGTAACTTTCAATCACGTGAGGTTTTGTGGGCTTATTATTTTATTATATACTCGTTTTATGTACAAGAATAAAATAAATTTTATTTATAACGATTGCCTTTGTTTTTTGTTTGTTTGATGCTTTTATTTAATGTTACTCGACCTTTCGGCTTTCAGGATTTGGGTAGTAAATACTTGTTTACATGCCTTAAATAGTAACAGTAAGAATAAAATATTCAAATGAAAAATAAATATAAGTAACTTTTCAGTTTACAGCACTTGAATAGTTACACAATAATAAAGTATTACAGTTTGGTAGGTATTTTAAGTAACTTTTCAACTGACTGTACATGAACAGTTATTGTAAAGTATTACAGTTCAAAAATTATGTTTTAAGTAACCTCTCACTTGATAGTACTTGAACAGTTACATTAATTAAATATTACAGTTAAAAGAAAATAAGTTAACTTTTCAGTTAGTAGTACTTGAACAGTTATTGTAGGTTAAATTACTTTAAGTGACCTTTCAATTGACAGTACTTGAACAGTTACAGTAATGAAGATTTAAAGTTAAAAGTAAATAATTTAAGTAACTTTTCAATTGACAGCACTTGAACAGTTACAGTAATAAAATATTCCAGTTAAGTAGTAAATAACTTAAGTAACTTTTCAATTGACAGTACTTGAATAGTTACAGTAATAAAATATTCCAGTTAAATCGTAAATGACTTAAGTAATTTTTCAATTGACAGCACTTGGACAGTTACAGTAATAAAGTACTACACTTGAAAAGGAAATAGCTTAAGAAACTTCTCATTTAACAGAACTTGCCATGCACATACTGGCAGCTTCGAATATCAGACATTTTCCTTCGTTTTCTGCCTCTCTGACAACAACTAATCCATCAAAACAAGCGCCTCTCTGGACGGCTAACTTGTTTACAGCACCAAAGCAGCTTATCTCTGGGTCCTCAGAGAAAATCTTCCCCCATTAGGGTATATAATATTTTCTTTAGGTTGGAGACCCGGGGTTTTTGAGTCCTCGTCCTCTGCTCCTAATGTTGTGTTGACTCTATAAATGTTTCGGTAGGGATTTCTTGAACGAGGAAGCAACTGTATACAGAGAAAGTTTACAGACATATGGTCTGTAAACTTGCTGTAATGAACCACTTGCAGATTTTGCCTGTGGGTCTGTTTTTGCTGTTGGGTTGAGAGTTACAAGGAGTTACAAGTATTAGGATGTCTCAAAGACTTGTTATAAGGTCCATCCTTAGAGGAGACATCGTGCGCTCACTTATAAGTAGGAGCAGGTTTTACTGTGCATTCACAGTGTCCTCATAATGATTTTGTCTAGCTTTCTTTTAAACTCTTCCACACTGTTGCTGTTTACAACTTCTGGTGGCAGTTTATTCCACGTGTCACATATCTTGTATGTAAAGAAGTTCCCGCAATGGGATGTGTGTGTGTAGATAGAGAGAGAGAGAGAGAGAGAGGAGAGAGATTTTTATATTCCGTACATTTCCTGTAATGATTTCAAAGGACTCAAGGGAGTTGGATGAGGTACATATAATGCGTAAATGTCGTATAATGATGATCCTAGTTCATAGACGTACATACACGTTAACGCAGCGCAGAGAGAGAGAGAGAGAGAGAGAGAGAGAGAGAGAGAGAGAGAGAGAGAGAGGCCTAGCGTGTGACAGTCAGGTAGCCATTGATACAAACGTGACCCTCCTTTTCCCCTTTAATTATAATGGCTTCTGGTCTGAAAGGGGGCGATAATGGTCACTCATCTTACGGCCAAGTCCACCTACTATAGGCCACCAGCAGAAGCTCCTTCCATATCCTACCCAGTCACCCATATAGGATCTCTAGACTCCTAACGAACTTTCCTTTTAATAACCCTTTGTCCCCAGGATACCTTCCTGATTCTCCCCTTCTCATCCTCCCTCCCCCCCTTCCATCTCCTCCATTTCCCTTCCTCCCTCCTATCCCTGTCCTTCCTTTCATCCACATCCTCCTTATTATTCCGCGCCACTTGGTAATGCGGGAAAGGAAGCGGGGATTAAGTTGAAGGAGTCCTGTAAGTGATTTCGGGGGAAAATTTCACTTGCGAACTGCCGTGGAAAGCAAAGGGCCCATTCTAGCTTAGAGCCAGTCTTCATTCTAATCCGATAACTGTAACAATAAAATTTTGTGCGTTTGATTTTTTTTCTATGTTGGTTTTTAGTGTTTTGTATTTGCTAAATCATGTATATTGTGGCTGTTACAATTACATACATGTCGGGTAAAAAGGGATAGTAAATTCTATATATACGCTATATCCACGTTGCAACCATATACTAATATTTCGAATACTTCTGTATGCCTGGTCACTGGTGAAATGTCAGGAATACTACAGAAGTATTCGAAATGAATGGTTGCAACGTGTATATAATTTTTTATGGGCCTTCGTATTCTAATGTATATATGAATTTAATGTAGGCCTTAAAACTGATGGTTTTGTTGTTGAAACTCACATAGAAACAGAGAGCGAACGGATATAGTAAATATCACAATAGTTGTTATTGTCTTCAAATTAAACTGAACATAAGCCTGCACGAGCTCTTGCTCGTAAAAGCGGCATCGTACGCAATTATAGCAGCAGAAGGAATCCATAATGTCTGTTTGTATTACACAAATGAATCTAATTATTATCGTTGTTAGTGTAGGTATTATAATAATTTTCGCGTCCATAATGTCTGTCTGTTTAACACAAATGAATCTAATTATTATTGTTGTTAGTGTAGGTATTATAATTTCGCGTCCAGCTGGTATATATATATATATATATATATATATATATATATATATATATATATATATATATATATTATATATATATATTACTCTTTATTGTATCTGCACTCTGGATTTGCAAATAGCTGTGAACTGAAATGGAGTATTATAAGTACTGAAGACGCAATGAAATAAAACCTCTTTCTTTGGATTTACACGTAAGAAAAGAGACATTATTTTATTATTATTATTATTATTTATTATTATATTATTATTATTATTATTATTATTATTATTGCCCAGAAATAGACTAAGGCACAAGCATGTGTCCGCCCATAACGATTCTTGAAACTTGAAAAACCTCGGGCTGTGAGACTGAGTGGCATGAAGAATCGCCCATCACTCTCATTTGGCATGCTTCTGTTTCGTCCTTTCGGCTTCAGTGGGACAGTAGATTAAAAAAAGAAGATGAAAATGAACCTTTCAACTTTCTTTCGGTAATACAGTGCCGGGTAAAGTCACGTGACGCTCCTTAAGAGGTTCGTTATTCACGCACAGTTGGAAGGATCTCTCTCTCTCTCTCTCTCTCTCTCTCTCTCTCTCTCAACAGATAGAATGACGTAACCCTCCTTGTTACCCCGATTTCACTCACAACAGTCAGCTGACTTCCAGGTGCCTAATTCACTATACTCTGTTTTTTTTCATCTGTCCATCCGCCTGTGGTGTTTTTGTATGGTAACACTGCGTCCCGGGCTTTAGATAATTACATTCTGCTTACATTCAACGATTATAATAATATCCCATTTCGAATATTAACGGTGTAATTCGCATACAGTAAATTATTAAAACACTTTTCAGTTGCAAATGTACACCCAGATATCCTTTTATTTACCTAAAACTTACAAATAGCGTAACTATCCAAAGCCCGGGACGCAGTGTTACCATACAAAAACACCACAGGCGGATGGACAGATGAAAAAAAAACAGAGTATAGTTAGGTTAACGTAGCTGCTTCTTCCTCATCTTGCTCGGGGATCGAACTCGGGCATTTCTGCTATAACGAAAGAGAGAGAGAGAGAGAGAGAGAGAGAGAGAGAGAGAGAGAGAGAGATGGCTGATGGTGTCGGCCCGAGAAGGTCGTCCAAGAGTTGATGGATGTTCAAGAAGATTTTGGGGTAATGTTGTAGGTCGCCAACACCCCCCCCCCCTCCACCCCAAGGTATTCTGTTGGGAGTACCACCATGGGCCTTCCATTCCCCCACCCCTGTAGGTATTTTGTGATCCTATAAATGGGCCGTTTCTCTTCTTTTCCCCTCTGTTCACTTTGTCTGGGGAAGCTGATGTAGTTTTGACAGAACTAGGAATCTGACGCCAGGTCTTTGTGTGATTGGTATTTTCTCACGTTTCTTTGTTTATAAACTGAAAGGAGAAGTGGGAGTTCTCTCTCTCTCTCTCTCTCTCTCTCTCTCTCTCTCTCTCTCTCTCTCTCTCTCGTAGATTTTGCATCTTTTATATAAACAGCAATATTCTCTGTCTGTAGATATCGTTACATCAGTTTGGTGTAAATTGGAAAATCTCTCTCTCTCTCTCTCTCTCTCTCTCTCTCTCTCTCTCGTACTCTTTCCATTCTGTATATATTTCCTTTCTTTTCTATGTGTTTACCATCTCTCTCTCTCTCTCTCTCTCTCTCTCTCTCTCTCTCTCTCTCTCTGTTGACATGACATAAGTTTGATATTAATGAAAGGTAATTATTTCCTCCTCTCTCACTTACTAAGAGTTGGTACAATTTAAAATTCTAATTAATGTTACTATTTGTAAGTTTCAAGTATCACGTTGGGCTTTGTTAAAAGCAATTCTTCATAGTGCAAATAATTTCACAGACATGGAACTTCTTTGCAATTCTCTAGATTAAGCTGGCCTTATGCCAGAGGGGGGCTCATGCTCCATGGAGCACCCTGCAAAGCTGATACAAATAGCTCCTAAGACTTCTTTTAATAAGTATACCTTCCAGCGCAGGTGTAATGTTGACGAGTTGACCTAAGCCCTAAGGAGAGTTGCCACATAGCAAACTTTGCTTCGTTTTAATTTATTTTTCATTATCTTCGCTTAAGTATTGAGCCCACGGGGTCACCCTCCTCCCTCCCCCCTCTTTCTGGTGTTCGCAGGGTCTAAAATTTGGCCATCGCTTTTAAACAGCACTCACTGGAGAGATCGAGCCATAAATCTTAAACTTCGCCGATCGGTGAAGTTTGCGGTATTTTTCTCATTTAGACGAGAATGTGGATTCTAATTACCCCTTCCCCCCCTTTTTTTATGTTACTGCAGCTTCAGCAATTTTGTCTGGGTGATGATATTTTTCTCGTGCGTTTATCACCGGTTTAGCTGTTTTGTACTGTTTTTCTTATTGGGCTACATTTTTCATGTTTTTGTTTCGTTTTCTTGATCTTAACTTTTGCGACGTCAGGTTCATAATAAAATAAGTTTCCTGTATCTTAGCTATTAATCATATACTACAATCTTAATCAAATTTAACCCCGGACCTAATTACTTATTATGTTTATCTTCAGAAGTTCAATTAAAAAAAGAAGAATTTGTTTGTACTTCTAATTGCAGTTCAAATTCGAGCCAGTATGTATTTACTTTGTATATTTCTCCTTTGTGTCATTGACTCTTTATTTTTGTTTTCTCAAGTATAAGTTGTTCCGTTACGGGAACCTTATATGTTAGGTTTAAATTTGAATTTGCTATGTGTACTTATCAGTTTTTAACATGATATATTTTTTTCAACTATTGAATTTCTTGTGACTATAACTTTCAGCATTATTGTTCAAACGGTAATTCATCGCGTTTATTTATTTATTTTTAGCAATGAGCCGTATTGTAGTTTGTATTTTAATTTGGTATTATATCAATTTAGTCACTCTAGTTGTAAGGATGATCTTCACTTCGTTTTTCCTTTTAATTTGACTTTAGCTTGTTTTTGTGGTAGTATGTTTCTGTTTATTTCTGTTAACCTTCTCTGTATAGACATTTTTATATGTTGAGGTTTGGTGTACTGAAAAATATTTACTGTTCATGTAAATTTTTGCTCATTGATTTTTTATATATTTTTTTAAGTAGTTGTGATTTGGGAAATAAATGGTCGACGAAATAAAGTTCATTTTATTTGATTCACCTTCGACCCGATTCCCGAATCCCGTTAGTCAGAGCTTTAGCAGAGGTCTATGGTTACAACGTTCCGAATGGTGTATAGAAGATTAAATATTCTAACACTATTTTGTTGGTTGAAGTTTGTAAAATAGGATATTTTGTCTTAAATAGAAATCTGTAAATAATTTGCAAATAAAACGCGGCATATTCAAGAAAGTAACTCTTGTAAATCAGGAAGGTAATTTGTGAGTAGATATTGGCAAATTCAGACAAAATATTTTGTTAGCCGAAGGTTGTACAGCAAAATATTTTTTAGAAAGAAAGATGTAAATAATATGAGGTTTTAGAATAGAATATTTTTTAAGAATAAAGTTGTAATTAATTTGCACATAAAACGCGGCATATTTAAGGAAATAACTCTTGTAAATCAGGAAGGTAATTCAGCAAAATATTTTGTCAGTCGAAGGTTGTAGGATAGGATATTTTTTAAGAAGTCATTTATAAATAATTAGTAAATAAAAGGCGGTATATTTAAGAAAATAGATGTTGTAAATCAGGAATAATACGTAATTAGATATTGGCAAACTTAAGAAAATACTTACCTAGGAATTTAGGAAATTTTGTTAAGCGGGAAATTGCAAATAAGAAAAATGTTTAAGCATTTATTTGTAATTGCAACTTTCCAAGTAAGGAAAATGTGTAGTATTCATATGTGACAATGAGAAACGGTATATTTTTTCAGTTTTCTGCTGTGAATATTGCTGGAATGATATAATACAAATTAAATTCAGGTGTATAATGTGACGTATGAAATGTGCATTATTGCATTTCCTGATGAGATGTCAATACGTGCCAACGGAAATAACTAAGAATAGATTATTGTCATAGTTGTAAATGGAAGCAGGCACGGGCCCTTGTTCCGAGAAAGGGCTTTTCAAGATGGAAGTTGGAAGCAGGCTGTGTATATATGTGTGTCCACAAGATATATAAAGAAAAAAAGTTAACCTCGTATTTCAGTATTATCTTGCAGAGGGGTGGAGTGTGGCCCAAGGGGTAGGGGGTCTGTGCAGTACTTCTGTTTGTTTAGTAATTGAAGAACTAAATGCCACAATTATTTCTAGATGCCGAAAAAAAATACATTTTCGGCCCATAACAATTTTTGGTAATAGTTCTATGCCTCATTACTTTTCAGAAAATACTTTCTGTTAATAGAAAACATGTTTTGGAAAGGCGACTAGACAAAATACTGATATATAATCGAAGATTATGCAGGGTCTTTGTTCATCCCCAAAGTAAAATTGTTAATATCTTCTTGGCTTGAAGAACAAAGTGCTTGTGTGTGGATTTATGGAAGTGTGTGTGTACGTGTGTATGTATAAATATATACTATATATATATAAAATATATATATGGACACACACACACACACACACACACACACACACACACACATATATATATATATATATATATATATATATATATATATTTGTGAGCGTGTGGACACTATTAAACACAACCTTTTCTTTTTATGGTAACCGCAAATTATCCATCAGATCGTATCAGTGGTACCTGTCGCGTGTTTTGTTTTAAATCCTTGAAATAAACACCTGATCGGAAAGCTGTGTGGCAATCGTCGAGGACAAGAGAGAGAGAGAGAGAGAGAGAGAGAGAGAGAGACGGAAACGTGGAAGCCAGTCTCCTGGAATTTATTTCCAGCGGCGTTCTGTGGAATCGTCCATAAAATGCCGCTTATCTAACTTGAAAACATTTTCGCTTCGTTGTTAAAAATGATCGTCGGGGCTTAAATGACGATCTTATCTGTCGTTGGTTGAGTTTAAATGTTATATAAATCTATCTCCCTCTGCTATCCAGGTCTATTTTTTTTCTTCTTCTTCTGTCTGCCGACGTTTCGTTGCTGTTTCGTAACAAGGAGTAAGGAGGTTTTGGGGTAACGATTGTGTAAGCATTCTGTATCTTTAGACAGTAATCATATATAATATATGTAAGTATTATATATGAATGTGTATATATACATTTATATGTTGATATCAGGTAGCATATTTGGATGACGTTCTTATTTCCATGGCTCGTCCTCGGATTTAATCAACCTCTATACTCTGTTTTTTTTCCATCAGTCCATCCACCTGTGGTGTGTGTGCGCATGGTAACACTGCATCCCGGACTTTAAATAGTTACGCTATGTGTAAGTTTTAGGTAAATAAAAGGATATCTGAGTATACATTTGCAACTGAAAAGTGTTTTGATAATTTACTGTAAGCGAATTACACCGTTAATATTCGAAATAGGATATTATTTAAGGGTCGGGACACAGTGTTACCATGCGCAAACATCCCTAAGGTAACTGCAGGGATTTGTCACACACACACACACACACACACACACACACACACACACACACACACACATATATATATATATATATATATATATATATATATATATATATATATATTATATATGTGTGTGTGTGTGTGTTTGTGCGTGTGTGTGTGTGTATGCATGTATGTGTGTATATTACAAGTGACATTTATTATCAGTTTATTTTTAACTTAGAATCATGTTTAATTAATTTGAAAACGGCTCTGGAAAAGTTACAACCCGCATAAATGTTTACAAAACCGGTACTTCTCACTTGCAGTGCACATCAAAGTAATTTACTGGCTAATAAGTTGCTGGGGTATTGATACTTGCTCCTCACTTTATAGTCATGACAATAGTTAGCCTTGTCTTTTGTGTTTGTGTTCGGAATATTGAAAGTATTTGGAGGCGGTAAAATGTATGTTACTGTTAAAAGAGAAGGACAAACGATCAAATTTTACATATTGATTTCTAAAGGGCGACAATTCTTTCAATTCCTTGGCAGCGCCTCAGTGGCGTGGTTGGTATGGTCTTTGCCTGCCACGTCGGTGGCCGCGAGTTCAATTCCAGAGCATTCCATTGAGGGGTCAGAGATGTGTATTTCTGGTGATAGAAGTTCACTCTCGACGTGGTTCGGAAGTCACGTAAAGCCGTTGGTCCCGTTGCTGAATAACCACTGGTTCCATGCAACGTAAAAACACCATACAAACGAAACAAACAAACAATCATTTCCTTTACATTAGAGCATCAGAGACTCACCATCATTTGCATATTGTGCTACCGTACTCGAAAGGACAGTCGTCATGCTACTTGTGAGACCCGAAAACAGCGAAGGTCCTAAATAGACGCCCTGCAGAACACCCGAGACGCCGAGTGGACGGAGGAGGCCATTTCCTCTGACGGCGCAATCTGCCCCCAAAGCAAATTGGCATGCGATGCTCCCAGGAACCTTTTTCTCCGCCTATCTGATGTGCCAGAGGACGCACAATGGTAAACGCTTGTCAGATGAGGCTGAATGGGAAAAGATTAGCAGTGTATGGAGCGTCCGTAAATGGAAGCACACGGGAAGAGGTGGGGGCCTGGGGGCGGGGGTGGAGGGGTCGGACAGCAAACGGTCGTAGAGTACCTCTCTCTCTCTCTCTCTCTCTCTCTCTCTCTCTCTCTCTCTCTATATATATATATATATTATTATATAAACATCCATACATACATACATGCCTACCACAAACTATATATTATATATAGTATATATATATGTGTGTGTGTGTGTGTGTGAATGTATATTTATGTATATATATGTATATAATGTATAGTCTGTTATTTCATAAAAATCAAGTTTAGAGGAAACTAAGAAAAATTTATTGTTTTACTTGGAGAGAGAGAGAGAGAGAGAGAGAGATCAGGGAAGAATGGTCAGTACTCCATAAGAATGTAAACTGTCTTATGTTCGTATATGGAAGAAGTGCCTCGACAAGGTAATCCTCACTATACCGAAAAGAAAACTCTCTCTCTCTCTCTCTCTCTCTCTCTCTCTCTCTCTCTCTCTCTCTCTTCTCTCCAAAGCACCTCTGTTTGTGTTTGTAAACGATGTCAGTTGCTCGGCACGGAATTCGTGTTTGTGAATCCGCAGTGATACATGTTTTTTTCAGTGCCACTTCATGTTTGGTTGTGTCGGGAAAGCTGTTGTGGATAGAGCGGTTTTGAGGGGAATTGATCACTTAATAATAATTATATTTCATATTTGAACACTTATCATTCACTTACTCATCATTAATAATACTAATTTATATATTCATCTTCATTAGGACGCTGAATAATCCTGATAAGTTCCAGCGCTTGGTCCTCAAGACCTAAATATCATAATCAAATCAATAATAATAATAATAATAATAATAATAATAATAATAATAATAATAATAATAATAATTTATTTATAGTCTGTGTCATAAAAGAGTACAGAATCGCCGGTACAGTCGATGCATATATGTTGTAACAAGATGGTTATAATAGAAACAACTAAGTTAATATTAGGTTAGCAGTAGTATACTGTTAGGAGCACTAATAATAATAACAATAATAGTAATTTATTTCAAGTGTGTCTTAAAAGTACAGAACGCCGGTACAGTAACAACTAAAGTAATAGTAGGTTAGCAGTAGTATACTATTAGGGGCAGTAGTACTTAATAATAATAATAATAATAATAATAATAATAATAATAATAATAATAATAATAATAGTAATAATAATAATACTCCAAGTCTGTGTTATAAAAAAGTGCAGAACTGCACAGTAGATGCAGAGATATTGCAAGAAGATGGTAATAGTATTTACAACTAAGATGATAGTAGGAGCAGTACTATACTGTTACGAGCAGTAATACATAATAATATTAACAATAATAATTGTTAATTTCAAACCTGTCATATAAGAGTTCAGAACGCCGGTACAGTGAATGCACAGTTATTGCAACACGGTGGAATTAGTAAATGTGGCTTTTATAGGCACGTTGTCTTCATCGTCACGGCTTGGTAGGTGATGCTAAATAAAAATTTTAAAAAGGCAGAAGTAGTATCAATACGAAAAATGAAAAAATAAAGAAAAGTTGAAAATGGAATTAACTTGCTGACCTCTTTGAGACATGAAATTATTATTATTATTATTATTATTATTATTATTATTATTATTATTATTATTATTATACACTTCAGTATTGTTTGAAAGTCGATTATACGTCTCCGTCCAATGCTGATGGTAGCCGTGGGTATGGCGCGGATTTTTGGATGATACCCCGGGTATGGTGGTGGATTGTCATACGTTACGGTTGACATTCCTGCGGGATTCCATTTAAACGGTCTACCTTTTGTATGGTTGGGCCTATATACTCTCTCTCTCTCTCTCTCTCTCTCTCTCTCTCTCTCTCTCTCTCTCTCTCTCCCCGGCAGCGACGTCTTAAAAAGACGTGGGAATCTCTCTCTCTCTCTCTCTCTCTCTCTCTCTCTCTCTCTTTGTTTTTTTGCTATGTTTGGGCGACATATATTATCTTCTCTCATGAAGTTGATTCGTTTGTGGGGACACTGTAGTTTGATAGCTATAATTTTTCCTTATTTAAGTCGTTGTTCAACATTTTATGCTGGGAAATCTTAATAGAAAGTAGATATATATATATATATATATATATATATATATATATATATATATATATATATATATATATATATATATATATATATATATATATATATATATATAGATATATATATATATTACGTTATTTGACTAGAAATATATATATATATATATATATATATTCTATATAATAATATATATTATAATATAGATTTAATATTACTATATATAATTATATATATATATATAATAATATATATTATATATATATATATATTATAATATATATATATATAGGACTAGTGGTGTGGACGACGATGCTCTTATCTTCAAGAAGTTATGATAATTAAAAAACACCTTCCATTATTGCTTTAACTTTCATGGTAATTTCTCATCTGTTTACCTAAAGTTTGTTCCATCATCATCATCATCAGCAATCATATTCTTACGTCGTGTGAAATTCCGCCATTTGTCTCTCTTATGTTTTGTCTTCTACTAATATACAAACATCTCCAGCCTCCATTCTCATAGTTTTCATTTAATTAGGTCGGGGGGGGGGGGGTGGGGGGGGGGGGGGGTTGAGTGGCAGTGGGCCACAATGAGGCAATAGAATAAAGGAAAGTGGCGGAGTATGTGACGCCAGTTTCTCATATCAATGACTTAGATCGTAGAGTATTATAAGAAGCGCCAGATATCCCATTATACTTTAGGTGCCATGCAGTTTCTGTTCGTAAATTCTACCGTTATGGTTAAGGAATCTTGGAAATCTTAAAAGCGTGAAATTCTTAAAACTATACAAACTTAAAAACTTAGAAATCAGTTGAAAAAATAGAAATGTTTTGGTAAACTGCAAGAACTAGTTCGTTTGTTTTCGCTCGAATGTGTTGATGCCGGCACCACTCAGTCACAACAATGAGATGCGTTTGCATCTCAGTTTTGAAAACAGTCAAACGCAGGTGTGAGTCAAGTATGCAGTAACACGCTCCTTCTGTACATTGTTAGAGAATATAGTAGAATTTAGGCCAAAGGTCAAGCGCTGGGACCCATGAAGTCATTCAGCGCTGAAAGGGAAATTGATAGGAAGAAGGTTAAAAGGTGGAACAGGAGGGAAACCTCAAAGCAGTTGCATTAGGAAACAATTGTTAGAGAGGATGGAAAGTCAGATGTAAGAAAGAGAATATGAACGGAGGTGCAGTAAAAGAATTGTGAAAGGTTGCAGCTAGGGGCCGAAGGGCTCCTACACAGACCCTTAAGTAATGCTTACAGTGCACCACGTGATAGGCACTGACAGCACTACCTCCTTACGGGATTCGTTACATCGCTGGTCTTTGGATCGATGAAGTACGTTAGGTTTGTTTAGTGCTTGGGTGGGTAACCAATAATGGATTAAGGAAATTTTTGGCACGTAGGGGAGGGGTGGGGGATTAGATCAAGTTGCCTGCAGTCTCATCCCAAGATTAAATTCAACAGACTTTTGGAATCTAGTGTGAAAAGGAAGTAGGTCATTTCCCATTACCTTCTGTTACTTCTTTGTAATGAACATCATATTCTTTGGAAACTTGAATTTCAAGTCAATGGCCTCTGTGATGGACTTGTTCCTTATGAATTGGGTTCATCATTTCAATAATAATAATAATAATAATAATAATAATAATAATAATATAATAATAATAATAATAATAATTAAAAGCCACAGTAATGTTAAAAAAATATTTTTTGTACAAGGTGAAAATATATTTTTTACCCAACTGTGCCTTTTAATTTCAATATATAGCCTCGTTACAGAGGTTCCTTATGTTCAATAATAATAATAATAATAATAATAATAATAATAATAATAAAGAGGTTCTCTAGACCGTACTCGAGAGCCCGCAACATCGCGATATAAAAAGAAGGACTCGCAACCCGAATTCAATTCCTCAGCAGTCATCGCTTGATAATGTCCTGCGGATCAGGAAGAAACGTCGCGTTGGAGAGAGAGAGAGAGAGAGAGAGAGAGAGAGAGAGAGAGAGAGAGAGAGAGAATTGTATAAGCAATAATAAACCAAATGACTCAACCGAATAATAATAATAGTAATAATAATAACAACAAGACCAGAGTAATGAACCAGTCCCAAATCTAATCAGACCTTCACTGGCCCATAGCTAACCCCTTACAAGATGTGACAGAAAATCATTTTTAGATTATTGAGAAATAGTCAGACAGACAAACACATTAACGGATGAAGACAACCTTCGTCGAATCTAACTGGCGAAGGTACTGAATCAACCCGGCAATTCAACCATTTTAAGTGCAGGGAAGAGAGAAGACGGGGAAAAAATATGCATGAAATAACACAGAAATACTCGTATGACCCAAGACCTTTCTGTTAAAAAAAAAAAAAAAATTCCCAACCGTAAAAGAAAGTTGCGGAAAGTAGCCGACTTTCATTTTAATAGAAAGCAAGGCAAGGAAAGAAAGTAGTTGATTTGCCCATTTCTTTAAGCGGTTTTAAAAGGAAAACCGATACTCGTCGAAATACCACAAGAGGAAAAAAAAAAAAAAAAAAAAAATGGTTCGAAAATGAGAGTTATTTTGCAAGCGGTTCGAAATGATGGATTGCCTTCGTCACGCTTTCACAGGTCAGTCGGAAAGGTAAAGATGAAATTGAGAGAGAGAGAGAGAGAGAGAGAGTTCACTGCTGTCAAAATTTTTAAATTAAGAAATTATTCTCTCTTTCTTTCAGGACTAAATTAAATTGGACATGTACTGGTTTACGCAGTGATTATACTGTTCGTATATTTTACAGATAATATATATACTAATATATATATATATATATAGTATATATATATATATGTATATATATATATAATGATATAGTATATAATATATATATATATATGAGTATATTTTCGTATATTTTACAGATATACATATATAATATTATATATATCATATATATAATATATATAAGATAATATATATATATATATATATATATATATATTATATAGATATATATATAATATATATATATAAATGCTTAAAAATCATACTAGATGCACGTGACTTCATTTATATAAGCATATACCACTGGAAAAGTGACAGGCAGAAGGTCAATAATAAGGATATATCAAGTATATATAGATAGACATGCAAACGTACGTACCTGTACAATATATGCATACATATGGTGTAAGTAAAACAATATATGCATTTGTTTTCAAGTAAGGGAGGAGGAGAGACCTTACAGACTTACAGACCTTACAGTTCGTTCGGGTTGCCCCAGGTCCCTCAGTGTGAGGCACCTCTAATGTCTACCAGAGAGTTGCTAGTACATCTTCCGGTATATTTTGCATCTTCCAATCTTGGATGGTCTGGGATGCAGTTTAGATATTTGTCGAGCTTATTCTTAAACACATCTACGCTCACTCCTGATATATTTCTCAGATGAGCTGGCAATGCATTGAATAGACGCTGCATTATTCGATGCTGGTGCGTAGTGGATTAATGTCCCTGTGTGCTTTCCTTATTTTTTCCTGGTATTGTTTGGGCACTATTAATCTACCTCTGCTTTGCTCTTTCTGATATTTTTAGTTCCATGATATTTTCTGTTATTCCTTCTATCTGTTTCCATGCCTGAATTATCATGTAGCGTTCTCTTCTCCTTTCTAGACTATATAATTTGAATGATTGTAGTCTTTCCCAGTAGTCAAGGTCCTTAACTTCTTCTATTCTAGCTGTAAAGGACCTTTGTACACTCTCTATTTGTGCAATATCTTTATGATAGTGTGGGTACCATATCATATTGCAATATTCAAGTGGACTACGAAATATGTTTTATAAAGCATAATCATGTGTTCAGCTTTTCTTGTTTTGAAGTGCCGTAACACATTTCCCATTTTTGCTTTACATTTTGCCAAAAGAATTGCTATTTGATCATTGCATAACATGTTCCTATTCATCATCACACCAAGGTCTTTAAACTGCTTCCTTATTTGTGATTGTCTCATTATTAGGTCCCCTATATGCATACTAGCTTTCCTTCTCTGTCTCCATAATTTATTGATTCAAATTTATCAGAGTTAAATACCATCCTATTTTCCTCTGCATATACTTTGTTAAGGTCTCTTTGTAGAGCGTTCCTATCTTCATCACAAGTAATTTCTCTACTTATTCTTGTGTCATCAGCGAAACTACTCACTACCCGAATCCTTAGCATTACTGTCTATGTCTTCAATCATAATAACAAACAGTATTGCAGCTAACACCGTACCTTGTGGCACACCGGATATTACCTTGGTTTCATCCGATTTCTCATCGTTGCAATAACTATCTGTTTCTGTTGTGTAAAAATTCTTTTAACCATCTTCCTATTTTATCTACGATATTGTGTTTTCTAATTTTCTTTGCTAATATATTATGGTCTACTTTGTCAAAAGCTTTTGCAAAGTCTAGATAAACCACATCTGTTTCATTTCCGCTTTTCATATTTTTGAATATGTTCTCACGGTGGACTAACAGTTGGGTTTGTGTACTTTTTCCTGGTACGAAACCGTGTTGTCCTATATTAAACAAATTATTTTTTATTAAATGTTTCATAATATTTTTCTTCATTACCCTTTCATACACTTTCATAATATGTGATGTTAGACTCACAGGCCTATAATTACTTGCCTCAAGTCTTGATCCACTTTTGAAAGTATGGGGGAGATATGCTAATTTGTGCTCATCATAAATCTTGCCTGTATCCCCCCCCTACACTTTGTCTTAATAATATTGCAAGTGGCTTTGCGATAGAATGAACTACTTTCTTTAACAAAATAGCAGGGATTCCATCAGGCCCTGCAGCAGCTCCATTTTTAATTTCATTAATTGCCTGCACAATATCAGCTTCATTGATTTCTATGTCAGCTAGATATTCACTATTTTCGTCCCTTACTTCTATATCATTATGCTTCATTATCTATTCTAGGGGTGAATTCTCTTCTTATATTTCGTTCTGCCAGTAATGTTGCAAATTTTCCTTTTTTTCATTCGGGTTAATCTCCCTTCAATTCTCAGAGGGCCTATTTCTATTCTTCTTTTATTCATCTTCTTCGCATATGAGTATAATGTTTGGGTTTGCTTTTGATATTTTAATAGGGTTTTTCTTTTCCAATTATTCCCCGTTTTTCATTTTCTTTTGATTGTATAATCTGTTCTGCATTTTCTATCTTACTTTTAGTTCTATAACTTTCCATGCATTTTTTTCTTTTGCAAGACCTTTTTTCCACTTTCTGATTTTCTGGAACAAGATCCTTCTGTCTCTTGGTATGCATGAATGATGTTTTACTTTTCTTCTTCGGTATATATTTATCCACTATTTTCTCTAATATTTTATATAATATCTCCGTATTTACCCTTATGTCATCGCTTACGAAAATGTTATCCCAATCTTTGTTTAATTCTTCATTTATTTCTGACCATTTTAGATTTTTTAACTGACTAGAAGTTGTATTCTTTTCACCATATCCTTCCCACTTTTTCATTTCTTGCTTATCTCTGTTTTCACTTGCTTTGGAATGAACTGTTAATTCTATGACATTATGGTCTGAAATACTGCATTATAAACTATTATTTCTTTAACATAATTCACCTCGTTCACAAATACTAGGTCTAAAGTATTTTCCTTTTCTTGTTGGCAGGTGATTTATTTGTTGAATGTTGTATTCTAGTAGATATCTAATAGCTTTTCGAATTGCCTCTTATCTTTCTGCACTACTATTACTCTCTTTTTTATATGTATAAGTACATCCACAATCTCCTATTCGTTCTTTCCATTCTACGAAAGGAAAGTTGAAGTCACCAGATAGGAGAATAGTCCAGTCCTTGTGATTTCTACATATATCATCCAATTTTTTCAATTATTAAGTCAAACTCTTTAGTATTAGGAGGTCTATATATTACTATGTTCATTAATTTTTCAGATTCAAATTCTACCGCTATTAGTTCACATTCTGAGTTACTATATTTCTCATATATTTTTCCTTGTTTTTTGTCTTTCCCATATATTGCGGTTCCCCCTTGATTCCTATTTTTCTATCTGATCTATAAGTTTGGAACCTTTTATTTGATCATCATTCCCAGTCTCTTGGGAATACCAGGTTTCACTTATATTCATTATATCTATTTTCTTTTCAATTTTGGGTTAGTTCTTCTAGTACTCTATTTTTCTTTTTGAGTTACTCGTAACTAAAACCCTGCCGCATTCATCACTATGATGGTTTGCGTGTTTTCTCCTTCATTTAATATTGGTAGTAATAAGGATTTTCCCATGTCTCTTTCCTGTTCTGGTATGTTGTTCTTTTTTTCATTTCCAGAAATTCTGACTTTAAAAAATCCAACTTTTCCATAATATTTGATCTTCCTTCATCATAATTATTCATTTTGTGTCTGAATCTGCAATTTTCTCCGTTTCTGCAATATCCTCTTGCATAATAAATACAGTTATTATCCCTTGAGTAGAATTTTGGAGCTGATGCATTGAAATTTTTTGCTGACATCTCTGCATATCTCATTGGTGGTTTGCTTTTCTCTTTTACCTGATATTCTTGATTTCTCTCTTTATTTGTTTCTTTCTTATTTTGGATTTTATTACTTGGTTGGTTATTTATTTGATTATGATTCATGGCTACACGGGTGCATTATATTTGCATTTTTTGTCGAACTTACATCCATTTTCCTTTCTTTTAGGTTTTTGCATATTTTTGGATGCAGATCTCTGCAATCATCCCCATATCCATCTAGGTATGCACATTTACCATATATTTCATAGTTGTGACATACCTTAGGATGTTTGTAGTAACATCTTTCTCCAAATCTGCAATTCCCTCTTTTCAAAAGGTTGCAGATTTTGTCTTTCTTGTCTATTTTTTCCTCTTTCCCGTCATTGTGTAGATCTGGGTAGAGCCTCTTCGGGATTTGCTTTTCTGTTGCCATATCGTAATTTATTTCTTCGTAGGTATGCTGCTTTATTGCCTCATATGTAGTATCAATGAGTATCTCTGCATCCATACTTTTATCTTGTTCTTTGTTTTCCTTATTTTTTTCTGACATTTCATTTTTGTTTACTTCTCTTCCGTTTTCCTCTTCTTCTTCTTCTTCTTCTTCTTCTCTTCTCTTCTTCTTCATCCTCAACTATTTGTACATTCAATCTTGATTTAATAACATTGTCTATCCATGATAGACATGTTGAACAAAAAATTCTTGTATCTTTTCTCATATCTGTATTACCTCAGCACACTGTGGATGGGTCGGAATGTTGCATGCAGCACATTTTCTGATTAGGTTTTGTGGATTGACTATGCTATACCAAACCTTACACAGTTGCATGCTTTTGGCATTCTTTTTCCTAATGCGTCAATTAGGATATTCACAAGATTCACCTTATTCATTTTCTTTGTCGGAATATGTTGGTTTATGATATTTTCTTATGAGTCTCTTGACCACTTGGATTTTATTTGGAACTTCTTCAATTATTTTCAAGATGTTTTCATTAGATTTTTTCCAGTTTGAAGGATTATATCCTTCTAATATATCTATGAATGCTTTTGTATCTTTTTGGTTAGGACTGTTGCTGATTTCATAGATGAGAAATGCCAGTTCCCTTCCTGCTACCTCATCGTATTGCGAATCTGCTAAACACACGCTAAATTACGACCATCCTCTTCCCGCAGTTGGAACTTACTACTGCCATCTTGTTCTGATTTACAGTATTACACTTGATAAACTAAACTTAGAAGACGCTTTATCCTACTATTTTCACACTAATCTTATCACCGATAGTTCACGAACACTTCAAGATATTTCTCAAATTCTAGTCGTATGTTAAACTTGTGATATCTGTTGATTAATCTGATTTCACGCGGGGAACGTCTCATCAAGCAAGATGGCTACTACGAGAGAGAGAGTGAGAGAGAGAGAGAGAGAGAGAGAGAGAGAACACATCATCACCAACCACGGACCATTTAGAAGGAATTACTTCATTTCAGAGATGAAACGCGAGATCAGTTTTGAGGGAAACCAGTCAGGCACATCGTAAATTCTTTCTTTGATATCCTTGAAGGAGGTTTTTAAACACTGCGAGACATGACACCATCTAGGCCTATCCAGAAGAGAGAGAGAGGAGAGAGAGAGACGAGAGAGAGAGAGAGAGAGAGAGAAGAGAGATAGAGAGAGAGGTTCTTTAGAGGATCGAATTTCACCTCCTCAACTGCCTTACTCCTCCTCCTTCCAGCCCCTCCCTCCCTCCCTCCCTCCCTCTCTCGCTCTTTTCACCTTAAGAGAGGTTTGGACTCATGTGAACTGACAAGAGGTGGTAAAACGGCCACATTATATTTTGAAGCAACATTGTCGTTGTGTGAGGAACCCCTGAAGTCTCTCTCTCTCTCTCTCTCTCTCTCTCTCTCTCTCTCTCTCTCTCTCTCTCTCTGCATTAGTACCGTGATTCTCTGTGTATGAATTTGAATCACGTGATCTCTGAAAATTTGTATCAGTTCAAGAAATTTAAGGAAAAAATTTGTATCTGTTTAAGAAATTTAAGGAATCTCTCTCTCTCTCTCTCTCTCTCTCTCTCTCTCTCTCTCTCTCTCTCTCTCTCTCTCTCTCTCTCTCTGGCAGAGTTCGATGAGGGACCACAGAAGCGAATGTGCTAAATTCAGTATACTTATGCTGATCCAAGGAGTAAGTTATGTAGATAGTTAATAGCCGACCTAAGTGGGTCGCAGCTATGGTAGAGAGACAAAGAAGAAGAAGAAGAAGAGTAAAAATACACTTGACATGTGTTTTCATTGTTCGGCCATAGTACATTAACATCTAAAGGATATTCCTTAGACATTGATACATATCATCAAAACGGGATGGCCTCCACAAGGTAATTCTTTTCTATGGGGGGAGAGCATTCTCTCTCTCTTTCTCTCTCTTCTCTCTCTCTCTCTCTCTCTCTCTCTATTATTGTTTTTGAGCACTCCTAACTTCCCCAGTTCTTTCGGTTTGTACTTGCATGCGGGAAACGCGCACACACACACACATACACACACACACACACACACAACATGATAATCTTTAAAGAAATGTTATTGACGATTGTCATGATATTTTGTGTGACATTAACCGTAATCTCTCTCTCTCTCTCTCTCTCTCTCTCTCTTCTCTCTCTCTCTCTCATATCATTATCATTATGACCATCAGAGAAAAACTTTCCGCTGCCTCTCTTGAGTACGTTAATTGACCCTTAAGCCCAACAGGGTAATGCTATAAACTTCTCAACTGTATCAATATATATTATATTCGTCGAATAAATAAACGAAAGAAGCAAGAGAAAGAAGGAAGCTAACTGAACTTCCTTGTGAGGTCAGAGAGAGAGACAGGAGAATGCTTTTAGTCTCGACTTGGTGGCACAGGGTGCTTTGAGGGAAGAAGAAAAAAAGAAAAAAAATGAAAAAAGGAGTCTTTCTTATTGGGTGGCCACGGGTTCTCTCGCTGGGTCCTGGCTTAGCTGGAAAGATAACCGGCTAACCCTCACTCACTGACTTCTGTTGTTATTATCATTAGGAGAAAAAAATATTGTAAATATCTTTTATTTTGCTATTTTATCCTTCTAGACAGATATACACCCATATATATATATAATATATAGATATATATTACACCCACATACACACACACACACACACACACACACTCATATATATATACTATATATACACAACCCACACACACACATATAGTATATATATATATATTTATATATTTATATATTATATGAATAAGACACTACAGTGTTTTTACCTATGATAGTTCGTGCAATTATATTCAGTGTTTAAAAAAAAAAAAAAAAAAAATTAAAGTGGTCTTTTTCTCCATTAACTGGTGCGTGACTATTATTACTTACTTACTTGCAAATATTCCTAAGGAACAACATCGATGGTCCAACCTATTGTGATTAGCACATTAGGAGAAAAAGACCCGTTAAGTGAGTTCTTTCCCATTATCATCATTTTATGCAAACATTTTATATAGACCCTTCTATTGTAACACGAATTTCACATAAGGGGTCATTTTCTTCCATTAATTTGAATGTAAGTGTTCGTCGGCTTTTAAACATTATTATTATTATTATTATTATTATTATTATTATTATTATTATTATTATTAAATTTTTTGGTCTATCACAGTCCTCCAATTCGGCTGGGTGGTATTTATAGTGTGGGGTTCCGGGTTGCATCCTGCCTCCTTAGGAGCCCATCACTTTTCTTACTATGTGCTGTTATTGTTTTATTATTATTATTATTATTGTTGTTGCCATTATTATTATTATTATTATTATTATTATTATTATTATTATTATTATTATTATTATTATTATTATTATTATTATTATTCCTCGCAAACATTCATAAGTAGCAACATTGAAAGGCTATGTACTTGTAAAGCAGTCTGTGTCAGACTAGAGAATGGGAGTAATAAATAACGAACGTCGACAAGAAACAGCCATGTATGAATACTATTCCACAGAATAATATTCACAAAACTGAAAATCTGAAATCAGATTGGAAAGACTAACAAAAGAAACAGACAAGAGCATCAAACTGCAAAAACTGCCTTTGCTAAACCTTTATTTTTTTACGTCACAAGTTATATACTATCATAGCATCAGTTGGTAGCTTAGTACCACATTAGCATTTCTGGGTACAATTCCACTAAAGCCCAAAAAACTTGACTTTTTTTGAGTTCTTGGTGTATTAACCATCCGTCTGGAAGAGAGAGTGAGAGAGAGAGCACGAGGGAAAAAAGTAGAAAGTCCTTTTGATGGTTTGTCTTTCACTTGGTAGAGAGTTATTTCCTCTTGATCTGTCAGTCGTACTGTCGGAAATAGCTCTTGCGTTTCAGAGACGGAGTTGCTGTATTAGTGTTTGTCTGTGTGTGTGTGTGTGTGTGTGTTTATTTGTATGTATGTGTACTCAGTTCGTTGATATGTATGTTCAGGGGTTGTCAGACTTTGGTACGCGTACTCCTCGGGGTACGTAGAATTTTTTCAGTGGGGGTTTTCAGTGGCCGAAGAAAACGAAAAGGGAGAGGAGAGAGAGAGAGAGAGAGAAGAGAGAGAGAGAGAGAGAGAGTAGAGGTGAGGGAGATTTGGGGGAGGGGATTTAGTAATGCGCTATGCGGAAAAAAATGTAAAGGTCACTATTTTAACCAGTTGATTGCACGTTTTCTATTTTTTTTTTTTTCACTAAGAGATTGCTTCTCCTTACAGGTCAATAAGGGTACGACAAATGAGAAGACTTATAAATTATAGGTACGTGGAGGAAAAAGAGGGAGAGACCCTGTACAGACAGAATCTGTATATACAGTAGTGTTTGTTGCTATTTACTTTGCGGTGTTTAAATGTGCATCTTGTCAGGACGGTTATAGCGTGAATAACTTTTGATTGCTGATATGAATTGACTTACGTAGGTTAGTAGTATCTAAAATGTTGTGTCATTAAAAGTTGAGGATCTTGCAAAAGTCGTTTAAAATGTGCATTTCCAAAGGTTAGGAATAAGGGTTCGAAAGTAAAGCTTATTGAGAAATAGCATTGTAATGTTGCACGTTCTCTCTCTCTCTCTCTCTCTCTCTCTCTCTCTCTCTTATACCTAAACTTTCATGATTGGAGAAGTCTTAGTAAGAAAGTACATTCATGTAAAAAGACTTTCAGCACGTCTTTTAAGGTTGTGAGCATTTGTTGATTTTTCTTTTTTCACCGTCGTTGATGTGGCTTCGGGATTAGTGTTTGTACGAGAAGTCCTGAAAATCTGTGACACTTTGACTATACATCTCTTGGAATTGTTGGCGTTGTTTTTTGTTGTTTTAGGATTTTTTTTTAATTCATAACTGATAGCAGGAGTAAACGACAGAATTTTTTGGAATTTTTTTTTCTAAATTATATTTTTCACAGATTGCAGGAGTAATTTATAGCATGTTTTATGCCTAGAAATAAATGAAAAGTTCGTGATATTATTTTGTATAACTTCTCCGACCTCTTGGATGTTTAATGTTCATCACTCATAGCAGGAGTAATCGAAAACATCTATTATGCCTAGCAATAAATAAGAGTTCCTGATATATAGTGAACAATTTGTCCGAAAGCATTACTCGATCAGTCATGTTCAGTTGCATGAAAGTAGGGTCGTGTTCAGTTGCCTAAGGATGGGAGTAAGTCTTTAAGTTTCCTTACTATAGTAGATTAACATCAACCGTGCATTTGATGTTTAGGCCAGTCCCTTACAACGCTCATGATTGGCTGTTGATAAGCCAATCACAGGGCTGGAAACTCTCAGTCTCTCTCGAGAGTTCACATAGGCAGGATGTATGTTCCACCTCTCCTAATGAATACTTTAAAAGACGTACCCCTCAGGAGAGGTGAAACATGCATCCTGCTTGTGTGAACTCTCTCGAGAGACAGTTTCCAGTCCTGTGATTGGCTTATTAACAACCAATCAGGAGCGTCAAAAGGGACGGGCCTAGACATCAGATGCACTGTTGATGTGAATATGCTATAGGGACGAATGAGAATGTGCGTCCTGCATATCCATTATTGATAAGTCGATTGGAGAAACAAACCCACAGTTATAAATGGATACAAATATATTTAAAGACGAATCTCTACAGAGAATTATCTGGAATCTGTTCGATTTCCCTTTTCAGTTGAAAGGGAATTTAACAGATTTCCGGGAGCTCTCTGTCGAGATTAATTTTTAAATATACAGGGTGTCCATAAAGTCCCAGTACCATTCTGAGCAATAAAGACTTGTAATGGTACTGGGACTTTATGGACACGCTGTATAAAATGTGTACCCATACGTACCTGTAGATTTGTTGCTCCATTGCAAGACTCATGCTAAAATGTTAATAAGTCGAATAATCAAATGTAATATTTTTTTGTTTTGTGTGTTTTTACTTTTGGAAGTGGTGAGTCAAGACACTTCGTTAAGACCTTTCAAAGTGGACTTAAAGAGGCCGTCGCTTTTATCATCACCCGTTCTTAAAGGATTAGAACCGAATAAAGAAATATTAGTTTGTCAGATGAGGTTTAAATCTTTTAAGTTTCGCCTCCTCTCTCTCTCTCTCTCTCTCTCTCTCTCTCTCTCTCTCTCTCTCTCTCTCTCTCTCTTGGTCAGGAAGTACAAGTAGCTCACAGATGTACAGTTCGTTTTGCAATATGTCGAGTTAGCATTGCATTTTTTTTTTTTTTTTTTGCGTAAGAACTGTAAGCTTCGGAAAAGCTCAGCGCTTCTTACTTTTTTCACTGGTCCCTTTGTCGGCTTCGGGGTTGTTTTTTTGGTGAATGACCACCACTAAATGCCATTGCTTGTATTCACAGTACCAGGAAAATTCTCCTTTTGCGGAACTGTGAATACAGTGCGACTCGGGTGAATTTCTCCTTGTATTTCGTGGCTGTTTAATATTTGTAACTTCTCTCATGCATAGAGTAGCAAATATATGTCGTGATTTGATTTGTATTGTCAAGTACTGGTCACCATTAAATAGTAGATACAGATATCCCCGTTTTGACATGTAAATGTCTGTCATTTACCCTTGATTAGATATATTCATTCAGGATATTTAAAAGACGTTTTGGGATGGAATCGGATAAGGGCCCAGTAGTATTTTAATGCCGGGATCATTGCTCTTAAACCATTTAAACATTTTCTGAGACTCATCAAATAAACAGTATAATCTTAATAGGAAAATACTCATATTTATTATGGAATTGTTTCTCCCTGTGGAGATCCTAATAAAAATGAAATCCTTAGACTTTGGCGGTGGAAAGTGTCGTTCTTTGGAGTATTTCTGGAATAGCCTTGAAAATGCGAGAAGTCTGTATACGCCAAAGGAAACTGTTGAGATGGCTTTGTCTGCCTGTCCGCACTTTTTCTGTCCGCCCTCAGATTTTAAAAACTACTGAGGGTAGATAGCTGCAAATTGGTATGTTGATCATCCACCCTTCAGTCATCAAACACGCCAAATTGCAGCCCTCTAGCCTCAGTAGTTTTGACTTTATTTAAGGGTAAAGTTAGCCATACCACCACCGGGCCGTGGTTAAATTTTCATGGGCCGCGGCTCATACAGTATTATACCGAGACCACCGAAAGATAGATCTGTTTTCCTTGGCCTTGACTCTACGAGGTAAAAAAAAAAAAAACAAAAAAAAAAAAAACAAAAAAAAAAAAAAAAAAAAAAAAAAAAAAAAAAAAAAAATCGATTTCTTTCTTCTTCTTTTTCTTGTATTTTGCATTAAACGCAAAATATTGTTCCATTGCACAAAGAGCTGGTACGCATGAAAGAATCTTAACCATCTGAGTCTTCTTCAGGCAATCTTACCATGGCCAGATATCTTACCCCATGGGTAGGGGAAAGGGTCAAACAGATGTTGACCAGGCGAAGGTATTTTCCCCTGGAACCATCGAAATTGGGCTTATTTCATCCAAGGTCCATTGTTATAGAAATATATGGGTTGCTTTGGGAAGGTAGAATTGGGCATGAGAGGGGCTAGGAATGAGATAATAATAGCAGAGGAAAGGGGAGGGGGGTTGCTTGTTGGTGTTGTAGCGAGGTGGGAGTTAATGATTGTAGGTACGTAGGTGTAGCAAAGTAATCAGATGAAAATTGGACAGAAATGAGACATTAGGTGTAGAAGCAGAGCACTGCTGGGGATTTGGAGAGTGGAGGATTGGGTATTGGAGATAGGCCTGAGAGATATGTATGTGTGTTTGTGTTTATGTGTAGTACCAGGGTATTGCTTGGGAATAGATGGGAGAAGGAAAGGGTTAGGAATTGTAACGAGAAATTAATTTATAATCAGCCTAAATATATTCGTCTTGTTCCGCTTTGGCGGCAGCGACAAGGGAATTCGGGCTACCAGATTGATAGGCGAGTACGCAACCCACTTGTCCAATGAGGAGCTAATTAAGCTATGCATTAAAGTGGAAAGATACCCAATAGGGTTGTCTCATGATTAACAACCCGGCAATATCCACGGAGAAAATGAGCGATGTGTTTAGTAGCTGAGAGCTTTTCGCCTCATGAAACTCTATCTCCAGAGCTTGATGGCGTGAAATGAGGGGTTTTAAGCTCCAGGGAAGGCAGAAGGGAGTATTGCTTCTCGTGTTTTATATCTATCTATATATATATATATATATATATATATATAGTATATATATAATATATATATATATATATATATGACTGGTCTGAAAATGTTCTCTTACAACAGAATTCCATCTACTAAAAGGAGCCCATAAAAACGCCAAAAATATAGCAGAAAGTACTATATTTCAGAGACTTCTGTCTCTCTCTTCAGATAGGTAATGATTCATTACCTACCTGAAGAGTGAAAAGACAAGCAGTCAGTGAAAAATAGAATTTTCTATATTTTGGCGTTTTTATGGGCTCCTTTTATTAGACATAATGTGTGTGTGTATATATATATATATATATATATATATATATATAATATATAGATTATATAATGTGTGTGTGTGTTTTCTTTAAATGATATCGCCTGGCTGCGTAAGCGTTCTTCTCCCTTAGCAAGAATTTATCTGTGAGGTACTTTTTTTATTTCTTTTCACCAAGAAGGTTTAGTCATTATATTTTTAGGACGTTGTTATTTTTATTATTGTTATGAGTAATATATTTTTTATTATCAGCATTTTCTTGCTGTTATGAATACTATATTTTTTATCGTCAACATCTTCTTGTTTTTTAAGACAGTTCTGACGACGAAGGCGTAATTTTGAATACATTCGCAGAGAGAGAGAGAGAGAAGAGAGAGAGAGAGAGAGAGAGAGAGAGAGAGAGAGACTTGTAGGCGTAGCTGGGTAAGGATCCTAAATTTACCTTTGTAAATTCACGATTTATTTTTAGTGCTGTCGGTATTTTTCATTTTGTTCGGTTTTAGGTGTGTAACACTTGCGTTGAGGTCTTAGTAAATAGTCAAGGTCTTAGTCAATATCTTTTCAAATCATTTGTAAATACGAAACTGGTCTTATGAATGCAAAGACCAGGACAAGGTCCAGAGAAACAAAGTTACGGGTAATCTGATGTCCTTTTGTAGCCCAGATCGGAAAGCAGCCAACTCAACTCTCCAAAGTTGACCCGGATGAGGAGGGACGATATCCCGTAGGAGCCGCAGAATGGTAGTGCCGTCAGTGCACCTCATGCAGTGCACTGTAGGCATTACTTAAAAGTTCATTACAGCGTCCCTTCGGCCCCGGCTGCAATCCTTTTTATTCATTTTACTACACCTCCATTCATATTATCTTTCTTCCTTCCTACTGTCTACCCTCTCCTAACTGCCAGGTTTTCCTCCTGCTACATCAGTCAAAGCCTTCTAGCTCTCAATTTTGCTTTCAGCGCTGAATGACCTCATAGGTCCCAGCGCTTGCTCTCTTGCCTGAATATTATATTCCATTCCATTCCGATATCCCGTAGGCCTCTGCTGACATAAGCAGTGACTTAGGTACCCAGTCGTTAGTCGAGCGTTGTGGGTCGTTGCCAGAGAGAAAAGAGAGAACATCAAAACGTAATGTCCACGATGAGGTAATCCTCATCTCACTGGAATGAACCATTATTTAAGATGGAACAACCACAGTGCCCCTCTTACTCTGCTTTTTAAGATACTTGAATAGTTTCTCTCTCTCTCTCTCTCTCTCTCTCTCTCTCTCTCTCTCTCTCTCTCTAAGTTCATGATGTCTCTGTCTGTCGAGCGTATCGTTTCTTATACTAGTGCAATGTCTAAAACCAGAGTCTCTCTCTCTCTCTCTCTCTCTCTCTCTCTCTCTCTCTCTAAAAGTTGCATTTCTTGCTGTATCTGACTGGTTGTCGAGCGTATCTTTTCTGATACTAGTACAGTGTCTAAAACCACTCTCTCTCTCTCTCTCTCGTCCGTATAGCGTTGGATGGGCGAAAGGCTCTGTTTGTAAGTCACACTGGGGGACGCACCACGAAGATTCCTCATATTTTATGACGGGGAAGGTCTACAATTTGAACCGCCTTCCCGGTAAATATTTTTTGCCCCGTCGTAACCCGGCATTTTAAGGCATAATCCACGTCTTGTACTTTCCATTCTGTGATTTCCTTCAAGACTTGACGTTTCTCGAGAGTTTGGAATGGTATATGAGTTTCAGTCGAGTCTACTGAAGGTATTTCAAAACTTTTTCGTGTACTATATTTATTGGGTTCTTACAATAAAAGCTTTTTGCGCTGTGGATCACCTGTCTTTGGTGATGTTATGGGAACGTTGTTGAATGTTGAAAATGAATTTGCAATATGTAAGCATTATGATAATAATGGTTATGTTGAATGTTCCAAAAGAATTTTTGAATTGGAAATAATAATAATAATGGTAAACACAATCATTTTTCTTCCTAGGTCCATTGCAATTTATACAAACAAATTATTATTATTATTATTATTATTATTATTATTATTATTATTGCCCGAACATCTTTAGCAGGCCTTCATTCGTTAAACTACAAATGTTAATTCTTGTAAAAAAAAAAAAAGTGACAGTATAAGATTACCGAAATAACCGGTAAGATTTTCAGATGTCCAAAAAAGAAAAAAATTTATACCCAAACATTAATATACCATATTCGATTGGCTCGCCACGACCTTTATCAGAAGATTGAATGTGTCGAGGGCCGCAAATAAGATGAACGGGTTGATAAACGTGAATAAATTCCCGGGTTCGTCCGCAAATTCGGCAAATGTCTGAATTCCTCCTCCTCCGAGGTGGGTGAGTCCTTCGTGTCATTGTTGGAGACGCCCTCCTCACCCAGACGGAGTGTGGATGTATGTAGCTTTGCAGGAGGAGGAGGAGGAGTAGTGGCGTCAAAGAGACAAAGGATATATACATGTATGTGTATAGTATATGTGTATATATGTGTGTATGTAATTGTAATATACATAATGTGTGCTTGAGTGCAAGGTAATATATATATATATATTATATAATAATAATTATATATATATTATATTAATTTTATAATATATATATAAATTAATAGTACATCGAGCTTTAAATATCTAAAAAAAATAAAAACATTCTCTTCGGTTAACATATATTATGAAAATATATGAATTCCGAGGCAGAGCGAATTAGATATTAAAAGGACATTTGTAGTTCGATGCATGTATATGAATCACGGTAATGTGATATGACTCATATAGTATATATATATATATATATATATATATATATATATATATATACTATATATATGTATTACGTATACATACATACATATTGAAGTGGCTATGAATACGGGTCCACACCATGTACTACAATATCTGCTGCTAGGTAGCCAAGACGGTGTTTGATTCCATGTCTTCAAGGAGCTTTAGTAATCAGGATCTGTGTTATGTGTCTTTTTGCAAAACTAAGTTGTATCAACTTGAGTAATAGAGGCTATCCTCCAGGGATTCCGCAGGGGATATGCTGGGGACCCTCTGGTGCTTTCCAGTGGAGTAGTTTTGTTCTTCAAAGTTTACCACTGTCTTTTCTTGCGACGTAGAAAATGTCATGTGATATCCTCGTAGTCTTTTGTTATGTCTATATATATATCAAAGCATTATAATATTCGTCTGCTGATATTGTGGTTTATGTCATCATTCAATGTCTGCACCTGCTACTTTTAGAAAGCTAAACGTGGGTCGTTTTCTTTTCTTCATTATGGAATGACATTGATAGCCAATCTTTAACGTGGCTGCGACTTACCACAGTCGCCTAACCACCATGGATTTAGTTCCCGGCTTATTATAACAGATTGGATAACTTCATTATGAGTTTGAGACTGTATGTATACTTGTGGATCTTCATATATGTGTATGTCCTCATATGTGCATATTTTCATCGGCTTTCTTTTTTTTTGTATAATTGGGAAGTAACTTGAATTGTAGTTGATTGTTTGTATGTGTGTGTTAGTACGTATAACAGAGAGAGAGAGAGAGAGAGAGAGAGAGAGAGCGAGCATACCTTTTGCTCTGATATGGCTAGGCCTCTGATAAAGAACGAGAGAAATTAGAATTACTAGATGCCCAAAGGACACGTTCAACGCAACAGAGCACCCATGAAATTTATAGCTGTGAGAAATCCTACGGGACTCTCTCTCTCTCTCTCTCTCTCTCTCTCTCTCTCTCTCTCTCTCTCTCTCTCTGCCCCGACTGACGTATCGCAGAAGGGTCATGATAACATATCAGGATTAACAATGACTTCCCTGTCTCGAGGCCGAAAAAAATAGGACCGATGTGAGGACGTCCTCTGAGATTTTAATGACCTCGCGTCATGGGCTCAAAACCTATGGGTTTTTGGCTTTGTATGTGTATGTATATACATACATACATACATACATATATATATATATACATACATATATATATATATATATATATTGATATATAATTATATATATGATACATACAGACATATATATATCGCTATAACTATTCTACATCTCTTATATATCTTATGTACTATATAATATATATATATATAATATATATATTTTAAATATACAAACACACACGCATATACACACATATGCATATACACATATATACATACACCCGTACACAAACACACACATATATATATATGTGTGTGTGTGTGTAAATGTAAATAAATAATTATAGGTTTTTCTTCATATACGTGTGTGTTTTTATTTATTTATTTTATTTATTTTTTATTTGTGTATTAATAAAAACGATAACAGCATCAACTCGACTGTGTACTGTACAAACACAGGCCATTAGGCCTTTCACATAAATTCGACCCGACACCTTGTGCCTGTTGAGAAATGTGCGGAAGAGTCGTATATTTTCCCCATTATTATTCCCAAAGGGGACTGCTATTAACCATTACCTTTAGCCCAGTCTTCCTCCAAGAGTCTTATTCCTTCTCGTTCTTCGATTATAGTCGGAGTAATGGAGTCGATGGTGTGGTGAGTTTTTTTTTTAATATCATTATTATAGAGGCGATGGTTCAGAGAAAGAATATCAGTCTTGATGTAATCCATTTATGAGGCACGAGGAAGTAATTGGGTTATTACTTCATCCAGCGGTGTTGGAAGGTTGTCAATTCATCCGTTCGCGCGGTTTTTTTTTTCCTCTCTCTCCGCTCGCGCGTTTTTTTTATTTGGTATTTGTTTTTATTTGTGCCTACAAAATAGTATCTATAGAGGTCAATGAAGTTTCGTAGATGGGTGGGGCTGTCGGCCAAGAAAGTTATGTAGGTGTATGATCAATTCTTTTCCAGAATGATTTGACTGAATCACTTCATTCCAGGTAACTGGAAGGCGATGTTGTGGAATGCGAATCTGTTTGCGCGACTGATTCCATTTATGAGAGCCAAGGAAGTATTCCATTAAATAATGATGATAATGTTTATTATTGTTATACTGATACTGATGATTACATATTATTATTTGTGATGATGATTATCAAGGTGTTGATAGTTGTTGTGGTAATTTCATTTTTTTCAAGTTAATGATAATGTTGGCGATAGTATTATTGATGAATCGTTATTTACCATATTATCATTATCATTCTTAATATTTAAGATAATCCATCCAAGTGATTCTCTCTCTCTCTCTCTCTCTCTCTCTTTAATTGACCTTGTGATCTTTCCGAGCCATTGGGGAAACTTCCCATACCATTATGTCAGAAAGAACGAGAACCATTATCGTCCCATACAGAGGTAATAAGGATGGTATGGTAATAGGTCGATAATCTATAGCTGGTGGTAGAAGTAATTTCAGGTTGGCCGCGTTGGGTAGTCAGTATTTATTTCCTATGTAATGAACTGATTATTCTTCACGCGGTTGGAGTGGCGTGGATTCCACAAGGTGTATTTCTCCCTGTTAATAATAATAATAATAATAATAATAATAATAATAATAATAATAATAATACTATTAATAATAATAATAATAATAATATGTCCTGTTAAAAGGGATGGATTTATCTTATATTGATTTTTCATTATTGAGAAAACTCGATTAATTTGCATCCTTTTTATCAGAACATGCTTAAGAGTGTGTCTACTTCCTTCTGATAATGACAGTAATGTCTAGAGATCATTCTAGAATGACAGAGGGTATTACATTTATATTATTTGTCTTGATTGCTAGCTCAATATAATATATATATATATAATCTATATTAAATATAAATATATATATATATATATATATATATATATAATGTGTGTTTGTGTGTGTGTGTGTGTATATAATTGTAATAGCCACAACGCCCTCATAACTTCTTGAATTCTTCACACTTTTCGGATAAGCTTGTGACTACAAAAGCCTTAGATCCAGTGCAAGAAATATGAAGTAATTGTGATGTGACGTCCGCGGCAGGACTCGAACCTCCATCCAGAGTATCAGACGAGGTCACGTCCTTCGAGTCTTGCTGTGGATATCAGAATGATTCCAATTTCATGCATTTGTATCTAAGGCTTTGTAGGCGACCAGTCATGGCCAAAAATGTGTGAAGAATAGGAGAAGCTAAGAGGGATATATAATATATATATATATATATATATATATTATTTCTATATATATATATATCAAGTATAAAAGGCCCATTAAAACAACCTCTGTAACTTCTGCTGTCATTCACTACTTGATAAGGGTGGGAGGCAGTCCACCCAATATAGTCCGTAGCTTTAAACCAGAGCGTCTTATTGGGCCTTTTATACTTGAGACGTATCCTGTTATAACTAACAGTAGTGTGTATATATTATATTATATATATATATATATATATATATATATATATATATATACACACACACACACCTACCTACATACATGCACTCAGAGTCTGTGTACACCTAAGTCTTGAATTATGCTGTCCAAATAATGTACCCATTATCATGTCTCCCTTTACGTAGGATACTGGCTGTTGTAGACGGTCAGTAAATCCTACTTGAGTTGTTGAGAATGTCAAGAATGTCGAGCACAATTACAAGTCATCACTTACTCCCGGAGAGAGAGAGAGAGAGAGAGAGAGAGAGAGAGAGAGAGAGAGGTCATAAAACAGTTCCCCTACGAATAAATGCTTTTCGATTCCTTTCAATTATTGCTGGATATTGTTAATTTGAAGCCAATTTAGATTACGAAAGGTAATCTCCCCCCTAAATGGAAAGGGAATTGTATCACAGACGGGCAATAAAGGGGGTAATTAAATAGTAACGAAGGGGTTGTGTAGACCTCCTTTTAGTGTGTCGCTTGGGAAGCTGGTATTTGAAATAGGCCTATGCGAGGCCTACTTTGTCTTCAGGGAGAAAGTGCGGTAGGTCGGAAATGAAAAAATAAATACCTGAGTGGTTGGGCGGTAGCTATTGTAAATAGAGCATTGCCTCCTTGTGTATACATTTGCATATTTTTGTTTTGGTTTTTGCATATTTTCATATTTGTCCTGTGCATATTTGCATAATTTATCTTCGACCGAGGGAGTTTGGCGGTTGTTCAATCTTTCCTTGGTTTTGTTTGTCTGTCCAACTAATATTGAAAAGAAATATGGATGGAGCTCAAGTTAACTCTTTGGAGCTGATGGTAATGATCCAAAGAAAAGATGATTTGATTTTGAGATGAATGTTGGTATGGCTAGAGGTTTCTTTTTCAATTTCAAAGGAGGGAAATGTGTCGGGAGTTTTTGCGTTGTTTTGTTTTTAGTTTACGACCACGTTTTGCTAATCAACGTCAGTTCGTGGAATTTAATCAATCCGCCATGAATTTTATAGTTTTGTTTTTATATTATCTGACCCTATAACTAACATAGACTGGAAAACAATTAATGTACTCTTAGTATAACAGGCTCCCTGGTCGTTGGTGAAAGTATGAGCCCTTTTAGTGTTTTCTGTTTTGAATTTGTATCCTGAGGTTTCCTGCTGGCGTAGGACCTCAGGAGGCCAACCAAGCTTCTTCTCTACCTATCTGCTTTGAGGTGTCCCCCGAGATATCCAGCCGACGTTGGTTACTCATTCTTTTAACTTGGATCATGTCCCGAGTCACCACTGGCTGTGTCCATTATCTGACTCTTCATTATCAGGCTCCATGTTCAGAACGGTTGAGATAAGAGGCATGAGTTACTGATTGTTGTGGAGTCTCTCTCTCTCTCTCTCTCTCTCTCTCTCTCTCTCTCTCTCTCTCTCTCTCTCTCTCTCTCCTTGTCCTATGTTTACGTGTGGGGTAATAAGCAATCTTTTGCGTATTATTGAGCTTTCAGTAAATACTGTTGGTGTTTGTCGTCGTGAGGACAGTTAGTAGTAGGTAATGTATTTTTTCTTCTCCCACATCAGTCAGATGGTTGAAAGTGGGGATGGTTTTATTATAAGATTTAGCTTAATTAAGGGATCCCTCATTAGTGCTTGTATTGCACTCCCTAAATGCTCGTGAAATTTGACGACGTTTAGGAGAGTCCTTGGTGCTTTCATGTTCATGATCTGGAACAACTTCTTGAGTTATTATTATTATTATATGCTGGAAGAAGACCTTCATGAATACAAGTTTTATTGAAAATAGTGGCTATTTCAGCCGCGTTTATTTTGTATAGTAGTTTCTCTACTCTTCTTAGTACTGACTTTTCTTCTGTACTCAGACTGGCTATTAAAACGCCAAAAGGGAGATTCATGTTAAAAACTTGGTATATATGAAGTTGGATATATTTTGTATAATATATTCAGTTTGACAAATACCACGTTTTTTTACATGAATCCCCCATTTGGCGTTTTAATAGCCAGTTTGAGTACAGAAGAAAAGTCAGTAATAAGAGAGAAACTTCTATACAAAATGAACGCGGCTGAAATATCCATTAATTTCAATCAAACCTGTATTATTATTATTATTATTATTATTATTATTATTATTATTATTATTATTATTATTATTATTATTATTATTATTATATTATTATTATTATTATTATTATTATTATTATTATTATTATTATTATTATTATTATCTGTAGTAAAGTCTTGAATTGATAATAATAATAATTAATAATAATAATAATAATAAATAAATAAATAAATAAATAAATAAATAAACAAGAATAGTAAAGGTTTATGCTCATGTAAACATTAGACCAGTCCATATAGATGACTGGAATATTGGCCGGAGAATATTGGACTTGGGTGAACGCTTGGGATACCTGTAACACGGGTGGTAATTGTCCCAGGTAGGTTATTAGTCCCGGTAAGGAAACAAGGTCGGAGTACTTTTTCTCCGGCCCTCTTTCACCTCCCCTTGCTTATTTTGACACTTCACTTGGGTTTAGGCCTACAGGCACAAGGAGGGGGGAGGGCGGTTGGATGGGTGACATTGGTTTTCTTGTCAGTACAACCTCCTCTCTCTCTCTCTCTCTCCTCTCTCTCATCTTCTCTCTCTCTCTCTCTCCACACACACACACACACACATCCCATTTCAAATTCGTAGTGACCTTTGTAATGGTAATAAGAATTCGAACAAACCTTGCAATAAACCACGTTTGAAATTTGTATTGACCATTGTAATGTTAATATTAATAACTTGACAATATTAATAGTCAGTGGCTGATGAATATTTATTAAATACTTATTCTCATCATTGTTATGGCACTTTGGTCTTATTCACGCCATTGCCGCTTGTACAAGACTGATAAGGTTTGTTGTAAGTTTCACTAACGCTTATTGATTTTCAAGGCAAGGAGCTTTTAATTTTGCTGAGCATTGTCTTCTAGTCTCGAGCTGAGCTTGAGTTAGAGTGGTTAATTCGTCCGTTTTGACGAACTGGTGTATCTTTTTTTAGGGGGGTGGTGGGGGCCGGTTTAAATGTCTCCCTTTTTATACTCTATAACATCAAAATCTCAGCGGTCTGCGTTGCCACATTTTCCAAAATGGTTCATCAAAAGATGAGTTAATTAGCAGCTCTGAATGATATAAAAGATCTTTGAAGCCTACTTTCTCAGAATGGAAAAAAAATGGCTAACGCCAGTTCGTCGAGCTAGGGACAGATTATTCGTTTGTTTTCTTAAACTCTAATTTAGTTTTCCCGTCAAACACCAACTGTGAAACCTGTGTATATAAACACTTTGATCCCAGGATAATTGAGTAAGGCCTAAAGGATTTCGTCGGGACTTGTAGTGGTAAGCGTTCAAACCGTATTTCACCTCTCTCTCTCTCTCTCTCTCTCTCTCTCTCTCTCTCTCTCTCTCTCTCTCTCTCTCTCTCTCCCAAATGACGAAAGTGGTAGCAATATTCAGCTCGCAACCGAGTTAATGAAATCAGGATTTTCCTTGTGAATACCAAGAATGGTTTATATATTCTGCTTTAGTTCCATTTGGAAATGTGAGCCCGGCTTCATGAGTAGTGCTCTTTTCTATTAGTTTTCAGATCTTCTTCTTTTAATAAATATCACTGAAACGTGATATATGTGCTTATGTTATTATTATTATTATTATTATTATTATTATTATTATTATTATTATTATTATTATTATTATTATTATAAATTGGTTAAAAATACTCATAGTAGGATGGGTCCTGTAATGCAAATCCACGGTTATGTTATATGTACAAATCCAAATAGATTCATTTTTAATTATATTTCTGACCAAACGTAGTGTGGTTATGTTTCTCCACTATTATTATTATTATGTATTATTATTGTTATTCGGTAGAGCAATTTTGCGTGTATTATTGCTTATACAATGCTCTCTCTCTCTCTCTCTCTCTCTCTCTCTCTCTCTCTCTCTCTCTCTCTCTCTCTCTCTCTCTCTCTCCAACCTGACGTTTCGTCCAAATCTACAGGAAATTTTCCACTGATGACTGCTGAGGGACTGAATTCCATGGGCGATTCCTTCTCTATTATTATTATTATTATTATTGAAAAAGAAACCCACAAATTCAATTTATAACTTGTTTACTTCTAAGTATTTACATTTAGTTTTACTCCACACTCGAGTACTTTCAGGCCCTTCTGTGGCCCATTCTCAAGAGATGTTGGGATGTTAGCCTGGGTCAAGGCCCAGCAGTCTTCTGGAACTTCTTCTCGTTGTGCTGTCATTTATGCGATGGCTGTTCTGGTTTTCTTGAGAGTTGCCAATCCCCTCTTGTCGCTCTGATATCCTGAGCTGATGGTCAATGGGATTCACCCTTGTGGTAAGGGTGTGGTCACCGTAAGTCTGTTGGGCAGGAAACCTAATCTCCAGGTCAGCAGGGTCAATCTTAGCTTCTTTTAATATCAAAGCTCGGCTTATGGGATCTTCTGAGGTAAAACCTTTGTTTCCTTCAATTACTTTGATCTCTCTGATAAGCGCACCTTCTACTACCCTCCTGTGACTAATTTTGTTGCTTTTGTATATAAGCCTACTGTTTTTGAAATCCATCCTATGGTCATTTTCCCAACAATGTCTAGCTATAGCACTCCCCTGAGAGTTAAGCTGTACTGCCCTTCTATGTTCTTGGACTCTAGTCCTTATTCCCCTACCTGATTCCCCCACATATCTGTCTCCACAATTATTGCAATTGATTATGTATACCCCCGCTACATCATCTGTATTACTGTCTTCTCCTTCCAATTTATTTTTACATACTTTGTTTTTTAAGGTATTATCAAAGCACAACGAGAAGAAGTTCCAGAAGACTGCTGGGCCTTGACCCAGGCTAACATCCCAACATCTCTTGAGAATGGGCCACAGAAGGGCCTGAAAGTACTCGAGTGTGGAGTAAAACTAAATGTAAATACTTAGAAGTAAACAAGTTACAAATTGAATTTGTGGGTTTCTTTTTCAATCTTCAGAAGAAAACTGAAGGAAGTTTTTGTTTGGATTATTATTATTGTTGTTATTAAAAATAAAGGCTGTTTCTACGCATTCAATTTAAATAGCGTCTTCTCTATTCTCCTTAATGTCATCTTTTCATAATCGTATAGCTGGTACATCAGATCTCCAAAGGACACGAAAAGTTTTCTCGTTGTTTCAGTTTCTTTGCAAAGAGTGAGTGGGTTGACATATATTACTATATATACCCATGCAACTTGTACGTCAATCCATTCGCTCTTTGAAAATAATCGCCAGAAAGCGTTTGAAACGTCAGAGGTAATGTAACTGAAACAACAAAAATACTTTTCATGCTGATGATTGATTGATTCATTAGTAGTCGCTGGCGTCGCAACGACGAGGTTATTGATGCCGACGCACTGATGAAAAGTCGATATTAAGAAGAATAGAGAAGACTCTATATAAAGTGAAGTCCGTAGAAACAGCCATTATTTTTAATGCTACAGCCCTTAACGCGCTTCAGTGGCGTGGTCGGCATGGTGGTGGCGTGCCACCTCCGTGGCCGCTTGCCACCTCCGTGGCCCGAGTTCGATTCTCGGGCATTCCGTTGAGTGAGAGATGTGTATTTCTGGTGATAGAAGTTCACTCTCGACGTGGTTCGGAAGTCACGTAAAGCCGTTGGTCCCGTTGCTGATTAACCGCTGGTTCCATGCAACGTAAAAACGCCATACAAACAAACATTCAAGCTACAGCCCTTAGAGAAGGTCTACTCCCTTCTTACTATTATTATTATTATTATTATTATTATTATTATTATTATTATTATTGTACTTAGGAAGCAGAACCCTCTCTCAAGCATACTTTATTAAAAGTAATGGCTACTTCAGCAGCGTTACACTTGTAGAGGTTCTTCTCTTTTTGGCGATAGCGAGCGGCTTTTTTCAGTGCTACGTGAACAGGCCTAGTAGAGCGCCTATAGCGGTACATGGTAAAATACAGGGTCAAAATAGGTGATATATTTTGAATTTTTACAGATAAACTATGATACCATAGTCATCAAAGTCATTAACGATTTTCTCTCTCTCTCTCTCTCTCTCTTTCTTAAAGCGAGCTTTCGTCTGGAGCTGCCAGACATCCTCGGGCTGGGAAGCTGGAGGGTGGACTGATCTTGGTGCGGTGTCCGTCCTCCTTATATCTGTGGTTGACAGCAGGGGGTCTGCCCCATGCTTGTCTCCTATTGGCTGGTGGCGGTGAGTCTTGTTTTTCATTGGCTGCTGAGCCAGGTCTCAGCCCCTTTCTTCGGGCCGATGGTTGCGTTGCAGCATATCCTGCAGCCGCCTGGACCTCCTAAGCGGCGCTGTAACATTGATGGGCGTTGCGCTACGCTGTGGGACGTCACGGCTACTTTGATTTCCATCGGCTGCAGGAGTACCTCGTTCGTTGGGGGCGTTGTCATCCATAGAGTTGTCATGATCGTGGTGTCATTGTTGGTGGCAGTCTTCTCATACTCGTAGGGAGGAGAAATTCTTCCTGCGTCGTATTCAGAGTAGGTTTTATTGCTGGATGAGTAGCGCCTCCAGCAGCAGGCGCAACCGACGGGCATCAGGGGCCTTCCCGATGATCTTCGTGTTCTTTATGATGGACATCTCGGGAGATGGCCTCGTGATGTTTGGTGCGGGCGTGATTCTTTATAGCCCCCTCTTGGGCGTGGCACGAGAGTCTCTTCGACAGTCGCATGGTAGTCATACCTACGTAGGCGCCGCTGCATTCGCGGACTGGGCATGATATTGGTACACTACATGCGTCTGCTTCAGGGTTCTCGTACCTGTGGAGAGGGGTTATTTTTCATAATAAGATCGCGCGTCCTCCGATTCTGGTAATATAGATTAGGTCGATATTCTTGGTGTCGTCAGTCGGGGATACATTATCGGAAATAATTTTCTTAATGGCGTCCTCTTCTTCACGGTAATGGGAACTCATGAAGGCTTTGTAGTACAGCTTGATATTATCATGGGGGGGGGCGGGGCTGCGGGCTCTCACTACCGTACCATTTCTCCAGGGCTGTGCGGACTTCCTTGCTGATTAATTTATTTGAGTACCCATTATTCACAAGTACTTGGGAGGCGCGGTCGAGTTCCTTGGTGAGTGGTCCTGCCAGGTTGAGCAGTGGGAGAGGGCCCTCCTGACGAAGGCCCTGACGGTGGTGCTTTTGAATCTGGCGGGGCACTCGCTGTCTCCGTTGAGGCAAAGTCCTAAATTGGTTTTCTTTTTGTGTAGACTGAAGTACGGAGACCGTCTTCCGTCTTGCTTACAAGGACGTCGAGGAAGGGGGGGAGCCGATCGTCGGAGCTGCGTTCGACTGTGTAATTCAGCACACTACACTGCTGAAATGCTTGACGGAGGGCTTCTACCTCATCCTCGGCGTCGACTTGCACAAAAATGTCGTCAATATGACGTCCATATCTGCGGGGTTGCTGCATCCTGGCGAAGACCCATTCTTCCACAGTGCCCATATAAAAGTTTGAGCGAAGAGAACCCCCATGGGGAGCCCATCGCCACGCCGTCCTTTTGGCGGAACATCTGGCCACGGTGGGTGGAGAAAGGGGCCTTCTTGGTGCATATCTCCAGCAGCGTACGGAGCGAGGCTTCCGGTAATGTTGAGGGGGCGCCGTCGACTGATTCCTGTAGACACGATCAAGGATTATATCTATGGTTTCGTCGACAGGAACACGTTCGTAATAGGGACTCTACATCCAGCGAGGCGATAATCCCGGTAGACCAGGGCGTCCTTGATGGCTTCTAAGAACTCTGCCGAAGACTGCAGGCTGTACCGACTCGGGACGTAAAAGGGGTCAAAATTTGGTTGAGGCGTTTAGCCAAGGCGTACGTAGGGGCGGGCGTCTGCTGATGATCGGCCGGACCGGAGGGGTTTCCTTGTTTGTGGGTTTTTACATTGCCATATAAATAACCCAGGCTGTAGTCTCCTTGTATGGGCGGGAGGTGCACAGCATTTTGTTGCAGCATTCACTGCGCTGATGACTCCGTTAGCTCCCTCTTTGATGTCGTCTGTCGGGTTCCTCGTCAGGCGCTCGAACTTGCTCTCGTCAGACAAAATAGCATCCAGCTTCTCGTGATATTCGGCAGTATCAATCAAGACGAAGGCTGCTGTCTTGTCCGCGCGTCGCACCATGATGTTCACTTTTCTCCTTCAGTTCCTTCGCTGCTTTCTTCATCTCCTTGGTGAGATCCCGCTGGAGTGCGGAGCTCTGTAAGAGCTTCAGCAAGTAGGAGGGGTTGAAGGGCGTCGGTAGTTCTCACGGTGCTGCTCCGGGCTTCGAGTTGCTGGATGGAGTCTAGATATGCACCAAGAAGGCCCCTTTCTCCACCCACCGTGGCCAGATGTTCCGCCAAAAGGACGGCGTGGCGATGGGCTCCCCACTGGGGGTTCTCTTCGCTAACTTTTATATGGGCACCGTGGAGGAACGGGTCTTCGCCAGGATGCAGCAACCCCGCAGATACGTCCTTGTAAGCAAGACGGAAGACGGTCTCCGTACTTCAGTCTACACAAAGAAAAAAAACCAATTTAGGACTTTGCCTCAACGGAGACAGCGAGTGCCCCGCCAGATTCAAAAAGCACCACCGTCAGGGCCTTCGTCAGGAGGCCCTCTCCCCACTGCTCAACCTGGCAGGACACTCACCAGGGGAACTCGACCGCGCCTCCCAAGTACTGTGAATAATGGGTACTCAATAAAATTAATCAGCAAGAAGTCGCACAGCCCTGGAGAAATGGTACGGTTAGTGAGAGCCCGCAGCCCCGCCCCCAGGATAATATCAGCTGTACTACAAAGCCTTCATGAGTTCCCATTACCGTGGAAGAAGAGGACGCCATTAAGAAAAATTATTTCCGATAATGTATCCCCGACTGACGACACCAAGAATATCGACCTAATCATATATTACCAGAATCGGAGGACGCGCGATCATTATTATGAAAAATAACCCCTCTCCACAGGTACGAGAACCCCTGAAAGCAGACGCCATGTAGTGTACCAGGATGCAGCAACCCCGCAGATACGTCCTTGTAAGCAAGACGGAAGACGGTCTCCGTACTTCAGTCTACACAAAGAAAACCAATTTAGGACTTTGCCTCAACGGAGACAGCGAGTGCCCCGCCAGATTCAAAAGCACACCGTCAGGGCCTTCGTCAGGAGGCCCTCTCCCACTGCTCAACCTGGCAGGACACTCACCAGGAACTCGACCGCGCCTCCCAAGTACTTGTGAATAATGGGTACTCAAATAATTAATCAGCAAGGAAGTCCGCACAGCCCTGGAGAAATGGTACGGTATGAGAGCCCGCAGCCCCGCCCCCAGGATAATATCAAGCTGTACTACAAAGCCTTCATGAGTTCCCATTACCGTGAAGAAGAGGACGCCATTAAGAAAATTATTTCCGATAATGTATCCCCGACTGACGACACCAAGAATATCGACCTAATCATATATTACCAGAATCGGAGGACGCGCGATCTTATTATGAAAAATAACCCCTCTCCACAGGTACGAGAACCCCTGAAGCAGACGCATGTAGTGTACCAATATACATGCCCAGTCCGCGAATGCAGCGGCGCCTACGTAGGTATGACTACCATGCGACTGTCGAAGAGACTCTCGTGCCACGCCCCGAGAGGGGCTATAAAGAATCACGCCCGCACCAAACATCACGAGGCCATCTCCCGAGATGTCATCATAAAGAACACGAAGATCATCGGGAAGGCCCCTGATGCCCGTCGGTTGCGCCTGCTGGAGGCGCTACTCATCCAGCAAATAAAACCTACTCTGAATACGACGCAGGAAGAATTTCTCCTCCCTACGAGTATGAGAAGACCTGCCACCAACAATGACACCACCGATCATGACAACTCTATGGATGACAACGCCCCCGAACGAGGTACTCCTGCAGCCGATGGAAATCAAAGTAGCCGTGACGTCCCACAGCGTACGCAACGCCCATCAATGTTACAGCGCCGCTTAGGAGGTCCAGGCGGCTGCAGGATATGCTGCAACGCAACCATCGGCCCGAAGAAAGTGGCTTGAGACCTGGCTCAGGCAGCCAATGAAAACAAGACTCACCGCCACCAGCCAATAGGAGACAAGCATGGGGCAGACCCCCTGCTGTCAACCACAGATATAAGGAGGACGGACACCGCACCAAGTTTCACTCTCTGCCAGAGTGAGAGACAGAGGATGTCTTGGACACTAGTCTCCAGCGACGACGCCGACTTCCACTGGCCGCCTTTGGACGCTCCTTCCTCTTGCCTCTGCGAGGCAGAGGAGGACCCTCCAAGCCCTCCAGCTCCTGAAGAAGCAATTTCTGCGCCGCCAAGCCCTTGTGTCACAGAATCTGACACGATTGCCGACGAATGGTCGACAGTTCGCCGACAGAAGAAGGCCAGGAGGAGGTTCCAGACGGGTGGGGATGCCCCACTCCAACCAAGCAGCTCCTACCACTGCTCCTACTACTGCTCCTACTACTACTCCTACTACTTTTGCTGGAACGGAACTTCCTAAGTTTCGAGTCACAGCAAGTGCTGAAAAGTCTGCTTACTTATTAATAGCAGACTTGGAAGCCAAGTATAAGCATTTAAAAATGACTGTTAAACCAAACAGGAATGCAGATTTGATCATTTCTCCAAAAGATCGAGAAACAGCCGAGTTCCTGAAGAAGAACACTACTTTCCAGTTCCTTGATCCAAATGAACGGATCAAGAATGGCTGTGATTTGCAAGTTCCCGACCTGCCTGCCCCTAGAACCGATCCTTCAGCTGCAGAACGTCGTAGAGGCCCGGAGATGTATCGGAAAATCGGGAGAACCGACGAAAAAGGTCATTGCCACTTTCAAGGGACATATCCCAAGTCATGTTTCCCTCGGAGTATGGGGAAATTTCCCCACAGAAGCCTTCACACCTGAGCCCCTACGATGCTTCAAATGCCAAAAGTTTGGGCATCACAGCAGCCGCTGCAAAGGACAAGAGAAGTGTGGGATATGCAGCCAGCCACACCCCACCAAACAATGCCTTGACAACTACAAGAAAGGTGAAGAAGTGACCAGCAAATGCCCGAATTGTTCCAGCCAACATCATGCCTGGAACAAGCGCTGCACTGCAAGATTGGAGCGAGTTGCGAGGATGAAAGGCATTCCTCCCCCCAAGGAGCCGACTCTGAAGCCATCTAAACAAGAGACATCGAAGCCACAGCAAATACCCACTGCACCACAGCAACAACTGCCGCCAAAACCACATAGACAACGTCGTACACCAAGAAAGAAAGTCGACTACACACCGAAACCAAGAGTACCTCCGCCATCACTTCACCCAAATCCCATCCCACCTCCTCCAAAACGACCCTCCTCCCTTCCCACACTGTTCCCCAACAATCCAACTCCTTCCTCCTCCATAGTTCCAGCCAGTGCCAGCAGAGAGAGAAGATGAAACGCCAGTGACTGTGTTACAATCACGTAAAGAAGGGATACTTATTCTCTTCGAGAAGTTGACAGGGAAACCTGTCGACAGGAAGGCACTGCTGGAAGTCATACAAAAACCACCAACCGCATACAAAATCCTCATTCAAAAGCAACTGCTGTTTCGATTCGAATAAGCAGCTAAAATTCAAGATGACATAGGAATTTTAATTTCCACAACGAGAGAATGATGAATTCTTTGGAGTATTCTCCCAAAAGAGTGTTTTTCTATTGCTTTTTCTTGATCTAAAATGTTTCCATTTTCAGTTCCTGATTTTTCTAACACTCAATCAGGACTCTCTGCTGTAAAACTTTCTCTCATACTGATGGGTACCGTAAGGTTTAATGGGGTTTGTAACCCTGCCTGTCCTTTTCTTCCTTTCATTTATAACCACCATCATTTCTCATTCCAGATCACATCTACTGCTACGGGCTGCTCATAGAGCAAGAGCCCGTGCTGGCATTTATGCCAGCTTAACCTTCAACAACAACAACAACGCACCAAGATCAGTCCACCCTCAGCTTCCCAGCCCGAGGATGTCTGGCAGCTCCAGACGAAAGCTCGCTTTAAGAAAGAGAGAGAGAGAGAGAGAGAGAAAGTCGTTAATGACTTTTGATGACTATGGTATCATAGTTTATCTGTAAAATTCAAATATATACACCTATTTTGACCCTGTATTTTACCCATGACCTCTATAGAGGCGCTCTACTAGCCTGTTTAAGTAGCACTGAAAAAAAGCCGCTATTCGCAAAATAGAGAAGAATCTCTACAAGTGTAACGCTGCTGAAGTAGCCATTTTACTAATAAAATAATAATAATAATAATAATAATAATAATAATAATAATAATAACCAAGGTAAAATAAAAATAAAAAAAGGTTCTAAGGGGCCAGCAACCTCACGCCAAGGAAATTACTGAGAACATGAAGGTTAACATTCTCAAGCGTCGCTTCTTTCCAAGGAAAATAAATGCTTGTGAAAAGTTCAAATGATAATTGAAGTACTGCTATTATGAGTACTGAATTGATATTTTTGTATTTTTAATTCTGCAAAACTAAGTGTGAATTTGGTATCATTAAGGATTATACTTTTAGTTTTTCCTTTTTCCCCCCAATTTTGACGTAACTCATAGCCACCCGAAGTTGATTAATTGATCGCGTGCCGTTTATGTGCATCGCTACCCAGTGAAGTAAAATTGAAGATTCCCTTCACTGATTGCTGTTTAGTTGGAATGATAATGACCCGTACTACGGAACTTCACAGGTACTTCCGTTTTCCCTGACTCTTGTAACTTTCCTTTCTTCAGAAGGCGTGCCTGTAGTAGATTCATTGCAGGTCAAGAAAGAGAGAAAGAGTCACAAGGAGTGACAAGGATTAGGATGTCTCAAAGACTTATTAGTCCATCCGAGGAGACATCTTTAGGAGCAGGTTTTACTGTGCATTCACAGTGGAGAGAGAGAGAGAGAGAGAGAGAGAGAGAGAGAGAGAGAGAGAGAGAGAGTCACTCCAAATAATACACCGAAACTCAAATAAATGGCATACCTATTGAAATATGATGCCCCTGTTTACCAGGGCATTCCCCCCAGTGCCCCACATTTTGCATGGCAAAGAATGTAAATGACGTTTTAATGGGGGACGCAGAGAGCAACCTTGCCCTAGACCTCCACAGAATACCTGTGAGAGAGAGAGAGAGAGAGAGACCCGTATTCAGAACCGCCGCAGTCATTAACGTTATTTTCGTTAGCAGCTGTAAGAGGGTAAATAATGGGAGCACGGGAGATAATGCGAGTGCAATTAACTCCGACCATACCCAGCCCATTAACTCCCCATTCCGTAGGAAGGAGGAGGCGAGGTCCTCCGTATTCGATCCGAATTCCGCGTTTGGGAAAAGGTCCTCGATACGTGAGGGATGAAGGCTGTTTGTTTTAAAAGGATATATTATACATCTCATGAATATTTTTTTCATCGTAAGGAACTGTTTCGTGTTTTCTGGGTATTCGGGGTCGTTCGTTCCGAGTTTTTAAAAAGTGGGCGGATTGTTATTGCGGGTTGGGAAGTCGAAACGCGTGTCCGTGCCAGAAGTAAATGATCGAATTATAAGTAGATGTTTTATTGTCGTTGTTCTAAGATAACGATGGCCATGTGCTACCACGGGCTCTCTTGCTCGTGCTGCCAGTCCATTTTGGTAACAGATCTGTTGGTTCAGTTTTTGAAGTTTCAGATATGAGAGAGGTAAGGTCAAGGTAGTAATCAAGTTAGGAGATGAGAAGAAAATCAAGCAAAAGGCTTTGTTGAAATGGTCTTAGGTATCCACAGCCAAAAAGCAGCGTCACTTAAGATTAAACGGAAATGAGAAGCAACTTGAAAGAGGAGAAGTCATTTATGAAAAATATAATCATTTGCATACGACAGACTCGAAGGCCTAGAGGACTTCTGAAAGATGACGTCGATGGAGAGAAGGGACAGATTAGGAATGATATAGACTTTTGATAGATATAACTCTGTCACTTCAATAATGATAATAATAATAATAATTTTAAAAATCCTCATAGTAGCGCAAGTCTTCAAATGGAGAAACAAATCCACAGTTATGTAAATGTACGTATATTTAAATTTAAAACTTGAAGGATAGCTTTCGGGAATCCGTTCGGTTTCCCTTATCAATCTACAATCGTTTACATAACCGTGGATTTGTTTCTCTAATAATAATAATAATAATAATAATAATAATAATAATAATAATAATGCTCCGAAGAAACTTCGGCGATGCCAGTCGCACGATCATGGCTAACTTGAAATAAAATAAAAACTACTGAGGCTCGAGGCTGCAATTTGGTATGTTTGATGATTGGCGGGTGGATGATCAACATACCAATTTGCAGCCCTCTAGCCTTAGTAGATTTTTAGATCTGAAGGCGAAAAAAAATGCTGCCGGACAGACAAATAGCCGTCTTAATAGTTTACTTTTACAGAAA
>NC_087217.1:20479994-20518329 GCF_015104395.2 Macrobrachium nipponense
GCCTTGCAGTCTTACTTTTGAGTGAAAGGCTAGGCCCACCGCCAATAACTGTGGAAACTGCTGCCTTGCAGTCTTACTTTTGAGTGAAAGGCTAGGCCCACCACCAATACCTGTGGAAAGTGCTCCCTTGCAGTCTTACTTTTGAATGAAAGGCTAGGCCCACCGCCAATAACTGTGGAAAGTGCTCCCTTGCAGTCTTACTTTTGAATGAAAGGCTAGGCCCACCGCCAATAACTGTGGAAAGTGCTCCCTTGCAGTCTTACTTTTGAGTGAAAGGCTAGGCCCACTGCCAATAACTGTGGAAAGTGCTGCCTTGCAGTCTTACTTTTGAGTGAAAGGCTAGGCCCACCGCCAATAACTGTGGAAACTGCTGCCTTGCATTCTTACTTTTGAGTGAAAGGCTAGGCCCACCACCAATACCTGTGGAAAGTGCTCCCTTGCAGTCTTACTTTTGAATGAAAGGCTAGGCCCACCGCCAATACCTGGGGAAAGTGCTCCCTTGCAGTCTTACTTTTGAATGAAAGGCTAGGCCCACCACCAATACCTGGGGAAAGTGCTCCCTTGCAGTCTTACTTTGGAGTGAAAGGCTAGGCCCACCGCCAATACCTGGGGAAAGTGCTGCCTTGCAGTCTTACTTTTGAGTGAAAGGCTAGGCCCACCGCCAATACCTGTGGAAAGTGCTCTCTTGCAGTCTTACTTTTGAATGATAGGCTAGGCCCACCACCAATACCTGTGGAAAGTGCTCTCTTGCAGTCTTACTTTTGAATGATAGGCTAGGCCCACCGCCAATACCTGTGGAAAGTGCTCCCTTGCAGTCTTACTTTTGAGTGAAAGGCTAGGCCCACCGCCAATACCTGTGGAAAGTGCTCCCTTGCAGTCTTACTTTTGAGTGAAAGGCTAGGGCCACCGCCAATACCTGGGGAAAGTGCTGCCCTGCAGTCTTACTTTTGAGTGAAAGGCTAGGCCCACCGCCAATACCTGTGGAAAATGCTGCCTTGCAGTCTTACGTTTGAATGAAAGGCTAGGCCCACCGCCAATACCTGTGGAAACTGCTGCCTTGCAGTCTTACTTTGGAGTGAAAGGCTAGGCCCACCGCCAATACCTGTGGAAAGTGCTCCCTTGCAGTCTTACTTTTGAATGATAGGCTAGGCCCACCACCAATACCTGTGGAAAGTGCTCCCTTGCAGTCTTACTTTTGAATGATAGGCTAGGCCCACCACCAATACCTGGGGAAACTGCTGCCTTGCAGTCTTACTTTTGAATGAAAGGCTAGGCCCACCGCCAATACCTGTGGAAAGTGCTCCCTTGCAGTCTTACTTTTGAGTGAAAGGCTAGGCCCACCGCCAATACCTGGGGAAAGTGCTCCCTTGCAGTCTTACTTTTGAGTGAAAGGCTAGGCCCACCGCCAATGCCTGGGGAAAGTGCTCCCTTGCAGTCTTACTTTGGAGTGAAAGGCTAGGCCCACCGCCAATAACTGTGAAAACTGTTGCCTTGCAGTCTTACTTTTGAGTGAAAGGCTAGCCCCACCGCCAATACCTTTGGAAACTGCTGCCTTGCAGTCTCACTTTTAATGAAAGGCTTGGCCTATTGCTAATAACTGTGGAAACTGCTGCCCTTGCAGGTGGACTTTTTAGTCAAAGGCTAGGCCCATTGCCAGTAACTGGAAACTGCTGCCATTGTAGGTGGACTTTTGAGTAAAAGGCAAGGCCCATCACCAATAACTGTGGTTGATGACAGCAAGGACATGCGTTCTTAAAAACCCCCTTTGCCAAACAATAAACCATGCCTGATGATGCCTTTGATAGAAGGCAGTGGAGAAGGAGCATCAGGCAACCGACCCCTTAATGTAGGGATAACGGTGGGAAAGATGTGTTAAAGCGATCTTAAGAGTAGCGCAATAACTTGCCGTCGCATTATGCATTCAGTCAGTATTTATAAAATCTTGGGATACGGAAGTAAAGTACCCAATTTTTAGAAGAAGGATAACGTGGGCTTCAGTCTTTTTGGATATGAACGTTGTTGCTCGGTCGCTGAATAAAAAAAGTTTTCAGACAGTCGTTCTTATTAAGATTAAAATAAATCCGTTCTTATTAAAATTAAAATAATGCTCTCTTTAGCCGAGGAATCAGAGGAATTTATTTCTGGTGGTTAGAAATTAATTTCTCGATATAATATGATTTGGATCCCACAATAAGCTGTAGGCGCCGTTGCTAGGTAACCAGTTGGTTCCTAGCCATGTGAAAATATCTAATCCTTCGGGCCAGCCCTATAGGAGAGCTGTTAAATCAGCTTAGTGGTCTGGTTAAACTAAGTAGATTGGTTTTAGCATAGAAAGCCGCAATCCAGGAAAAACTAAATTTAAAAATTATTGTATTTTATTTAAAAACTTACTGATAGGAAAACACTCAGGAGCAGGTGTTATACATATTGATAATGGTGACTTGAAGGGTGATACAGATAAATAGCTTCAGTATACGTGTAAAAAAATAAAAATAAAGATGTGAAATTTGGTCGTCATAATTAACGCAATTTACGACTAAGACTTACTGTAGCCATTAACTCGCCTTCAGGTACTTACTTCATTTGTCCCGAGGGATTATTGTAATTTGTTGCCGGTTGCAACAATTGGTTAAGATAATTTGCAATTCGGGGATGCTTGACTATTCTCTGCCCTCCACTAGAGTGATGTCCTCCAACTTTTAAAACTGATTTATTTACTTATTTATTTATTTGTGTATTTAATTATTTGCTTATTTATTTGTTTCCCTCATTTCACTTATTTGAGATCCGAACTTACTTACTGGTATATCAGAGACCATTTTGGTACCGTCCTAGCCATAAAGACTAACGTTCAGGCGGTTCTCGGACAAAATCCCCCGGAGGACAAAATCCCCCAAGGACAAAATCCCCCCAAGGACAAAATCCCCCTGGACAAAATCCCGCGCGGACAGAATCCCCCGGGACAAATTTAAAGTCATGACAATGTAATCAACCAATAATAGTAGTAACGAGTTTTATTTTTCATTGCCTATATAGTTCCAAACAGAAATATATTGAAATACTCGTACAGTCATTTGTTAGTTTTACATTTATTATTGCATATATAGTTCTAGTTAACTGAATATTACTGATAGAATTTTTTTATAATTAACTCAGGAGGTGGAATTCTTAACTATAACAATATTTGAAGAAAATGCAAATTTCAGGAAAAATGCCAAATTGTTTATTCAAAGACTGAACATGTGTTTAAAACCCAGGAAAAATGCTAACTTGTTTATTCAAAGTCTGAACATGTGTTTAAAACCCTAAGTTAAATGCAATGCCTCTAAGATAATCTAAATACGTTTTTTCTTGGTATGTTAGCAACTGATTTGATTCGTGATGTGGCATCCTTATATTTCTTTTTAGGTGGTTCACTAGCGATACCAGAATTAACTTGATTCATCTGAACATCTTGAAAGTTGTTTTCTCGCTCTAAGAGACTCATAAACTTCATGATGACTGGATGGGAACACCCAGCAAATGATACGAAACTGCCGCGATGCCATCCTTCCACAGAATTATTGGTACAATTAAGTTCATCGTTTGTTCATGCATGCATATTCCACAGAGGTATGCTAAATGTGGGTTCTCGGCGTCCTCGTCGACACGGCCTGCCAATATAGTGCTCCTCAAAGTCATCCAAAATCGAGAAACTCTCCTCTGGCATAATATCATAAGAGCTCTTCTAACGCTTCATGAACAGATTCAGGGGTAATAAAGGCAAGGGCCTCTATCATTCTCATTTTAAGAGGAAATTCATTATTGTCTTGATAATGTTTTTGTAAACCAAACTCTTGTATTTTTCTGTAAATATTTTGGTACAAATGAAAAACGCAGCCTTTAACATCGACTTCAGGAAAATACTACGCTATCAAAGTATTCAGCATTGCTCCTTCAAAATCGATCATTGCACTCGCAGGAGAGCAATTTGCCAAGATTTTTACTTCTTGTATAAATCTGTCATAAGTTGTTTGGGTCTTATCCGGTAATAGTGCAAAGTGTTTAACGTCAATATATCCTTCACGATGCAATTTCACCTGTCCTTTGTTGTTCTGCACAAACTCCATCTTCTATAGGTGGAAGTACTAAAGTGATTTCCAAAATTAACTCTTTGTAAGATTTAGTTAAATTAACTATATAAGTAAAAAAAGTATATCGCCCCTTTTTTTTTAGAAAAAATTAGCAAACGACTGTACGCCCCCCATAAGGCAGTAAGGGGGATTTTGTCCTATGAGGGATTTTGTCCTACGGGCGATTTTGTCCTTGGGGGATTTTGCCCTACGGGGATTTTGTCCTTGGGGAGGTTTTGCCCTACGGGATTTTGTCCTTGGGGGATTTTGCCCTACGTGGATTTTGTCCTATGAGGGATTTTGTCCTACGGGCGATTTTGTCCTTGGGGGATTTTGTCCTTGGGGGATTTTGCCCTACGGGATTTTGTCCTTGGGGGATTTTGTCCTTGGGGATTTTGCCCTACGGGATTTTGTCCTTGGGGGATTTTGCCCTACGTGGATTTTGTCCTTGGGATTTTGCCTACGGGGATTTTGTCCTTGGGGGGATTTTGTCCTTTGGGGGATTTTGCCCTACGGGGATTTTGTCCTTGGGGGATTTTGCCCTACGTGGATTTTGTCCTTGGGGGATTTTGCCCTACGGGGATTTTGTCCTTGGGGGATTTTGCCCTACGGGGATTTTGTCCTTGGGGGATTTTGCCCTACGGGATTTTGTCCTTGGGGGATTTTGCCCTACGTGGATTTTGTCCTATGAGGGATTTTTGTCCTACGGGCGATTTTGTCCTTGGGGGATTTTGTCCTTGGGGATTTTGCCCTACGGGATTTTGTTCCTTGGGGGATTTTGTCCTTGGGGATTTTGCCCTACGGGATTTTGTCCTTGGGGGATTTTGCCCTACGTGGATTTTGTCCTATGAGGGGATTTTGTCCTACGGGCGATTTTGTCCTTGGGGGATTTTGCCCTACGGGATTTTGTCCTTGGGGGATTTTGCCCTACGGGGATTTTGTCCTTGGGGATTTTGTCCTTGGGGGATTTTGCCCTACGGATTTTGTCCTTGGGGGATTTTTCCCTACGTGGATTTTGTCCTTGGGGGATTTTTGCCCTACGGGGATTTTGTCCTTGGGGATTTTGTCCTTGGGGGATTTTGCCCTACGGGGATTTTGTCCTTGGGGGATTTTTGCCCTACGTGGATTTTGTCCTTGGGGGATTTTGCCCTACGGGGATTTTGTCCTTGGGGGATTTTGCCCTACGGGGATTTTGTCCTTGGGGGATTTTGCCCTACGGGGATTTTGTCCTTGGGGGATTTTGCCCTACGGGGATTTTGTCCTTGGGGGATTTTGCCCTACGTGGATTTTGTCCTTGGGGGATTTTGCCCTACGGGGATTTTGTCCTTGGGGGATTTTGTCCTTGGGGGATTTTGTCCTTGGGGGATTTTGCCCTACGGGATTTTGTCCTTGGGGGATTTTGCCCTACGGATTTTGTCCTTGGGGATTTTGCCCTACGGGATTTTGTCCTTGGGGGATTTTGCCCTACGGGGATTTTGTCCTTGGGGGATTTTGCCCTACGGGGATTTTGTCCTTGGGATTTTGTCCTTGGGGATTTTGCCCTACGGGATTTTGTCCTTGGGGATTTTTGCCCTACGGGATTTTGTCCTTGGGGGATTTTGCCCTACGGGGATTTTGTCCTTGGGGGATTTTGCCCTACGGGGATTTTGTCCTTGGGGGATTTTGTCCTATGGGGGATTTTGTCTAGGGAGGGATTTTTGTCCTTCGGGGGATTTTGTCCTCCGGGGGATTTTGTCCTGATACCCGTTCAGACTCCCCAACATAAGTCTTTAAAAATACTTATTGTATTATAAAGTACATGAACTGCGGAAATTAGAGGCCATCTTCATAAATGTAGCTATGAATAATTTATATGGCAGGGCTGGTCAAGAGTTATGAGATATGGGGATTCTGTTACGCCTGTCCCATTCTGTTTCTCTGTGGGCGTATCTCGCTTATTTATAAAATTCATGGAATCCTGCTCCACCCATTTTTCCCAGTCAATTACATCTGCAGATCATTTTTCTTCGGCTGTGATCCTCTGGGTAGTGTCATGTTAATATCTGAAACCAAATCTATGAATCAGTCACTCATTTTCCTTTCTGAAGCTTCCCCGTAGTGGGGTAGTGCCGTCAGTACACCTTATTCGGTGCAATGTAGGCATTACTTTTAAGCTCTTTGCAGCGTCCCTTCGGCCCCTAGCTGCAACCACTTTCATTCCTTTTGCTGTACCTCCGTTCATAATCTCTTTCTTCCATCTTACTGTCCACCCTCTCCTAACAATTGTTTCATAATGCAACTGTTTTGAGGTTCTGTTCCTGTAACACCTTTCAAACCTTTTACTGTCAATTTCCGTTTCAGCGCTGAATGGCCTTAGTTGCCCCAGTGCTTGCCATAATGCCAAAAATCTATATAAATCAAATAAAAAAATTTCTGAAGCTTGGGTCTTATCTCTGCCGGCAAATTCACTGGGATCTCTATAGCTGTTTTAACATGATAGTTATGAAGTGCTGTAGATGGTGGTCACGGAGAATATAATTTTGACGGAGCACTTCAGTATCGTTCAGTCATCACTATTTTTTCAGTGTACTATAAATTACAGTTTTGTGTAAGTATGCATTTGCATGCACGAATCATGCTCACATCGTGCGACTGTAGAAACTTCATTGCTTTCTCGTTGTTTTAGGTAACTGGCGTTTCATTTCATAAGGGCGATTTTCCATTGTTATTATCGGTCATATCGTCGATTTCACGTCTCTGTTTATATTGTTTTTCCTAAATTTAGATTTGTTATAATTTTACCCTTTCGTTTTAGGTTACTTGTCATCCTTGAAGAGGCATGTCTGTGCTTAAGTGTTTTTGGGGGCTTAAACCTCTCTCTCTCTCTCTCTCTCTCTCTCTCTCTCTCTCTCTCTCTCTCTCTCCCTTTTTCGGACCTTGGCTACCTGTGGTCAGTCGGTTGGTTGGCCTTCCCTTTGGACTGGCCTCTTCATTAAAAAATTATCTAGACTGAAGAAGCCAGGAGCATGAAGACATTGGTGGTAAATCTGTGGCATTTCAAACTTCGTGAGATTTATTTAATTTTTAAAACTTTTTATATAATGAATGACGCGTTGCATATTTAACATAAGTGGTACATTCTTGATTGTAGGAGATGTACTATATGACACTTATTATTGCCTTTTTATTTTTTTAAGCAAACTACCTTGAAGGTAACGGATTAATACTCCTATAATAATAATAATAATAATAATAATAATAATAATAATAAAATAATAATAATAATAATAATAATAATAATATCCCTTATTAAATTACGTTCTAAGTTCCTTTTTTTAAAATATTTTTTTAGCAAACTACCTAAAAAGTAATGGATTAATACTCCTGAAATAATAATAATAATAATAATAATAATAATAATAATAATAATAATAATAATAATAATATTCATTACTTGAGATTTTCGTAGTTGAGAATTATTAGACACATTCTAACTGTTCAGTAATTTATTTCTTCCAGTGACCAGGCTGATAGGATATTTAGGTCGGGCTCAACGAATAGATCGGTGTCAGCGGCCCTAATTAATATGAGAAACGTCAATTAGCTGATGAGACGCAGAGAGCGAGACAGAGAAACTAAATATGGACAGTGGCGATTCTCTGTGGTTTTAGGGCCAGAGATCTCGGGCAAGGTCCAAGTGGGCGGGTAGAGGTGCCCACTGTGTTTTGACCGGTTGCCGATGGTGGCGGTGGAGCTGTCGTGGTCCATAGGGCTCTCTCTCTCTCTCTCTCTCTCTCTCTCTCTCTCTCGCTTCCAAGGAGCAGCATAGAGTCTTTTTGTTAAATATTGGTTGTGTCTGAGAGATGATACCCAGATCTGCGTGTGATAAATATATTGATATCCAAATAATTGTATGTATATTATATATACATAAGTACATACGCACACAAATATATATATGTATATATATATATATATATATATATATACATACACGCACACACATATATACACACAAATACATAATGTATTTACCCCCTTTGTCCGTCTTTCGTAGGTTCCAACACTGTCTAAATTTGTCTTTTTTGGGATCTACTAAGTTCTAGAATATTACCTTGTTTGTCTGTCGTCTGGATCTTTACCTTGGTTCCTGTACACAAAAGGAAATTGCTGCTTCTAACGAGTATTAACTTCGTTTTTCTTAACTTTGTTTTGAATTTTCAAACACTTTTGATTTCATTTGGTTTTGGTGACGTATACGAGAATAAAATTCACTCGGAAATTTCTGAATGTCTATTTTTCCCTTCTTTCCGCCTATCTGTCTTTTGAATCTACTAAATAGGTTGTAGTTCTTCTATGTCATTTAAAAAAATGTCTTTTTTTGAACCCTTCTATCTAATAAAAAAATGTGCTTTTTCCTTCTTCTCACCTCTGTCTATTGAGTCCAATAAATGGATTTTAGTTCTTTTATGTCATTTTTTGTTTAAAACTGGCTTGTTTTCATTTCAGGAATTTATATTTTTCACCTAATCGTCATCTTCTAGAATCTAGATCCACCTTAGTCCCCAAAACTCTTCTTTCCAGGACTGCTGAGGAACACCCCCACCCCATAAAAAAAAAAAGAGCTTGACGAGGGGTAACCCAATATTTTTTTTATTATTGGTAGGAAGCCACCTTACCCATCCTCTCTGTCCTCCTTGAGATGCGGAGGAAGGAAGGGGTTTGAGCGTGGTTTGAAGCAAGGTCTTTCTTTAAAGGAAGGGTTCGGAGGGAGAGAGGGTTAGTTACTTGACCCTCAAGATGGCAGCAGCAGCAGCAGCAGCAGGGTTGAGGTTTGAGGGCTGGCTGTTTTACGACCATCATCTGCTTCCTCTTCTCCTCCTCCTCTTGTCCTCTTCCTTCCTCGAGTGTTTTCTTTTGAGAGGCCTTCGAGAAGGCCTATGGGTCGGTTTTATCGAGGTTCCTCTAAGGGCGTCTCTTTCCCCATTCCTTTTGATGTAGTGGGATGCTCTCTCTTTCTCTTCTATATTTCTTTGGGTCATTAATAATTGTAAAGTCTGTAACCGCTCTTTTTTTTTCCGGTCTTGTGACCACTTGACCACTTGATGTAAGAATCAACCGTTCGTTTCATAATAATTTTATTCATGATAATAATTTGCTTTATTGCATTTTATTTGTAACGTTATATTTGTTAGTATTTTGTGCATGGGTGTTCATGAAAATAATATATATATTTTTAAAATTCACTGGTAAGTTTTGTTTGGTACAGTAGCAATAGTGGTAATGGAGGAACAAATCCACAGTTATGTATGCGTACACATATTTATGTTTAAAAATAAATCTCTACAGAGAACTTTCGGAATCTGATCGATAAGCCTAGATTCCAGATTCCCATGACAAGACTCGACTCCTGGGTAGCTCTAAACAGTGTCAAGGAGAAAAGTAACTTGAACCAATTATGAAGAAACCGATGCAACTATAAACAAGTAAAAATGCGTCCAAGTTTCTTCGGCGTAATCGAGTTTTCTTTACAGCGTTTAATGTTGTATGAAGCTCACAGCTGCGTCCCATAAAACGTTCAGCCACTACCCTCTGCTGGCCTGTGTTGTTGGCACCTATATCGGTGCCAGACGCATGATCGTGACTAACTTTAACCCTAAATAAAATAGAAACTACTGAGGCTAGAGGGCTGCAATTTGGTATGATTGACGATTGGAGGTTGGATGGTCAACATATCACTTTGCAGCCCTCTAGCCTCAGTAGTTTTTAAGATCTGAGGGCGGGCAGAAGAAGTTCGGACGGACAGACAAATAGCCATGTCAATAGTTCTCTTTTACAGCAAAATACAAATGGATAATCCTAACTAGAATCTAAATGAAAATTTTCCCGCGAAGCTTCAGCCGTAATGACGTAGTCAATGTCTCTGTCATTAATTAAAAGCAATTAATCGATCTCGCAAGGGCGGATTAAGATCATGCACAGGTAGCCAATTTCCTATTTGTGGATTTTCATCCTCATTAGTATGCGTGGAGGTGGACAGGTGCGTGACTCTGCATTTTCTCGGGGGGTGGGGGTTTGGGGGTTTGGGGGGTTGGGGGTGAGGCGAGCCTCACAGACCGAATTCTTATTGTATCACGTCCATTGCTTGGCTATCGCTAAGGTGCCAATTAGATTTCATCTCGTTTATGCCCACACGTGAATTTGTACCGTCGGGATGCGGTAGGAATGATAGCGTTTTGATTGTGGAGTGTTGTGTGTGTGTTTTTTTTTTTTTTTTTTTTTTTTTTAATATTCGAGACTGTATCTTTGTGTGACCTTAATTTTATATTATTGGAAGATTTGGTTTTTCTCTACTTGGATATATATATAATATATTATATATATAATATATATATATATATATATATATATATATATATATATATATCGCTACTTGATAAGGGTGGAAGTTAGTCCACCGAAATGTAGTCCTTAGGCTTAAACCAGAGAGTTTAATGGGCTTTTATACTTGAGACGTACAGAGGAATTTATTTACAGATATATGTTTATATATATAATGTATATATATATATTATATATATATATGTATATATATATATATATGTATATATATACATATATATACTATATATATATACATATATATATAATATATATATATATATTATATTATATAAACGATAAAACTTTCGGATTTTGTTCCCAGTCTCAATCTCCTAAAATAACTAAAAAATGCACCACGCATTAACTTTGAAAATTTAGTGCTAGCTTTCATGGGTCATAATGAGGCCGAAAAACATGTAGAGTAAGAATAAATGCAGTATAAATGAAGCAAATTTGGTAATTTTTTGTATAATCATACGAGTAGACTTTATATCTTATAGTAAATATTATTCCAATAATGTTCGCTAAATTGATGCCACGCCTGCGCATAAAAGTGATATCACGAATGCACGAACAAGCACGTATTCGAGTTGGCATTAACTCACGCACCAACTCGAGTGTCATTCGGGCCTCGTCGTAACCCATTACCGACGTCCAGTAACAAAGATTACCAGCCTGACCCTTTCTCCGGGAAAGGTCCCGTGGCCTTCAGGATCGCCTTCTTCCCCCCCCCCCCCCCCCCCCCCCCCCCTTCCCCCCCCGCCCCCCCCCCCCCCCCCCCCCCCCCCACCCCCCCCCCCCCCCCCCCCCCCCTCCCGTATCCCCGGGAAGATCTCCGTAGACGCGTCGTCCCCTTAGGGTGTCCGTTTCCTTGTCTATAAATCCCTTCCAATTTCCTCTTTCCCCCTTGTCTGCCTTGTTAATGTTCCGTAAAAATGTCACCACATTTTACTGCCTTCTTGACCCTCGTTAGCCTTCCTTCCAGTCTATAGCGAGACCTTCTCCTGGTTGAAGTTTCGGGGGAGTTATTATTATTATTGTTATTATTATTATTATTATTATTATTATTATTATTATTATTATTATTATTGAAATGTAAATGTGTATTAAAAAACGTATACAAAACGGGAGCTTCCGTGAAAACCTGCTCCATTCTACCTCACAGTCAGGTTGAAGAAAATCGAGCAGACACCCGAGAGGTTTTGTTTTGTTTACATTTTCATCGATATATATATATATATATATCTATATATATATATATATATATATATATATATACACACACGCACACACACGTACACCATTGCGGATTTCTTCACCATTTTAATGATTCGTGCAATTGGAGATTACTTAAATTATTATTATTATTATTATTATTATTATTATTATTATTATTATTATTATTATTATTATTATTATTTGCTGGAAGATGACCTTCATTACTACAGGTTTTGTTGAAGATAATGGCTATTTCAGCCGCGTTTGTTTTTTTTTTTTTTATAAAAGTGGCGGTGTGGTTTAAGGCTTCACAGTGCGTCTTGAATTTGTTGGGTTCGATGGTTCGCGCCCGTGAGCCGACAGAATTTCTTATCGACTTGAAAAAAAAAATCCCCTTAGGTTTAACATATGTGAAAATATATTAATTCCGAAGTAGAGCGAATCAGATATTAAAGGACATTTGTAGCTCGATGTATGTATGTATGTATTTATACATAGTATATATATATATATATATTATTATATAATATATATATATATACATACATACGAGGATATTTATGTATGTATTTTATACTATTTTTTCTTTGTTTTCAATTTTATGGAAGCTTGCTAGGCTAGTTCCATACGATTCTATAACTACTACTACTACTACTACTACTACTTCTACTACTACTACTACTACTACTACTACTACTACTATTCATAAACATAATAATACAAGGCACATAGTACGTACAAAGTGAATGAATAAAAAAAAACAGCAAAAGGCAAAACACCAAATAAATGAATAGATAAACAAGTAGAAACGCTGAGACAGCTTGAGAAATACAATCAGCCTCTCACCGACATTCCACACCTCCGACCTAGAGAGAGAGAGAGAGAGAGAGAGAGAGAATTCTAACACTTCCAACCGACTATCTCGAGTCATGGTTCGAATCCTTTATGCGATAAGATCCAAGGACATTCGAGGAACATTTCGAGACATCTCGTTTAATGGAGACAGGTGAAAGTGAGAGAGAGAGAGAGAGAGAGAAATGGACATGAAGATCGTTAACTGAGGCGATGCTACAACATCCGCTACCAGTTTCCAAGTTCTTGTTCCCGAGATAAATGGACGGGCCGGTTAACTGAATGGTTAAGTTTTTTTTTTTTTTTTTTTAATGAATATTAAGTCGAGATCAAATTTGAATGTTGATTTCGAGACACAAAGTGATTTTCACTCAAAATGTCAGTGTCAGATGGAAAACAATACAGATTTTAAAATTCCAATTTCTACAACAGTCCAGTCAATAGAGATCTTAGGAGCTATTAAAAAAAAAAGAAATTAAATAACATAAATTGCAAGTTTTGAAAAACAAAGCAATCAGAATTAACATGGGAGTGCCAGTTTTAGGAACAACCCAGTTTAAATTTAAAAAAATCATTAAACAATCTCTTCAAGTACAGTTCCTTCCCGGCCAGATATGTAGAAATAAAAATCGAAGACCCAGTTCTTGAAAACTAGCTAATATAAATCAAATCTGAATTGCCATTTTGAAAAATATATCGAGGCACAATTCTGCCATTTTCAAATCAGCATGTACTGTAGCTGACCTTCCAACTGTGTTTTTGGGAAAAAAAAAAAAAAAAAAAAAAAAAAAAAATATATATATATATATATATATATATATATAATATATATATATATATATATATATATATATAAAAGCATAAGGTGCGTTTTACTTATCCCAAAACGTGTATGGTATACAAAGAGCCCTAAAGCAACGCACTCAAGCATGACGAAAGCATAAACGATGGACACTTGGTATTATAGTCGAGTTTGTTTTTGCCTTTTTTAAAAATTATTGTACCTTTTTTTCTATCACATTTTTATTAGATTTTCGTGAATGTTTACCAGGAGTTATTCATGATTCCCTGATTAATTACCCTTATACTGGTAATAACAGACCTGCTTACAAGGTCACAAAACCACAAAAACTGTTATTTTCAAGGTCACGAACGAGTTCACAAAAATGTCAAACATATTATACGATTTCCGTATATAATTTGAATTGCAGGTCAGTAACTAATTGTGTTGCATCACAGAGCCTTGGGACAACTTATCCAAATTGGCAGTTCTTGTAACATGTAAATTCAGATTTACTATACTTTAAGTGAAATATTAAAACCAGCTGTTTGTTCTATTAGGCAACATTCACATCTTGAAAAAGTAAATGAAATTGTAATTAGAGAAAAGTACCACAGATGAGTAACGCCGAATTCTACGGTATTCCGCATAATGTTTCAAATGATCTCGTATTCAGGAGCATCGACCATTGAGAATACCAGAATATTATATAACTTGTTGAAGTGTACTTGTTGTATGATCTGTAAGTTTAGAATTTATATAAGCTTGTTCTAAACACAGATCCTGTAACTAAAATGTCAGTTTGGTTATAAATATTTAAAATAATAAACGCTAATTGAATATTCACAAGTTGAGGGAATGTTATTGTGATTATTCATTGTATGATATATATTATATGTATACTTTATGTTATTTGATATATGTGTATATATACTGTGTGTGTGTAGAACTAACACAGAAGAGCAACGTGATATGAAGTATTTGGCCATAAGGAAAAGAAAGATAAACACTTCACTTTTCTTTTAGCCCTGTGAATATATATATATATATATATATATAATATATATATATATATATATATATATAATTATAGCGTCGTAAGAACTCAGGAGGCTCAACTCGAACTATCATTGATTCCTTCCTTATAAAAAGGTTTCATTATAACTTTCCCTTTTCATGTTATCATCCATATCCCATCATCTCTTGACAATTATCGTTATCGCAACAATTGAAGCTGCTAGAATAGTGGGCAGAAATAACCAGGGTAGACGAAAGAAATAAAAAGAAAAAGAAAATTGGCGGGAAAAGATCACGTGAACAGGATTGACTTGGCGGGAATGATGTTGCCATCCCGCAGAGCATCGTATTCGCCACTAATTATGCGTCAAGGAACTTTATCCCGAACGGGTTCTTGTTGCTAGTGTCAGGTTTCGATGACGTTTCCTCTATGAGGAGCATCAATTAGATGATTAATTTTTAGACCGATCATGCCAGTGATGGTATTTGTAAAGTCTTTGGATTACATTGTTTTAAGAAAGGACTGGGAACGTATCAGTGGTGCTGCTACTGCTGTGATTTCGATTCTCCGTTCAATAATGATCTTCTGTCAAATTTTGATGCTGATTTTGTTGAGGAAATTGACCGAAAATACAATTCTGCATCGATAGCTGTTTTCAGGTAATAGAATACAATACATTTTGTATAATCTCTCTCTCTCTCTCTCTCTCTCTCTCTCTCTCTCTCTCTCTCTCTCGTCTCTCTCTCTCTCTCTCTCTCTCTTTAATAATTAAAAATAATGAAATTTGTCTCTCTTATTAAGAACATTATGCAACATATGTTGTTAAACTATCTCGTATATTTGCTCAAAATAAAAGATAATTTTCGGTTGTTTTGTTTATCACTCCCATTAAAAAATATACAATGTTCATTTTTAAATTAATTTCTCTTGATGTCTAACTTATGCGTATAATGTACAGACATTTCGGTTCAGTTCATCATCACCTCTGTGTGTTTGTGTGTGTGATCAACATAATTCTTGCCATCAAAAGATCTCTCTCTCTCTCTCTCTCTCTCTCTCTCTCTCTCTCTCTCTCTCATGACTTGAAATTGAGATAGATAACAGACTGGGTCTTGTCATAACGATGTTCGGTCGACTGCGTACATTCATTAGCTCCTAACGTTAGCGCAGGATTCTCCGTCGAGAAGACCATTAAAATACCCCCCCACCCCGGTAATCTCTTCAAGTTTTCAGAATAATTGATTAATTGGACCCTTTCGCTGATGCTGTATAGCCTTCTTTGTGCCGTGATCGGTACACTGTAGGCAACGTAGGCTCACTTTCATCCTAGCTGTCCATCTTCTTTACCACTCAGACCAAAATTTGGGTGTTGAAATGGCCTGGATGTATTAACGTTGTAATAATTGGAAATCGTTTAAGTTTTGGTGTCAGATGTACGATGTGTAGATAGTACTTTGGTTTCAGATTGAGCTTTTGAAGTTTATTATTATTATTATTATTATTATTATTATTATTATATTATTAATTATTATTATTATTATTATTATGTTCTGCTCTTTATGATTATTTGGGGCGCCTTTTGGGTCAGAACCTGCCGTCTCGATACTCGTATAGAACCATATAAACTGTATTGTGCAATATGATAATATTGATAATAATAATAATACATGGTAAAGTATATTCTGCTGTAGCCTTTACCATTGTTGGGCAAATTTTCTAATATATATATATATAGAGATATATATATATCTATATATATATATATATATGTATATATATATAGATATATATAGATCTATATATATATATATATATATATATATATATATATATTATAAATGTATAAATAATGTATGCATGTATGTATGTATATATGAGTGTGTGAATCTTAATTCTAGAATCTGAAATATCTTGGCAATCAACCACATTGTTTTCAAGTGTGTTAAGTTTCAAAATTAAACTAAATAGTAGTCATAGGTTGTGTATTACTTAGTAATGTTAGTAGTAAAATAAGGGAATACTACGCTTATCAATATTCCGTCATTTTTTACTTTCTCGAATTTCATAAACACCATCTCTTGTCTTTTTTTCGAATATAAAACCCCCATCTCTTTTGTCTTCCTCGAATATGGAAACAATCGGGCAATTGAAAGCGTAAGGTCGATTTGGAGCCATCTTTGCATGATATGATAATCTGCTTGCAAGCGCTCGTGAACGCGAGGCAACCCGCCAGCAGCGTCCCGGCAAGGAAGTGTCGCGGTGGCGAACGTTTTGTTTCAATGAGCGGGAATGCGTCCACACACACACACTTCTCTTCTTCCCCGCCCGAAACCTGCTGCTGCTGTTGCAGTGGGGGCATGTGTACGTACTCTTCCCCCGCGGCCCTACCCAAGGTCAACGGCTCCCACGAAAAAGTCTCGAGAGGAGGAGGACCTCTCCCCAGGAATGCGTAGTAGTGTGGGCCGCAGAGTGCATTCGGCGGCGACACCGTCCCGTCCCTCAGCGGGAACATTTGTGCACACAGGCCGCCCTGCACCTGTCGTCCCTAACACCCCCCCCCCCCCCCCCCCCCTCTCCCCCAAAGCATGCGCCTACTCTTCCACTTCCTCGTTTGTGTCTGGCCTCTCCTCCCTAGTTTGCACATGCACGCCTTTCCTCTTGAAGTACTCCTACCTCCTCCTCCTCCTCCTTCTCCTTCGCTTAGATATTCTCACTGGAAGAAGAAACTTGCACCCGTTACCCGTCCTGATTGGACCCGGCCCTTTCCGAAAGAGTTTGTACACGTCCGCCTTTCCCGTCTGAGTTTGTATCTGGTTCCCCAACTCCGTGTGTTTTCTAGTGGAAGAGGACTGTTACATGCAGACACTCTTCCACTTATTCCCTCTCGCTCCTGTGTCTGTGCCTTCCAACTCTCCTTAGCATGTAGTACCTTCTCCTCTCTCTAATATATATCTTGGAGGGGACGCTTTTGCATGCCTCCTTGCACCTGTTCCTCGCCAAAGTATAGACTGTTGCAGGTCCTCCTCCTGATTGTGGCTTCTTTTCGCATTGCTAGTATCTGCTCTCCTGTCTTCTTATCTCATTACTGGTAACCTGCTCACCTGTCTTCTTTTCCCATGACTGGTACCTGCTTCTTGTCTTCATTTCCCATAACTGGTACCTGCTCTCCTGTCTTCTTTTCCCGTTACTGGTACCTGCTTTTTGTCTTCTTTTCCCATTACTAGTATCTGCTCCCTGTCTTCTTTTCCCATTACTGGTACCTGCTTCTTGTCCTCTTTTCCCATTACTGTCTCTTTTCCCATTACTGGTACCTGCTTCTCGTCCCCTTTTCCCATTACTGGTACCTGCTCTCCTTTCTTCTTTTCCCATTACTGGTACCTGTTCTCCTGTCTTCTTTCCCCATTACTGGTACCTGCTCTCCTGTCTTCTTTTCCCATTACTGGTACCTGCTCTCCTGTCTTCTTTTCCCATTACTGGTACCCGCTCTCCTGTCTTCTTTTCCCATTACTGGTACCTGCTCTCCTGTCTTCTTTTCCCATTATCTGAACCTGTACTCAGGTGCTTGCCTTTTTACTAACTACAACTCAAAATCATAAGAGTCGACTTCTAAAGTATATAGATTTGACTAACTCTTATAACATTATCAATTACGGCGGGGTGTTGTAAGTAAACATTGTGTAAGAATGTCATCACTGTCTGACCTTACCTTACCTTACAGACCTTACAGTTCGTTCGGGTTGCCCCAGGTCCCTCAGTGTGAGGCACCTCTAATGTCTACCAGAGAGTTGCTAGAACATCTTCCGGTATATTTTGCATCTTCCATGCATCTTCCAATCTTGGATGGTCTGGGATGCAGTTTAGATATTTGTCGAGCTTATTCTTAAACACATCTACGCTCACTCCTGATATATTCCTCAGATGAGCTGGCAACGCATTGAATAGACGCTGCATTATCGATGCGGTGGGCGTAGTGGATTGAATGTCCTGTGCTTTCCTTATTTTTCCTGTATAGTTTTGGGCACTATTAATCTACCTCTGCTTGTTCTTTCTGATATTTTTAGTTCCATGATGTTTTCTGTTATTCCTTCTATCTGTTTCCATGCCTGAATTATCATGTAGCGTTCTCTTCTCCTTTCTAGACTATATAATTTTAAGGATTGTAGTCTTTCCCAGTAGTCAAGGTCCTTAACTTCTATTCTAGCTGTAAAGGACCTTTGTACACTCTCTATTTGTGCAATATCCTTATGATAGTGTGGGTACCATATCATATTGCAATATTCAAGTGGACTACGAACATATGTTTTATAAAGCATATCATGTGTTCAGCTTTTTCTTGTTTTGAAGTGCCGTAACAAGTTCCCATTTTTGCTTTACATTTTGCCAAAAGAATTGCTATTGATCATTGCATAACATGTTCCTATTCATCATCACACCAAGGTCTTTAACTGCTTCCTTATTTGTGATTTGTCTCATTATTAGGTCCCCTATATGCATATAGCTTTCCTTCTCTGTCTCCATAATTTATTGATTCAAATTTATCAGAGTTAAATACCATCCTATTTACCTCTGCCCAATCATATACTTTGTTAAGGTCTCTTTGTAGAGCGTTCCTATCTTCATCACAAGTAATTTCTCTACTTATTCTTGTGTCATCAGCGAAACTACTCACTACGAATCCTTAACATTACTGTCTATGTCTTCAATCATAATAACAAACAGTATTGCAGCTAACACCGTACCTTGTGGCACTCATGATTTTACCTTGGTTTCATCCGATTTCTCATCGTTTGCAATAACTATCTGTTTTTCTGTTGTGTAAAAATTCTTTTAACCAACTTCCTACTTTATCCACGATATGTGTTTTTCTAATTTTCTTCACTAATATATTATGGTCTACTTTGTCAAAAGCTTTTGCAAAGTCTAGATAAACCACATCTGTTTCATTTCCGCTTTTCATATTTTTACAATATGTTCTCACGGTGGACTAACAGTTGGGTTTGTACTTTTTCCGGGTACGAAACCGTGTTGTCCCTATATTAAACAAATTATTTTTTATTAAATGTTTCATAATATTTTTCTTCATTACTTTTTCCTTTCATACACTTTCATAATATGTGATGTTAGACTGACAAGCCTATAATTACTTGCCTCTAGTCTTGATCCGCTTTTGAAAGTAGGGGTGATATATGCTAATTTGTGCTCATCATAAATCTTGCCTGTATCTACACTTTGTCTTAATAATATTGCAAGTGGCTTTGTGATAGAATGAACTACTTTCTTTAACAAAATAGCAGGAACTCCATCAGGCCCTGCAGCAGCTCCATTTTTAATTTCATTAATTGCCTACACAATATCAGCTTCATTAATTTCTATGTCAGCTAAATATTCACTATTTTCGTCCCTTACTTCTATATCATTATCTTCATTATCTATTCTAGGGGTGAATTCTCTCTTATGTCGTTCTGCCAGTATGTTGCAAATTTCCTTTTTTTCATTCGTTAATCTCCCTTCAATTCATTAGGAGGGCCTATTTCTATTCTTCTTTTATTCATCTTTTTCGCGTATGAGGATAATAGTTTGGGGTTTTGCTTGATATTTATTAGGGTTTTTCTTCCAAGTCCCGTTTTTCATTTTCTTTTGATTGCATAATCTTTTGTTCTGCATTTTGTATCTTACTTTTTTAGTTCTATAACTTTCCATGCATTTTTTTCTTTTTCTTTTGCAAGACCTTTTTTCCACTTTCTGATTTTCTGGAACAAGATCCTTCTGTCTCTTGGTATGCATGACGGATGTTTACTTTTCTTCTTCGGTACATATTTATCCACTATTTTCTCTAATATTTTATATAATATCTCCGTATTTACCCTTACCGTCATCACTTACGAAAAATGTTATCCCCCAATCTTTGTTTAATTCTTCATTTATTTCTGACCATTTTATATTTTTACTGTAGAAGTGTATTTTCCATATCTTCCCACTTTATCATTTCTTGCTTATCTCTGTTTTCACTTGCTTTGGAATGGACTGTTAATTCTATGACATTATGGTCTGAAATACTCGCTTATAAACTATTATTTCTTTAACATAATTCATCTCGTTCACAAATACTAGGTCTAAAGTAGTTTTTCCTTTCTTGTTGGCAGGTGATTTATTTGTTGAATGTTGTATTTCTAGTAGCCTATACTAATAGCTTTTCGAATGCCTCTTATCTTCTGCACTACTATTTATTCTCTCTTTTTTATATGTATAAGTACAACCACAATCTCCTATTCGATTCTTTCATTCTACGAAAGGAAAGTTGAAGTCTCCAGATAGGAGAATAGTCCAGTCCTTGTGATTTCTACATATATCATCAATTTTTCAATATTAAGTCAAACTCTTTAGTATTAGGAGGTCTATATATTACTATGTTCATTAATTTTTCAGATTCAAATTCTACCGCTATTAGTTCACATTCTGAGTTACTATATTTCTCATATATTTTTTTCCTTGTTTTTTGTCTTTCCCATATATTGCGGTTCCCCCTTGATTCCTATTTTTTCTTTCTGATCTATAAGTTTGGAACCCTTTTATTTGATCATCATTCCCAGTCTCTTGGGAATACCAGGTTTCACTTATATTCATTATATCTATTTTCTTTTCAATTTGGGTTAGTTCTTCTAAGTACTCTATTTTTCTTTTTGAGTTACTCGTAACTAAGCCCTGCGCATTCATCACTATTGATGGTTTGCGTGTTTTCTCCTTCAATTTAATAATTGGTAAGTAATAAGGATTTTCCCATGTCTCTTTCCTTGTTTCTGGTATGTTGTTCTTTTTTTCATTTCCAGAAATTCTGACATTAAAAAATCCAACTTTTCCATAATATTTGATCTTCCTTCATCATAATTATTCATTTGTGTCTGAATCTGCAATTTTCTCCGTTTCTGCAATATCCTCTTGCATAATAAATACAGTTATTATCTCTTGAGTAGAATTTTGGAGCTGATGCTTTGAAATTTTTGCTGACACCTCTGCATATCTCGTTGGTGGCTTGCTTTTTTCTTTTACCTGATATTCTTTATTTCTCTCTTTATTTGTTTCTTTCTTATTTTGGATTTTATTACTTGATTTGGTTTATTTATTTGATTTATGATTCAGGTGGCTACAGGGTGCATGATATTTACATTTTTTGTCGAACTTACATCCTTTTCCTTCTTTTAGGTTTTTATGCTATTTTTGGATGCAGATCTCTGCAATCATCCCCATAGCCATCTAGGTATACACATTTACCATATATTTCATAGTTGTGACATACCTTAGGATGTTTAGTAGTAACTTTTTCTCCAAATCTGCAATTCCCTCTTTTCAAAAGGTTGCAGATTTTGTCTTTTTTGTCTATTTTTTCCTCTTTCCCGTCATTGTGTAGATCTGGGTAGAGCCTCTTCGGGATTTTCTTTTGTGTTGTCATATCGTAATTTATTTCTTCGTAGGTATGCTGCTTTATTGCCTCATATGTAGTATCAATGAGTATCTCTGCATCCATACTTTTATCTTGTTCTTTGTTTTCCTTATTTTTTTCTGTCATTTCAGTTTGTTTACTTCTCTTCCGTTTTCCTCCTTCTTCTTCTTCTTCTTCCTTCTTCCTCTTCCTCTTCATCCTCAACTATTTATACATTCAATCTTGATTTAATAACATTGTCTATCCATGGATAGACATGTTGAACAAAATATTCTTGTATCTTTTCTCATATCTTGCATTACCTCAGCACACTGTGGATGGGTCGGAATGTTGCATGCAGCACATTTTCTGATTAGGTTTTGTGGATTGACTATGCTATACCACACCTTACACAGTTTTTGCATGCTTTTGGCATTCTTTTTTTCCTATGCATCAATTAGGATATTCACAAGGTTCACCTTATTCATTTTCTTTGTCGGAATATGTTGGTTTATGTATATTTTCTTTATGTCTCTTGACCACTTGGATTTTATTTGGAACTTCTTCAATTATTTTCAAGATGTTTTCATTTAATTTGTTCCAGTTTGAAGGATTATATCCTTCTAATATATCTATGAATGCTTTTGTATCTTTTTGGTTAGGACTGTTGCTGATCTCATAGATGAGAAATGCCAGTTCCCTTCCTGCTACCTCATCGTATTGCGAATCTGCCAAGCAAGCTAAATTTCGCCATTTCTTCCCGCAGTTGGAACTTACTGCCATCTTGTTCTGATTTACAGTATTTCACTTGATAAACTAGGCTTGAAGACGCTTTATCCTACTATTTTCACAACTCTTTATCACCGATAGTTCACGAACACTTCTAGATATTTCTCAAATTCTAGACGTATGTTAAACTTGTGATATCTGTTGATTAATCTGACTTCACACGGGAACGTCTCACCAAGCAAGATGGCTACTAGTAGCCTTGAAGATATTCCCGAAAAACGATGCCACAGCGGGTCTGAAATGGTTATTAGTTTTGTCTAGACTAGAGGAAAAGGGGTTACCAGTTAATGGAAGGATAGTATACCCTTGGTATGATGACTTTGCTCATTGGGAGTCTTTAAGTCTGTTCCCAATGTGAGGTGGAAATTCTTTACACCAATAAAATTAACAAGCGTGATTGTCTGTTGATATACTTATTGCTTTCGCTGGTTTGCGCTTGTTTGATGTGCTTGCGTAGAAGCTGAGTATGAATTCACACAACAACGAAGATGGAAACTTTTTTTTTTTTTTTTTTTTTTTTTTTTTTTTTTTTATACAGGATGACGAGGCCAACATTGAGTTTTTTTCAGTTTCAAAAAAGGTTTTGCAATACCGCAAATTATTTACATTTGTGTGAAATGGCTTTGCAATTCTCGTCTTGTGGATTTAATAGTTTCAGTTATAGTGACTTAGTATGATCGATTCGGAGTCAATTGTGCAACAACGTGAGTAATATACATTGCTTTTGTGAGAAAAATTTGAATTTATGCTGGGGTGACTAACTGAAGATCATGGCAGCTTTCCACAATGAAATCGGAACAATTGAGTTTCTGTAGGTAACAACCCCACCCTTCCTAAGTGGATCTCTCTCTCTCTCTCTCTCTCTCTCTCTCTGTGGTGTGTGTGTGTGTCAGGTGACCCTTTATATGTAATAAGCAACCCTTCATAGTTGGATCCATTTTACAGAACTCTCTCTCTCTCTCTCTCTCTCTCTCTCTCTCTCTCTCTCTCTCTCTCTCAGGTGACCCTCTATAGGTAATAACCAACCCTTCTTAGTTGATCCATTTTATAGCTCTCTCTCTCTGTCTGTGTGTGTGTGTGTGTGTGTGTGTGTGGGTGTGTGTGTGTGTGTCAGGTGACCCTTTATATGTAATAAGCAACCCTTCATAGTTTGGATCCAGTTTTACAGATCTCTCTCTCTCTCTCTCTCTCTCTCTCTCTCTACTCTCTCTCTCTCTCTCAGTGACCCTTTATAGGTAATAACCAACCCTTCTTAGTTGATGCATTTTATACTCTCGCTCTCTCTCTCTCTCTCTCTCTCTCTCTCTCTCTCTCTCTCTCAGTCGTTTTTCCGTCCGACTGTCAGATTCTGTTCCATGTCTCGTGGCCGTCGTCACGGTCAGTGGCCATATTATTAACGCCATCACCATCATTGTCATTGTGACTGGTGAACAGTGACATTCTTACGGAAAGTGAAAGTTGCAGATTTGAATAAGAGATAGATCCCCGAGGTAAATGTTTTTTGAAATGTTGTTAATGTCTTACTGATTACTGGCTGCTTTTAGAGCAAAAGCCCTTTCCAGCACAAGGCAGGCTGAAAAAAAAAACTATTATTGATTTTACTTCATTGCTGTTTTGTTTTCTCTCTTTACCATCGTTTGTGAATATAAACGAAGTTTGTGGATTCAACCCTGTCTGTCTGTTTTTCGTTCTGTCTGTCCATAGAGTTCAAAAAAACTTTTTTGATGTATTTCAAAAGAATTCCTTAAAGGCGTTGGCTATGGGCAAATGATTCAATTTTAATTTGGAACCGAATCAGTGTCGAGGTATTATTATTATTATTATTATTATTATTATTATTATTATTATTATTATTATTATTATTATTGAAAGATATTGCTGCATCAGCTGCATTTAACTTGTAAATAGTCTTCTCTATTTTTCTAATACAAGTTAAATGCAGCTGATGCAGCAATATCTTTCAATAAGACTTGTTTGAAAGAGGGTCTTCTTACAATGGATATTATTATTATTATTCTTATTATTAATAATCATAATAAAATAATAATAATAATAATAATAATAATACAGAGGAAGGTATGCCCTCCCCGATATGCATTCTTTAAAAGATAATACTTTTGAACTTGCAGTGCGAACCCACTCTCTCTCTCTCTCTCTCTCTCTCTCTCTCTCTCTCTCTCTCTCTCTCTCTGACGGTAATGCTAACCCAAGGCAGTAAGTGAATGTTTGTGCATATTCTGTATGCCTGCGATTGCACCATTACCCGAAGGTGTGCTTGCAAGGAGGGTTGCATACAAGTGTAATTAGGGCGTGGCAGGAGGAAAAGAAATTTATTTTCACTACTTTAGAGTGGAAATAGGTTATTTTTTGGGCGGTAGGGGGATGGTTGTTCGGTCAGGTTGGGGGAGTAAGCTGCCTGTGTCTTATGACTTGGAATAAAGAATTGTAATCACTGTTACGTTCGATTTTCAGATTTGTTTTTTTTATAATTTTCATTCCATTATTCTTATTATTATTATTATTATTATTATTATTATTATTATTATTATTATTATTATTATTATTATTATTATTATTATTATTCATTGAATGAATTCAGTGGGTTTGTTCCATATGAATATGTTTCGCATACTGAATAATAATAATAATAATAATAATAATAATAAGAATCATATTGTGAAGGTTTTGTTTCTTTATAGAAAACAGCTAAATAAGATTTGATTGTTATACAGGTTGCTAACATACTCTATATATTCCTGCAGGAACTGTGGTAGCCGTTGTGGCTTATACAGAAGAGGCAGCGACTCAGTCAGGCAGCTCCTATGAACTTAGTACAAGGTAAGTGCAGGTAGATTGGTATTATTGTTATTTTATGATGATAGTGAATATGATAGATTGGTATTTTCATAATAATGCGGGAGACAGACTGGTATGTTAGTGAATATGATAGACTGTATTTATATGATAATGCGTTAGTGACACACTTGTATTTTAGTGAATATAATAATAGACTGGTATTTTTATGATAATGCGGTTGGCAGACGGGTATGTTAGTGAATATGATAGACTGGTATTTTTATGATAATGCAGGTGACACACTTGTATTTTAGTGAATATGATAGACTGTATTTATATGATAATGCGGTTGGCAGACGGGTATGTTAGTGAATATGATAGACTGGTATTTTTATGATAATGCAGGTGACACACTTGTATTTTAGTGAATATGATAGACTGGTATTTTATATCATACTGCGGGTGTCAAACTGGTATTTTAGTGAATAAGATAGACTTGTATTTATGTGATACTTCGGGTGACAGTCTGGTATTTTAGTGAATATGATAGACTGGTATTTTATATCATACTGCGGGTGTCAAACTGGTATTTTAGTGAATATGATAGACGGTATGTATGTGATACTGCGGGTGACAGACTGGTACTTTATACTGATAATGATGATGATATCTGGTATGTCTTATCGTTGTAAACAAGAGATTCACACCCTTTTTTCCCTTGTATACTCCAGGATTATTAGGCCATGACACACACTCCCTGTAACCGTACACTCAATACAGAATGGATGTAAGTCGTTATGGCATGATAATGCAATTTCAGAGAATTGGTCAAAACTTGCATTGCAAATGTTATGCAGTTAAGCTCTGATCACATCGTAACCCGTGTATTTTGTGATGCTGCTCCAGTTAGAAACAAGTTACTTGTAAAAACAACCTTTGGAAACTGAGAATAGCTTTTTTTTTTTTTTTTTTTTTTTTTTTTTTTTTTTTTGGGGGGGGGTATGGAGGGGGACGCCAGTTCCCAGTTGAATGACTGCGTGTAAAATGAAATCCTCCACCTACATATAAATAAATCATAATTTTACTATATTAATACGTTACATGATCTCGCTTATTTAAGTACTTATTGCAGTTCCTCGTTGGGAGAGTGGATTACTTGCTAGCCTACCGCGGTATTCGGTAGTCGCGAGTTCGAATCCCATATCTGCCAACGCGGAATCAGAGGAATTTATTTCTGGTGATTAGAAATCCATTTCTCGAAATAATGTGGTTCGGGCCCCACAATAAGCTGTAGGTCACGTCGCTAGGTAACCAATTGGTTCCTAGCTACGTATGAAATATCTAATCTTTAGGCCAGCCCTAGGAGAGCTGTTAATATCAGCTCAGAAGCCTGGTGCAACTAAGATATACTTACTTATTGCATTTCAGCGTCGCCTCTTCTTAATAGGGCTAGTCATTTTTCGAGTTTAACCGCATCAGAAGTCACGGCGTCCTTTTTATTCGTCTTCTGGATGATGGCCTTTAATGACAGCTCATTTTCCTCTCGCTCGTGTCTCCTTCATACTACGTAATTCCAGCCTTTCTGTGAGCACGGTCTAGGTAATATACCTAGACCGTGTCTGTGAGTAGCTCTGTAGATTCCGGACGTTGGCGAGAGTCGTGGCATCTTTTTGATATCATTTAATTTTAGCTAACCGATTTTCCAGTTTTTTTTTTTTATTAATTTTTTTTAAAAAATCCTTGATTCACGTCACGCACCACCGGCTGTCGACTATTTAGACCAAGGGTTCTCAACTTTTTGATGACTCCAGACCCCCAATGAGTTGCCCAGTATGGTTTCATACCCCCTTTGCTTAAGTCCTCTTCAGTCCTGTTTGTTGACAATATACTTTAATATAATTAGTTTAATACATACTTTAGGTATGCATAGTTAGAATAGAACATACTAGATATTCAAAAGCATTTATAGTTTTGTACAGTTATTCATTTACAAAATGAACCCATATATACATTGACACATTATAATCACATATATGCAAATATCCAGAGATCAAGTCCCATTCCCCCATTTAGTTCTCATACCCCCAAGGTGGGGTATGGGTACCACCTGTTAAGAACCCCTGATTTAGACATTGAATTTTTTTATCGCCCTTGATTCACGACTTTTTCTCTCTCTCTTTTTTTATCGCCCTTAATTCACGCCTCTGTCGATGTCGATGTGGTAATGTCACGCACCTTCGGCCGTCGACTATTTAGACGTCGACTCTTCCGTGACTGCTTATTTGTAACGTCGCAGGATTATTGTCCCATTGAGCGAGTGTCTTTACCTCCCTATAGCGAGCATCATGTCATCATCATCTCCTTCAAGCGACTGTCACTTCCTCGAGCTTCATTCATGCTCGTCTTTCGGCAACTATTTGTTGTTGTTGCTGTTGTTGTTTTTTTTTCCGCGAGTGGTTGTCATTAGATGATTTTTAACATATATCTTTCTCGGTATTATGGAAAGAAGCGAATTAATAACTTTTAGCCTTCTCATAGATTTAAGAATATATTCTTGTTGCGTAGCTGTTGAATTAAGCGTTTTGAGAATCACATAAAAATAATAAATCAATAAAATAAAGAAAAAAATAAATAAAATTCATGGTTACATCGACTATTTGGATTGTTTTTTTTTTTATCGTGCCGGTGGATGTCCTTTTTATATATTTTTTTTATTTATTTGATTTGATTTTGCAATCTTTATTTATGTCATTAAATGTCCAGTTTCCTTCCTGCTAAAGAATGTGGTTCGTGTAAGGAAGGGATGGCGTCCTTACCTTGTAAAAATGTAAAACATTTATTAAACCTTGCAATCACGCAAAAACATTAAACATTTATTAAACCTTGCAATCACGTAAAAACATAAAACATTTATCAAACCTTGCAATCACGTAAAATCATAAAACATTTATTAAACCTTGCAATCACGTAAAAACATAAAACATGTATTAACCCTTGCAATCATGTAGAAATATAAAACATTTATTAAACCTTGCAATCACGTAAAAATATAAAACATTTATTAACCCTTGCAATCACGAAAAAATATAATACATTTATTAACCCTTGCAATCACGTAAAAATATAAAACATCTATTAAACCTTGCAATCACGTAAAAGTATAAAACATTTATTAAACCTTGCAATCACGTAAAAACATAAAACATTTATTAAAACTCGCAAGCACGTAAAAATATAAAACATTTATTAAATCTTGCAATCACGTAAAAATATAAAACATTTATTAAACCTTGCAATTCCGTAAAAACATTAAACATTTTATTAGAACTTGCAACCACGTAAAACATAAACATTTATTAAACGTTGCAATCACCAACCGGAGCTTGTGCAAGTGGCATTGAATCGTATTGAGATAAGAAAGCCATTGGAGTAACAATATTGGGATGGTTGCTTGTCGCGTTGTTTATTGTTATAGTCATTGATATATATATATATATATATATATATATATATATATATATATATATATATATATATATATATAAGGGAATACACAGAAAAATGATAGGCAGAAATCCAGTGTCTTAGTAAAGATGAAAGCTCTGGATTTCTGCCTAACATTCTCCTGTGGTATTCTTTATTTAATGAGGCCACGTGTATCTACTGTGATTTTTAAGCATATATATATATATATATATATATATATATATATATATATATATATACACACATATACATACATACATATACACGTATATATATGTGTGTATGTTTAATTCTCAACGCAAATACCTTTTATCTAAATAAAAAAAATGACGCAGCTTTTCCAAGTGGGTTGGTTTTCCGCCCACTCCCCAATATCTAAATATATACTCGAACAGAACAAGGATTCCTTTAGTGTATTAAAAATAATCAGAAGGATTATTGGAGTTAATTGGGAGACGCGAGTATGAAGTAGAACAGCACCCAGTCTGGTATTGGTCACAAGATCATATTATGTGTCGCTTTTCCGACGGCGCCAAGTGGATGCAAGTAAGACCGTGTATTGTATTTCCAAGTAGCCTTGAATTCCCGTTATTAAGCACTGCGACGTTCAAATATTAGAGGATTTAATTGGCATCCACTAACAAGACAGCAAGTAGGAAACTTTTAATATTTTGACATTATGTTTTTTTGTGTAATTTGTGACCTTTTTATATTTTTTTTATTTATTGACATTTTAATGTTTTTTTTTTAATAATTTGAAGTTTGTTACTTTCTTTTCGTCAAATTGTATCAAAATCTTCAGAGAGAGATTCGGAGAAAACTTCAAAATCAGAAAGTACCCTCGGAGGTAATTTTGAAAATAATTACGTTAATAAACAGACCAAAAGAAAATGGGCTTTACATAATTGTTCTGCAATACTCATATTATTCATTATTAATGTATTAAGCGCCTCGGTGCCGTGGTCGGTATGGTGTTGGCTTGCCGTCTCGGTGGCTGCGAGTTCGGTTCTCTGGCATTTCACTGAGGGGTTAGAGATGTGTATTTCTGGTGACAGAAGTTCGACGTGATTCGGAAGTCACGTAAAGCCGTTGGTCCCGTTGCTGAATAACCACTGGTTCCATACAACGTAAAAACACCATACAAAAAGAAAGAAGAAAATTATTAATGTAGGAATGGAATCCACCGTGATTTGCTTATAATCAAAATTAAAAATGACAAGATGGAACATTTGTTTGACGTCTGTAACCTAGATGTTGTGACGCCAGTCTTAGCTGTCATAAAGCAATCAATCAATCTCAGCAGCTTCCCCATCTCCAGTGTTGAACCAGAATGCTACACATTATATATTCCCATTATTAAACTATCTCGTGCGACGCAGAGGAAATAAGGAAGGGGGGGGGGGGGGAATAAAAAATATAAGGAGAGTCTGCCGGTGTTGACAGCTCACGCGGTGCCTCAAGGGCGAGCTCTGCCGTCCTTGGAAAACGCCTGCAGTCGCGCAGCCCCTGAAAAGAGCGGAAATCTTAAATTATGTCACCCGAGTCGGACGTAGGTAGGTAGTTGTTGTCTCGTTCACCTCCTCCTCCTCCGCCAAGCGATGCGTTTGGTATCATTGCAAATTTTTGTGGCTGACGGCGGAGCGCGTACGTGTTCACGTGGATGCATCCTGTCGTAGTGTGTGTGTGTGTGTGTGTTTTAGGGGAACTCTGCGTCGTTTGGTGTTCGTCTTCTTTAAGGTATTCTTACCGCTTGCTCTCACTTATTCTTTGGAAGTTTGAATTTCAAGTCAGTGGCCCCTTTGGTGGGCTTGTTCCATATGAATAGTGGTCATCTTCTGAGTAATAATAATAATAATAATAATAATAATAATAATAATAATAATAATAATAATAATTCGGTTATTACTTGGTATTTGAGTGTTGATTAAAAGGAGACAGCACGATGATACGAAATTGTCGGTAGGATATTGTTTTTGTGTCTAGAAATATATTGCTGTAATCAGTAAAATATTTCTCAGAAATATTAATGGAAATGTCTGTAATCGTGTGTCGAGAAATAATTTCTGTGATGAGGTCCAAGATTTAGAACTGAAATGTTAATGGAAATATCTATTGTAATCACGTAAAAATGTTTGCCAAATCTTATAAAAAAAGAAAACGTGGAATTGTTTGGAAATCGTAAGTTATTTGTTTAATTTTGTGGAAGCCTGCAGGATTTTTTTTTATCTGTTAAATATGAATTTGTTCCTTCACGCCGTCGGTCAGGTTATTCTCAATAGCAACAGAAACTCAAATAACCTAAGGAACCTGATATCACTTCTATTCTAAGGAGTTTGTTTTCTCTATCAAGGGTGAACTGCGTCACTCTCGAGTGTGAGGCCATGAGTGGTTCTTCAGTGCGACGTTGTCGGTTAGGTGAGGTTTAAGCCTCGCCATGAATAGCGCTGGTTGTTGGGCTCTGTTGAAACCCCTTGACTTATTTCCTTGTTTAATGATATGCTTTTAATTGGGGGATTTGTATCGTGAGTAGTTTCGATGTTTGTTGTTGATACTGTTTGTTACGTGCTACTGTAGTTCTACATTTGAAGTTTCTTTGGTGTGCCAGTGCTTTAGCATTTATTTTCTTTGGTCAGGAACCGTTTATCAAGTTTATAGATTTATGTTCTGTCAATTTATTTTTATTTGCATATTCTATGTATATATTTTACTGTTCGTCCTGTTTTTGTGTAGAAGACTTCTAATAAGGTTTTTACATTTTTGGTTTTGTTTCCCTTGTGTACTCATGTTAAATAATAATAATAATAATAATAATAATAATAATAATAATAATAATAATAATAATAATAATAATAATAATAATAATAATAATAATAATAATGGTGAAGGAATCATAATAGTGGAAGGGTAAATTATATTAAAATATATATATACACTTACACCTTTGTGGATTTCTTCACCATTCTAGTGACTCATGCGGCGATGAAATTTTTAATTATTATTATTATTATTATTATTATTATTATTATTATTATTATTATTATTATTATTATTCTGAAGATTCCAAAGATGTTCTTACATGTAAGGCAATTTTGATGTTTAATTTGACAGCTTTGTTAAATGTTGGGATGTAGTTCTACGCCGATATGATTATGAAAGTTTGTTCAATATTAATTAATATAATATTGGTTACTGTATTTCATCCGCATATTCCAGAGATGCTTAAGTACGAGAAATGTTTTATATACCTACGTAAAACAATGGATATATAAGCAGCAACGTTATTCTTTTGGGATATTAAACGAGGGTTTATGAATTAAACAGACCTCCATAATCGTGGCCTGGCAGCGCACTGGTCAACAGTTCGTCAGATATCTCAACATGATGATGACAGTCACGTTACATTTCTCATCATATGAAACGTTACCTTATCACCTGCATCATTGTCATTACAGTTAAGCCTCGTTCACGCTGTAATTTTACAGTGATATTCGGGATTGTTGACGAACTACTAGAAGTTTGGCTGTTGTGATTATTGTTGAGGAGGAGAGCTATGTAGACATGACCCGTTATGATTGCTAATAAACAGATATGTGGAACAATAACCACATTTCTATTGACAGAAAGAAAACAAATCAGCCATCCAGGTGAAATATCGAACTTTGTGATTTGAATATACAGAAGGCATTTCAGAAATTATATACATGGATAGTAAAATGAAACGATTTCATTTAATGATAATTAGTAATAAATTTATAAGTGATAATAATGGTATATGATAACAAATAAGACATTCTTTTTATTAGAAAAGACCTGGGCCTCATGCTCACTGTCAAAATGAGAAGGAAATAAAAAATTGATTGGTTTCCCAAGGTAGTCAAAGCCTCATTAATTTTCTTGCCCGCCGTGGGAAAATGAAAATGGAAAACGGTATAGGCCTATGGTCGATGAGAGACCATCCTTTATCTCTCGTGGTCCTTAGGCTCATATTACAACCATGTGAGTTTTTTTTTTTTATTTTTTATGTTTAGTTTTTTATTTTAATTTTACAGAGCACAGTTACCTAGAATGTGGAAAATTAGGACATTGATGTGAACGTTTGATGTTGAATATTTATCACGGTAATGGAAGTTTTTATTCGAATTTTTATTATTGGTTTGATAACCGTTTATTATTATAATAATAATAATAAAAAAATAATTATTATTATTTTATTATTATTATTATTATTATTATTATTATTATATTATTATATATTTTTTTTGTTTTTTTTTTTTATCACAGTCCTCCAATTCGACTGGGTGGTATTTATAGTGTGGGGTTCTGGGTTGCATCCTGCCTCCTTAGGAGTCCATCACTTTTCTTACTATGTGCGCCGTTTCTAGGATCACACTCTTCTGCATGCGTCCTGGAGCTACTTCAGCCTCTAGTTTTGCCAGATTCCTTTCAAGGGATCTTGGGATCGTGCCTAGTGTTCCTATGATTATGGGTACAATTTCCACTGGCATATCCCATATCCTTCTTATTTCTATTCTCAGGACCTGATACTTATCCTTTTTATCCTTTTCTTTCTCTTCAACTCTGGTGTCCCATAGTATTGCGACATCAATGAGTGATACTTTCTTCTTGATTTATTATTAATATTATTATGAACGTGTGATGTTGAATATTTATCACAGTAATGGAACTTCTTATTCGCATATTTATTATTGGTTTGGTAGCCATTTATTGCTATTATTACTTGAACTCTCAATCTTATTATTATTGAATTGTACTGTTTTTATATATAAAATAAGAGCGAAGAATAAGTTAAAAAGGAAAAGTAAGAATTATCAGCTATGACGCTGAGGCTTCTTTCTACTAGTGCTAATCTATGTTTAAAAGTTCAGTTAATGCAAAATTTATTTAACGGGGATTTTGAGAGTCAACCTACCTAAAAAGTCTCTCTCTCTCTCTCTCTCTCTCTCTCTCTCTCTCTCTCTCTCTCTCTATATATATATATATATATATATATATATATATATATATATATATAGATATGTGTGTGTGTATGTTGTATATATATATATATATATGTATATGTATATGTATATATATATATGTATATGTATATATATATACTATATATATATATATATAGATATATATATATATATGATATATATATATATCGTGCATCTTTCAAAGTTGGTTGTTTTCATCAAGCTGGCTTGTTATCAGCACAGGCCCTCTCAGCCTATTGTCACTGTTGATATAAAACAGTAAATTTTTTCTCATGAAGTTCCTAACCTTATTATTTTATTGATATTCTAATAAGGGGGATAGCTTGAAAGCTCTGATTACCCTGTAATCACTTCATCCTAAAACTCTAATTACAATGTAGTGGCGTCATTCTAAAACTCTAATTACACTGTAGTGACGTCATTCTAAAACTAATTACACTGTAGTGACGTTATCCCAAAACTCTTAATTTCCCCGTAGTTAGTCATCCTAAAAATCTAATTTCACTAGTGACGTTATCCTAAGACTCTGATTTCACTTTAGTGACGTCATCCTAAAACTCTAATTACACTGTAGTGACGTCATCCAAAAAATCTAATTATACTAGTGACGTCATCCTAAGACTAATTTCACTGTAGTGACGTCATCCTAAAACTAATTACACTAGTGACGTCATCCTAAGACTCCTAATTCCACTGTAGGGACGTCATCCTAAAACTCTAATTCCACTGTAAGGACGTCATCTTAAAACTCTAATTCCACTGTAGGGACGTCATCCCAAAACTCTTAATTCCACTGTAGTGACGTCATCCCAAAAATATAATTACACAAGCAGTTCCTCAGTCCAGAGAGAACGAACGACTTCGGCAGAAGTCATTCAGGAAGGAGAGAAATGTTAAAAGGAGCGAACTGACATTCATGGACACTAGTACTTATCCCCTCAACGGAGGCTGAAAAGGAGGATTTGTAAGTTCCTTATGGAGGCTTTAATGATCACAGAGAAAATGCCGCTGGTTAGCGTTTTCCCAGCACAGCCTGGATTGCTGTGTTCATTTTTGCTAGTTTGTGTATATTCATATTTGCTAGTTTGTTTTTATTCATATTGGCTAGTTTGTGTATTTTCATATTGGCTAGTTTGTGTATATTCGTATTGGCTAGTTTGTGTATATTTGTATTTGCTAGTTTGTGTATATTCATATTTGCTAGTTTGTGTATATTTATTTTTGCTAATTTGTGTATATTCATATTGGCAGTTTGTGTTTATTCATATTTGCTAGTATGTGTGTATTCATATTTGCTAATTTGTGTATATTCAAATTGGCTAGTTTGTGTATATTCATATTTGCTAGTTTGTGTGTAGTCATATTGGCTACCTTGTGTATGTTCATATTTGCTAGTTTGTATATATTCATATTTGCTAGTTTGTGTATATTCATATTGGCTAGTTTGTGTATGTTCATATTTGCTAGTTCGTGTGTATTCATATTTGCTAGTTTGTGTATATTCATATTGGCTAGTTTGTGTATGTTTATTTTTGCTAGTTTGTGTGTATTCATATTTGCTAGTTTGTGTATGTTCATATCTGCTAGTTTGTGTATATTCATATTGGCTAGTTTGTGTAAGTCTGGGTACTAACTTTATTCTTCCATTTTAGCAGTTTGGACAAGATATTACATCCTCTTTTTAGAAAATGTGGTTTGTACTGATTGCGATAAAATGCTTAGCCTGTCAAGTGCATTATTCCATAGGTCATAGCCAAGGTCCATATGTAATATCTTACTTATTTCACAATTATATCACTGTCGAATTAGCAGGAAGACCAACATGGAGAGTTTTTTTTTTTCAAATTCACTTCTTATCAACGTGATCAACCGCGTCTATCTGTCTTTCAAAATGTCTCTTTATTTGTCGACATTTATTAAATGGTTCTTGAAGGTTTCCCCGCACCCCAGTATCGTTTCATATCGGCCTGTCCTTTCCAGACCTGACTTGAACCTTAGTGGGAAGGAGGATCCTATAATAAATAAAACGTTGAATTCCTTCGCGATATCCTATTATTTTTTTATTTTGTCTGGAAGGATAAGGGTTGGTGATTTTGGGGAAATGGGTAGGCCCGGAAAAAAAAAAAAAAAAAAAAAAAAGGAAAAAAAAAAAAAAAAACAAAAAAAAAAAAAATACCAGCGAAATTGGACTGGGGTTTACATACCCGTCCTTGGGTATGTTTGGTTGTCGGTCCACAAGATTGATTCCAAATCTTGTTTGTTTGGGTTAGGGAAGAATTGGCCAGATTTTGAGATGGTTCTGAATTCGGTTCCATATATTTTTTCGGTATTCCTTTAGGTTTATTTATTTTTATTTATTTTTATTTATTTATATATTTTGCATCGACTGAGGTATGGACCCTTAAATTTTTCTTAATTTGATTTGGATAGGGCAAGAAAGCTAGATGGTTGCAGACCGAGTACAAAACATTTTAATTTAATTCCACAATTTCTGGTAACAAGACAAGGCTAAGAAAAGAGATTTAGAGAATTATTCCCTAACAACGGGAAGTTATTCTTGGTTTGATTTGAAATTCATCTTTTTTTCTTTACTCTTATGTAAATTGGTTTTCACACTGATATTATAAAAGGGAGGAGATAAACCTCATAGATGGAAGATGTCATTGGCCCGATAAAATCAATATTGAAGAAACCAAAAAGACGATTAATGCCGAAAACCTCCAGGATTCATTATTATAGATGTTTTTAGAAGTGACACCATTAAAAAAAATAATTGAAAATGAAACTCATCTTATTTTTCTTGCTGATTAACAAATAAAGAACATCATTGATGGAAGATGATGTCTTGGCCCTAAATGAAAATCAGTATAAAAAAAAAATGGGCAAAGAAGGCAGAAAACTCCCAGATATTAGATGTTATTAGAAGTGACATCATTACTTCAGACGCCCCCCCCCCCCCCCCCCCCAAAAAAAAAAAAAAAAATGAATACGAGAGCCCCAAACATCTTGAGGATGTGAGATGTTATTGGCCTTGACAAAATCGTTACTTAGGAGAGCGTAGAAGGAAATGGGGTTTCGTCAGCGTCTCGTAAAGTAAAACTAAAACAGCTGTTGGACGTTTGATGGGCACCGTGAGATACCCACAGCGGATTCCCCGGATTTGGACGGGATTTTTCAGGCCGGGGGATTTCAGTCAAGAGGGACCGGGGGCACCCACGGGCAGTCCCCACGGGGTGAAAGATTTACTATCCAAAGGATTTATCCCCTACGAGATTTTACGGTGTAATTGGGGGTGAGGATTTCGTCGTTTCTGTTATCCTCTTGGAAATCTCTCTCTCTCTCTCTCTCTCTCTCTCTCTCTCTCTCTCTCTCTCTCATTATAGTGTTCGTTAGGGAATTCTTGAGGTCGGCAGCGTTTTTTTTTTTTAAGATAATGTTCAGGAGCAGATTTTATAACAAATGAAATTAATTTTGTATACTAATATGATATTATATAATATATATATATATATATATATATATATATATTATTATATATATATGTTTGTGTATATATATATATATATGTATATATATATATATATATATATATATATATTATATAATTCTATGTATTGAGTAGTGCTTGTTTTACTTCATACTATAAGTGATAGAAATTATCAGAAATTACTATGCTAACCGTTTGATTCTAGGGATCAGGCTGAGAATTGTCTCCCCGAAGGAGGTTGGTCTCTCCCTGACCCCCTCCCTTCCTGTTTTTCTTTAAAATAGAAAATTCTCTAAAGAAAGAGTTGTTTTACAACTTCCCTTCTGGGTTATACCCCATTCTACTTCTTCATATTTCTGTCCTTGGGTCGTTATATCACAATATGTGACGAGTTAAATCCCACTTTGTTGTAGCCGACGATTGTTTTCGGTATTCTATTTTTAGTTTATTGAAAAGAAAACTATTGTGCCGGCTTTGCTGTCCGTCCGCACTTTTTTCTGTCTGCGCTTTTTCTGTCCGTCTTCAGATCTTAAAAACTGCTGAGGCTAGATGGCTGCAAATTGTTATGTTGATCATCCACCTTCCAATCATCAAACATACCAAATTTCAGCTCCCTAGCCTCAGTAGCTTTGATTTTATTTGACGTTAAAGTCAGCCATTAATGTGATTCTGGCAACGATATAGGCCAGATCACCACCGTGGTTAAAGTTTCATGGGCCGCGGCTCATACAGCATTATACCGAGACCACCGAAAGATCGATGTATTCTTGGTGGCCTTGATTATACGATGTAGCAACTGAACAGAAAACTCGGAGGAGAACAAATTATTTGTGGCAACTTGACTATATATCTTTTCGCACCATTTCACAATTTTTTAGACACGGAATGCGAGGCGTGATCGGTACCTAGGGTTAAGGGATTAGGGTCCTTAAAGAAAGTCAGGAAATTTTGAAATATAGTTATTTTCTTCAGTATTTTTCTGACTTATTTGTTATGAAAGATATTATGAGATATAA
>NC_087217.1:20518829-20556329 GCF_015104395.2 Macrobrachium nipponense
GAAGAATTAATTTATAGCCAAAGGGAATTTGAAGTTTAAGAAAAAATTAAAATAAATCAGTTAATGGGTGTAACAGCACTTGAAGGCGGTCTTGTTTATTTATTTATAAATTTACTCATTTATATATATATATATATATATATATATATATATATATATATATATATATATATTTATTTTATTTATTTATTTGTTCGTTTTATTTATTTTGTAACTGCAACAAGAAATGAAATGTACTTAACTGGTGTAACCACAGCAGAAGGATTTATTTATCTATGTATATTTACGTATTTATTTATTTTTAAAACTTATTTTCTTGCCATGTAACGAAAGCACGGAACGGGATCAGTGTTACTATACAAAGGAACACGAAAGAACGTTCCTGTGGGGTTCGCATTAATTTATTCATTTATTTTTAATTATGTGCTATTTATTTTGTTTCTGTAACTCGAATCAGGAATGAAATGTACTTAACGAAATCACGAAACGGAATCATTGTCAGCTCTTAGGAAAAAGGCACAGAACATTCCTATTCCTGTGGGTTTCACAAATATCTATTTATTCATTAACATATTTGTTAATTATTATATGTACATATTTGTTTGTTGACTGATTTTCGTAACTGGAATCGAGAATGAAATGAACTTGACGAAAACTTTTGTTTATTTACCGACTTATTTTTTTATTTACACATTATTTTTTGTAACTGGAATCAAGAATGAAAACATCAACATTTATTAATTAATATATGTACATATTTATTGATTGATTTTCGTAACTAGAATCGGGAATGAAATGAACTTACAAAAGTTTACAATTATAAATTAGTATATGTACATATTTATTTATTGATTTTCGTAACTGGAATCGGGAATGAAATGTACTTAACGAAAACTTTTTTTTAGTTACATATTAATTTTTTTTTATTATTATTTAAACATTATTTTTTTGTAACTGGAATCAAGAATGAAAAGTACTGACGGAAGTACAGAACGGGATCGATGTGAAGATCCCTTAGGAACACGACGCAGAACATTCCTGTGGGTTCCAAGTGTCCTAAGAATGCCTTCATTGCGCCGATAATCCAGGAAATCCGACTAATGAGATTATTTTCTTTAGGCTGTCGCCGACGATGGAACGTCGGCATCCATATGGTCTTCCGCTCTCCTCGATCCTTCGCCTCCTATAGTCATAAAGGTTTTTATGGTTAACCACCTTCAGTATCGTCTTCCGAAGAAGCGCACCCCCCCCCCCCCCCGCCCCCCCCCCCCCCCAGGGATCTCTGCGTTTCTAATCAACAATACAGTTCTCACTTTATTTGATTTTTTGCCTCTGTTTAAAAACATTTTTTTATTCTGTGGTTACAGATTTTTATTACGTTTTTGCGTTTACTCTTCTTTTCTTTAATAGTAATGGCCTTAGTAGCAGGTGTGACGTTACAATTGTAATTAATGTTATACGATGGGGTTGTTTTATGTGGTCGTTTTATACTTTAGTTTACTAGCATATGTAACCAGTAGATAACAGACACACAAACACTATACACACACACACACACACACATATATATATATATATATATATATATATATATATATATATATATATATATATATATATATATGCCCAAACCAATTTGATACTTATACATACATGTTTTCTCAAGTAACCTTTTTTATTGTAGTTTGTGTTTTATACTTCAGAGAAAAACCTCATCGTCATATAAAGAAAAATGATAATAATTTACTAATATTCTCTTTGTTGTGTGTGTGTGTGTTTTTTTTTTAGATTATATGATTCTTTTATTTCGCGGAAGCTCTCTATGCATATTAATACATTGCTTGGCACGAATGGAATGATGATATTAATAATCTTTGTTGTCAATAATAATAATAATAATAATAATAATAATAAAATCCTCTGTTTATGGTAATTTGGTAACCTGCTTTGAAACTCTTGCTCGGACGAACAGCGTAATTATAATAATAATACTAACAATAAAAGATCACTGCCTTTATGGAAACGAAATATCCGGCAAGAGGGTGTTATACGTTTGGAATTTTTCAGTTGGTGAGAAAATCTCACAAGGGAAAATGTCCCTCTTTGTCGAGTGTCCTCTGGCCTCCTCCTCCTCCTCCCTCCTCCTCCTAAGGCGTCCGTGTCCACTTGATGCCCCGAGGCTGTTACCATGTCTTTTGTTTTGTACATAGGCCCTTTAGCTATGCTCTCTCTCTCTCTCTGCTCTCTCTCTCTCTCTCTCTCTCTCTCCATTTATGTGACACGCCAAATGTATGGTATATATATACATACACAAATATATATATATATATTATATTATATATATATATATATATATATATATATATATATACACAAATATATATATATATATATATCTATATATATATATATATATATATTCATTTTCCATAATTCACCAGTGAACGGACATACAGACGCATCTTCAATATATGGTGGCAACGTGTATATGATTTTTTTTTTCATCTTCATAATGTACTGTTGAATTACAGTAAACGACATCCTTGTGTGTGTATGTGTGTGTGTGTGTGTGTGTGTGTATGTGTGGTAATTGTTCGGGAAATAACTGGTCGTTGATAACCATTAGCAAATGTTCATATTTAGCGCTTGGAATTCTTCACCCCCTGCTTTCCTTAACGTGTCTAATACGCCATGTATATAAGAATCTAATATTTCCGAAAGAAACACTTGAAGAAATTTATCTCTGTTTATTTAAACCCGTATAGCCGTGTCTTTACATTCATGTTGACCATCTAACTCACTGCTGCGTAGCTTTTTTTTTTCTTATCCTTTCATTTTGAACGTCTCTTCCTCCTCCTACTACGACTACGGAACCTCCACCACCTTCTTCCTATCCCTTAATCCCCCTTCTCCCCCCTCCTCCTCTTATCCCTTACCACCCTCAATAGAGGAGTCGTTCCTACAAGGTCCCAACGGTCACCTCTTCACCTGCACTCGAGAGGTATTGTTTTGATTCGTAGCAGGTCCGACCAAGCCCTGGAGAAGATCTTTTTCGCCTGGAGATATTTTTTAGTCTTTCTCTATCTGCTTCTTTCTTATTTAACCCTTTCTCTTTCTCCTTCTCCTTTTTTAACCCCTTTTCTCTTCTTCTTCTTCTGCTAAGCAATTTCAGGAAAAAGCAGGAGGACCTTCTCCTTTCCTATTCAGTTCCTATTCAGAGATGGAAGAAGAGGTAGTCTTTCGTAGTCTTTCACTACTATGTGTTTTTACGTTTTTCTTTCAATTAAATTCTAAGGAGTTCAAATAGTGCTCTCGTTTGTCAAAAGAGGTTTCTTTATGTAAAGGGCTGCATCCACCGTAGAGAAGACGCTCGCACGGGATTTTTATTTTTATTTTCTATGTTTACATTACAACTGAATCGTTTGAATGGTGCTTGCAATGGTTTTTGTGTATTCGTTAAGGCTTGTTACGTTAAACTATATGTGAGCTTTTAATGTAATTCGATTTTGAATTATTATTATTATTATTATTATTATTATTATTATTATTATTATTATTATTATTATAACACAAACCAAAACTGCAATCCTAGTTTGAAAAGGAGAATGTTACGACCCCCGAGGGCCCCCCATTAGAGAAAGCAGCACTTTTCGGGAAAGGAAGTTAAAAAATAAATAATACACTGTGTGTGTGTGTGTGTGTGTAGAGAGAGAGAGAGAGAGAGAGAGAGAGAGAGAGAGAGAGAGAGAGAGAGCTATGAAAAAGATAAGCATAAATAAAGTAAGATGACTAAGATAAATACCTTGAAATTGCAATGGAGACTCGTGTCAGCCTTCTCAATTTGATCACAGGAATAAATCTTGTTGAAAGGTGTTGCTACAGGATGTTACATGACAAAAGGCAAGAATGTTACAAAACTAACTCCACATCTAAAAGGTACTACATGCAAGGGATGATCAGGACATTGAAAGGTCTTATTAAGCGTAGACCTCAAGTTTGATCTGACAATTTAAAATGTGAGTCAGATAATGAAGGAAAAACAATAAACGAATTAAAACTTTTCTTCTCGGTAGACGGGCCTCCAGATATCTCGAAGGTCGTTCTCGGTATACCGATTTCTTTTGTCATTGAAGAAGCGATGGACCGGATAAGATGATCGGAAACGAAGTTACAATTGAAAATGATAACTAGAATTTAAAATAGTTTGTATTTCATAGATTTACTAACAATATTACTGAATTTAGCTAATGTCCATTACACAGGTCTGAACTCTGGAGCTGGGATCAATGCGAAGAGAGTAGCATCATCTGCAAGAAAAACAAGCGTTTTCTAGAGCACAAGATTCAGGAATGAGGCATATTGAGTCTCTCGTTGCTTTGCATACTATCAAACACATTATCTCAAAAGGGCAGTGTTTTCTTATAGACAGTGAATGACGCAGCCATCTGGTTCAAGCACTGAGAAACTATTGGATCTACAAATATATTATATATATATATATATTATATATTAAATGATATTATATATATATATATATACATGATTTAAGTGTATCAGAAAGGTGTCTTTCATAGAAATTCACATTCAGTTACAACTAAGGCATAGCTACCTGAACCACGGTTCTGAGCTGAGTACAGGTATTCAGTGTTGAAGAAAATCTATTTATTTTCCAAAGAATATGAGTCATTAGTTTCTCCAAGTAAGTATATTTACAATCGTCATTGAACTTCTTTATCTTGAATACAATAATTCAAAGGAAGAGGAATTCGCCCTGCAATTATGTTTCCAGAGCTAATTTTCTCTTGTAATTTGATATCTCTTTGTTATTTTACTGCAGGGAATAACGACATTGAAGCCATAACCGTTATTCTTGTAGTGTGTATACCCTAGAGAGAGAGAGAGAGAGAGAGAGAGAGAGAGAGAGAGAAAGAGTACCAAATACCTCATATGATGATTTGTTTACTGTTTTTTTTTTCTAAATTGGTATGTGCATGTGGCAAGGGTGCTCTGTTGAAGTTCACGTTCGTGATTTCGTCAGCTAAAGTCAGAATGTTTAAAAAAGAAAGTTTTTTTTTTTTTTTTTTTTTTTCTTTTTTTTTTTCTTTTTTTTTTTTTTTTTTTCCTTTTTTTTTTAGCGCACTTCAGCCGCAGCACATACCACACGTAGCAAAGAATAATGTGTCCTGTTGGTGAAAATATTGATAGTTTCTGTTTTTTTTTTTTTTTTTTTTTTTTTTTTTTTTTTTTTTTTTTTTTTTTCCCTTTTTTTTCTCAATGAGTCTTCAGAAAAAATTTCTTTCCTCGTTTATATCTCTCAGTTGTTAATATAGTTTTTTTATGCTTATTTATGCTCTTTCTTCCTCATTTTTTCTTTTCCCATTTATCCCCCTCCTCTTTCTGTCTGTCTCCCCCTTCCCCCTCTTTCTCTCTTATCACCTCTCCCTTCCCGTCCTTTCAAGCTCTCTTCAGTTGCTAGGAAGATTATTGTTTATAACTAATCCTATATTTATCATAATTGCACAGATCACTTTCACATACCTTTCCACTTGGAAAGTAACCATAAAACATTTTAACGCAAGGAGAATGATATATAACTATTTGCACACCTTACACAGATCATGACAGGTTGGGCTCTTATTTAAAAGAATGGAACTCTGTAGCACCCTTTCGTAACTTTCGTAATAACCCGTGGCCAGATACTTCTGTTCGAGAAGAGGCCCTTTCGAACAGAAGAGGAGCCCCTCCCGGAATATTATATAGACTCTCTCGAGAGCGTATTATCCAAACAGAGGAAGATAGAACTATCAGAACTACACAGCCGGTCCATTAGTACCTACTATTTTTTTTATAGTAGGGTCGAGAGCAGGCAGCAGGCAGGCAGACCTCGGCTGCGTCGCTCCAAACAAAGAATAATAAAATAAAAATCTAGGAGATCTTTCGTTTAGTGCCTCCTCGAGCTGTTGATTTTCATTGTTACGTACTCGAGGTTTTCGCGCCGAATAGTGGTATTGCTGAAGGGAAATAGTGACGAGTATGAGGCGGAATAAGAAGCGATATTAATGCAGCATTGTCTGTGCTGTTGTGTAAATGGCTTTGCCGTGTAGCTCTCTTCAGTACCTTTTCGCGCTTTTGATACGAAAAGTGTTTTCGTAAGGTGCCTTCGCCTTTGTCTGTCAAGTGTGTGTGTGTGTGTGTTTGAGTGGTTGCGCGCGCGCATGGTGCGCATTTAGGCGCCTATCTGATCTCTTATTATTTCAGGGTCACAATTGTAAGGTTGAAAAATATCGTAGGTTGAAAATGAAAATGACATTTTTCTTATTTTCTCCTTTTTTTTTCTTTGCATCTTCTGTATTTGTTCATTTCAAGATTTATATATTTTCGATTTTATATTTAATTCTTCTTATTTGCCAGACGCAGTTATTTTATTTTAACCGGTTATTTTGATAGCATGATATTGCAAATTATATATTTGACTTAAAAGGATCAACGTAGAATCGATTACTTCAATATTGGATATAACCGTTGGTAAATTATAATAATTGAGGAAAGAGACAAATATTCTTGTAACGCGATATTATTCTGAATTTCATTAGTCATATTCACAGATATATATATATATATATATATATATATATATATATATATATATATAGTATATATATATATATATAATATAAATATATATATATATATATATACTGAATCACGAAAGTTAGGAACGTGATAAATCCATAAATAAAGAAATAGCCACGAAGAAAAATAAACGACGGAGTATCCGCGAGACTTTTCGACGTTAAAAACGGCTTTTACTAAGCTTAGTAAAGGACGTTTACGTCGAAAGGTCTTGCGGATACTCCGTCGTTTATTTTCCTTCGTGGCATATATCTTTATATATATATATATATATATATATATATATATTTATATAATACGTTATCCAACACGGTGTTCACGGTGGTCCTACAATTATTATTTCAAGTAGGAATATCCTTTTCCAAACAACGGCAGTTACGCTGCAACAAAGGTTGAATCCTGTTGCGTCCAAGCAGCCTGAGTTAGTGAATGCTACTCGATTCGCTTGGTTGAACGTCATTGTTGATATCCTATTAATGTCACAGCGTCTGTATTCCATTTCCTGTACTAATTAGCAGTCTTACGTGTAATGAATGCTGCCTCGAGGCTCTGTAAATTTTACAATAATTTTTTCTTTGGCTGTTTAAGTTATGCCAAGTGTTTTTACATTTGTATTTCTCTTCGTTGACGTTAAACTTGATCCTTTCATTTGGGGTTTCAAATATTCTTATTAAGGTTTTCCGGTTTTTAGCCTGTTAGTGTTTTTTAAATGTATTTCATAAATATTTTTGGAGTGGACTTTGCCCTCCCCCCCCTTTTTTAAGAAGGTTTTGGGTGCAATTTTGTTCTTTCTTTTTTGTCAGCTGACAAAGTTATCTATCTGCACGTCTTTCACAAAATTTGTCGGTCTTGGATGAATTCCCATGAATAATTTTGGAGGAGTAGACTTTGTCCCCTCACCCCCAAATTCTTTTAGAATGTTGCGGATGTTTATGTAGTTTTATTTATTTATTTTTGTTTTTTTGCTTTTTATATAGAGCTTCATTGCGTTCTGTCTCGCAGGGAACCTCTTTGACCGTTCCTTCTCTCTCTCTCTCTCTCTTCTCTCTCTCTCTCTCTCTCTCTCTCTCTCTCTCTCTCTCTGCCTTTGTCCCTTTCTGTTTCGGCTTCAGAAATTGTTCTTAGCAGCAGGTGTGTGATGAGAGAGAGAGAGAGAGAGAGAGAGAGCTTTAGTTGTTAAGGGCGTGCTTGTACGCCTGGCCTCTCTTTCAGTCTGGGGCGGCGTTTTAATAATACAGCCGTTGTTTTGTGCGGCCGGTTTAGTAGGCTCTCTGCCTGACGCCGAGACTGCTACCCAATGAAGACGGTCATTTGTTTGATGCAGTTCTTATCAGCGCTCCTTCGTAGTATTTTGGGTTCTCATTTTTGGGTTCTTTTTGAAATCTTCTCTTTTTTGGAATCTCCAATTTGGGATCTTTTTGGAATCTCCTCCATTTTGGTATCTCCTCCTTTCTGGAATCTCATCCTTTTTTGGAATCTCCTCCTTTTTGGAATGTCTTTTGAAATTCATTTTTGGAATTTTTTGGGAATTTCCTGTATAGACTCCTTTTTGAAATCTTTTTGGAATCTCCATTTTGGAGTTTTTTTTTTTTATCTCCATTTTGGAATCCTTTTGGACTCTCATTTTTGAAATCTCCATTTTGGAGTTTGTTAATTCGCCTGAGGCAGTTTTACTACCCAGATACAAATCTTTTAATGTTATGATAAATTACTCACATTTTTATTTCATTTATTTATTGATCTGTTTTTCAAATAACTTATCTCCCCTCTCTTTCCACATTTCCCTTTATCTTCTCTTACTTCTTGTGAATAAAAACCATAGTCTTCGGAAGCTTGAATTTCCAGTTAATTGTACCTGTTGTGAGCTTGTTCAATATGACATCTTTGAATTAATAATCTAATAATAATAATAATAATAATAATAATAATAATAATAATAATAGTGTACTTAGGAAGCAGACCCTCCCTCAAGCGTACTTTATTAAAAGTAATGGCTACTTAAGCAGCGTTACCTTTGTAGAGATTCTTCTCTATTTTACGAATAGCAGTTTTGTCCCGTGCTACTTAAACAGGCTATTAGAGCGCCTATAGAGGTCATGGTCAAATAGCGTCAAAATAGGTGTATATATTTGAATTTTACAGATAAACTATGATACCATAGTCATTTGTAAAATTCAAATATATACACCTATTTTGACACTGTATTTAATCATGACCTCTATAGGCGCTCTACTAGCCTGTTTAAGTAGCACGGAAAAAACCGCTGTTCGTAAAATAGAGAAGAATCTCTCTACAAGTGTAATGCTGCTGAAGTAGCCATTACTTTTAATAAAATAATAATAAAGTTTTGTTCTTGGCTTTATGCTTCGTAAAGAGGACGTGTAGCCCTTAATGTTCTTTTAGTTTAAACGCTATGAGTTGATGCCTTCCAGGCGTGGACGTAGATTACATACGTTGTCGTGACGTCGGCTTCTGACGTAACTCGGTCATAGTGAGGTACGAAAGGATTTGTATTTTGCAACGTTCAAATGAAAATACTGTCTTTTGCAACACTTCTTTCATTCTAAAATCCATCTCCGAAATGGCTGATAAGTGGGTTGAGTTTATAGAAATAGTCATTAATTACCGTTATCAAATGACATTGAATTTCGAATGGAAATAACATGTTTTATATTATTAAAAAGTCTTCGTGGATATTTTCACATTTTTCACATTCTTGAACCTGCAAACCTTTCATTCCCATCAGCGAATGAAACTTGAAAACCTGCGAATTAAAAGTAAAAGGTAAAATGAAACAGCGTTATTAGATAACAGATATGTTCCTATGTTTACGGAAGGCGTGAAAGTGAGGACGTAATGAATAAATGTAATGAGAAATTCATCTGGAAAGTAATTAACGCACCACATGTGTGTCTGTCTGTAAAATGAATACCGAAATGTGGCCAAGTTCGTTGATGGCTCCGGTTGCCAACATCCAGGCAATTTGGAGTGGATGCGTAACCGTTACAAGTCCTTTTCCCTCAAACCGTAGGGAATGTTTACATCCATGTCAGCCTCCCCCCCATTCCTTTCCCATCCTCCCCTCTCTCTGCCTCATGTACCAGGACCCCCCCCCCCCCCCACCCCACCCCACCTTCTCTTTGTGCCTTCAATCAAAACCGCGCTTCCCACGGCACCATCTAACACCATTATATCGCCACACCATTGCCATTTACCGCCCCCGATCGTATTATGCCATTTTTCATTGTCTGTCGGTACAACAGTGTCCCTAATCTATGGTTCATTGTGTCCTCTCTTTCCTTATATGTTAGTCAGTGTATGACGATAAGTGCGATAAGATAGCGCGGAGATTAGATTATATAACTGCCTTCGAGGGTGTTTGTTGGGTCGTTAATAATTATTGAAGGGGGGGGGAGGAGGGGGGTTGGCGGTCAAGTGGTCTGTCTGTCTATTCATCTAAAGTCACTGGATCAAGACGAAAGAGCCACGGGAGATTAGCTTATAAAGCGGTGTTTTTTGAAAGGCGCTGGTTACCTGGATGCTGCTCCTGCTCTTGACAGGAAATGGATTGACGCCCTCGGCTTGCTTTTGATGGGAGAGAGGATGAAGAATGGTTTGCTTTTGCACGCGTTTGTCGCGTTTCACAAGCTCTTCACAGATCCCCACTTTTTTCTGTCCGTATGACCATCAGCGGGTCTGACACGGTTGAATGGATTTCATTCAAACTAGGTACGAGGGTAAAGATGCCCCCTTCATTGCTTTTACTGTACCTCCAATCATCTTTTCCGCCTTCCGTCTTGGTATCCACCATCCCCTAACAATTGTTTCATAGTGCAACTTCTTTGAGGTTTTCCTCCTGTCTCACCTTCCAAACTTTTTCGCTGTCAGATTTCGTTACAGCGCTGAATGACCTCATAGTCCGAGCGCTTGGCCTTTGGCCTTAATTCTATGCTCCTACATCCCTCTACAAATAATTTTTTGTATGGAAAAAATTGTTTCAGTTTTCTACCTTGTATAGAACCATAATGCTCTCTTCATCATTTTATTAACCAGATTCACCATAGAGAGAAACTGGTTAAGGGTCATGTATGGACTTAGCACTATTCAGAATAGATTTTCATCTATATACCTTCTCTCCTTGGAACAAGGGATTAGCATAATGGCTGTTACTTATACGGTTTTCAACAATTAATTTTAGGGTGAGGGTGCTAGCCCCACACCGTGCTCCACAGATTTTTGAGGGGTGAAGCACTGGTAGCATCTGGAATTTCTTGGTGGTCACCCGTCCAAATGCTGATCATAACGAACGTTACTTCATTTTGTAGAAGTGTATGTGGCATAAGGTCAAGTTTGGGAAGTTTAGACAGCTAAATGAAGAGATTAAAGGGAACGCAAAAAAAAAAAAAAAAAAAATTGCAAGCATACCGCTTGAGCTAAAGTCCTGTCGCTAAGCTATAGTAATATTGTCTACAGTTCCCTCACAAGGCGTAGTATAAGTAACAATCTCTGTAGGGGCCTTTTTGTACGGAAATCTCGCGTACCTGGAGGCAATAATCCGAGCGTAATGAGGGACAAAGAATGATGTTTGCGTGTTTGAGTGAATGGCAGAGGTAATTAGCGTAGTACTGATCGTCAGATTAAGACCTGCGGTTCTTGTTCACTGTGAGTGAAGAAGGTTATTAGTCTGGAAAATGAGTGTGAATCTCTCTTTTCCACTCATTCAGTATGTTCGTAAATCATGTCTGCTTTTGCAAATCAAAACACACTTTAACTTCACATTTCATTGTTGTCTTGCGATATATTACAGATAATTTAGTGTAATCCCCGTGGTAAATATGTTGTTTAGAAATAAGCTAAAAAGGGATAGACATTATAGTGTAAGCCGCCATGGATTATATGTCATTTGGAAATAAGCGAAAAATGGTTAGCTTTCTTACCAGAACATTCTGCCCATTAGCCTCAAACCGAGAACGGCTAGAAGGACTGTATTGCCCTCCATATGTCCGTCTGTCAATATGTCTGACATCCGGTCTGTCAGTATGTCTGTGTTACCTAACAAATCCCCAATGAGTTTCAATAAAATTTTTTGTGGATCGATTAGTAAGGAGCTAAGGAGGGAAATATATAATTCTGCTATGGATGTGATTGTGAATCCTAATTATTTTTTCTATTTTCGTTAGCACTACGGATTTTTATTATTTTTATGACTATTTGGTGGCTACAAGACCTTACATGAGCATGAGTGTCATAAATACCTCCCCGCGTTACGACTTTGTGTGAATTCAAAATAGAACATCATTATTTCTTGTAAGTTGTTTTTACACACAAATTGTGTAATGCCTACAAACTACTTAGTTGTTGTTTTTGATGTTCTTGTTGGGAGGATAGGAAAGGTCTATGGAAAAGCCTAAAAAGGTCCGAAATAGGTGTTTCGCGTTGAGTTAAAAGATACAGGAATTTTAGGATAGGGTATTTATGATTTATTTATTAGAATGAAAATGTAAACAAAAAAATAATAATAATAATCTGCATGTTAAACAGTACAGAAAAATTATTTCTAATCAAATAAAGCGTGATTATTTTAATTTTCGTGGGTGAAACAAGGCTCTATTTGACCGTAGATTTTAGCATGTTTTAATTTACGTTAAAACTTTGGAGTATAATATTTACAACTTATGCGTGATTGGAAAATCTTGCACGCGTCCCGAGTAAGCTGGAGGTAGGATCACACCTTGTTGGATCACGCCTTGTTTCTTAAGGGACCGTGTTTGATTTCTCTCTACATATCGAATTTCTGCATCTGACACAGTTTACGCACAAGTGGACTTTTGATTTCGTTTCTGAAGTCGTCACATAAGATGTTCATTATATTTCCTTTGGCGACTAAAAATATACAAAGGTTTTTCGTTCAGTCGTGTCGGTTTGTTCGGCTGTCTGTCTCTTCAAAAGAGCTCTTAAGAGCTTATTGATTGGTTTCAATAGACAGTTACATGTGGTATAATTATGAGTTTCGTATATTTCAAGCTTGATGCGAACTCTGAACCAGGTTTCTCTTCTCAGTGGATTGCATATGTATTCCTATGGTGCTTTTGTGTAATGCTTCTCTCTCTCTCTCTCTCTCTCTCTCTCTCTCTCTCTCTCTCTCTCTCTCTCTCTCTGACTTCTTTCATTCATATTCTCGGTTAAGTTTTTATCCCAGTAACCGATCTTTATGCTTGAGAAAGGACTGGGGGCGCCACGGTCATGCCCTTCACCCTTCCGTTTTTTCCTTTTTTACAACCTTGTCAGTTCTATTGTATTCCCCCTTTCCCCTCCCCCCATGACCCTCCCCCTATTCCACATCGCTGTGTTGTAATGGTGTTTTACATAACATTAAGCTGGTATTTTACATGAAGATGACAGGAAATTTAGTGATGTTAACTACGACTACCACTGCCACTGGTACTACTACTGCTAATGTTTATTATTTTATTATTATTATTATTATTATAACTAAAGATGACAGGAGATTTAGTGATGATGTTACTACTACTACTGCTGCAACTAATTATTATTATTATTATTATTATTATTATTATTATTATTATTATTATAGCTCTAAAGGTGACATGAGATTTAGTGTTGATGTTACTGCTACTGCTATTATTATTATTATCATTATTTTTATTATTATACCTTATAACTACTGATATGTTAGACATATTTGAAATAAAGTACGGAATTGTGTGAAAATTAAACGAAAGATTAATTGAAGAAAGTCAATACACAGTAAATATTCTTCTCTTCGGGAAGGGAAACGCTTTGGGGTTTGATAATAAGAAAAAAATTAGGAAAGACTAAAATGTGCATGTGAAGGAGAGTGCACGGCTTAATTTAGAGCTGTGGAACATGACCACATTTTCTGGCATACTGTTCTTTCTGAGAATGTGGGCCATGTACAAGATGTCTGTCTATTAGACAAATGCTGTCACATGAACACATTATTTTTGGGCTTATTTAAAATTAACGAAAATTTTGTATTTTGGGGACGTCACCTCCAGGAACATGCGTGACTGAAGGTTTTCACGAATTTAAAAGAGAGAGAGAGAGAGAGAGAGAGAGAGAGAGAGAGAGAGAGAGAGAGAGAAGTCATCTCAAGTGTACTTAAGTTACGGAGGCTGCTCGGTAGAGGAAGAGACTTTGCTGGTACCAGGAACATTGAAATTTGATCGTGAGGCGGGTCCCTCTGATGGAAACATGGAAGAAATTGAAGGTCTCCCTTTGATGGACGTCGGTCAAAGCCATTTAAAACAGTGGTGGACGAAAATGGGAAGTCACGACCTCGGCGAAGAGCAGCAGCAGTATATATATATCCGTTGTGAGACGAATATCGTCGTTTCTCTGGCTGGAGGTCAGTGAAGAGAGCGGTCCCCCGAAGGAGGTTAAAAGCGCCTCAGTGGCGTGGTCGGTATGGTGTTTGCGTAACACCTCGGTGGAACGCGAGTTCGATTCTCGGGCATTCCATTGAGGTGTGAGAGAAGTTCCCTCTCGACGTGGTTCGGAAGTCACGTAAAGCCGTTGGTCCCGTTGCTGAATAACCACTGGTTCCACGCAACGTAATAACACCATACAAAGAAACAAACCAAAGGAGAGTAGTGCATCTCACGCGGTGCACTGTAAGCATAACTTGAGTTTTTTTTTTTTTTTTTTTTTTTTTTTGCAGCGTCCTTTTATTCCTTTTACTGTACCTCTGTTCATATCGTCTTTCTTTCATCTTACTTTCCACCCTCTCCTGACAATTGTTTCATAGTGTAGCTGATATCTTTCCCTCCTGTTACATCTTTCAAACCTTCTTACTGCCATTTTCCCATTTCAGAGCTGAATGACCTCATAGGTCCCAACGCTTGGCCTTTGGCCTAAATCCTATATTGTAGTCTATTCAACAGAGGTGATGACGGGAAACGGGTTTAGTTTTGGAGAAATTAATGAACGCAAATAGAATGACCTGGATGGAGAATATCCCATTTAGAAAGCTATAAATAAAAGCTGACCCAAAGATGCTATTGGTGTAAATACCTCGCCTTTCTGGACGCCAGAAGGGTGCTGAATATCTGGTAGTGCATTGCTGAGTCTCTGTAGAGGAAGTTCAGAATTTAATGATATATTAACTTTGATCGAGAACGGCCTCGTAAATGCTAAAAACGATTTCTTTAAGGAAATAGGTGAAAGGCCTGATAAATACTAAATACGATTTCTTTAAGAAAATAGGGGCACGGTCCTGATAAATTAATAGATAAAACTATTCCTTTAAGAAAATTTGGGGGCACGGCCTTTGTAAAGCTAAATACGGGGAATTTTCTTTAGGCCCTGGGGACGGCCCTGAATTATTATTAATAGCATTTTTCTTCAAGGAAATAAGGTAAAGGTCTGATAAACACTAAATACGATTTCTTTAAGGAAATAAGGTAAAGGAACAATAAATACTAAATATGATTTCTTGAAGGAAGTGGGGCAAAGGCCTGATAAATACTAAATACGATTTCTTTAAGGAAATAGGGTAAAGGAACGATAAATACTAAATACGATTTCTTTAAGGAAATAGGGGAAAGGAACGATAATTATTAAATACGATTTCTTTAGGAAATAGGGAAACGGCCTGATAATTACTAGATACGATTTCTTAAAGGAAATAGGGTAAAAGAACGATAAATACTAAATACGATTTCTTTAAGGAAATAGGGTAAAGGAACGACAAATACTAAATACGATTTCTTAAAGGAAATAGGGTAAAGGAACGATGAATACTAAATACGATTTCTTCTTAAAGGAAATAGGGTAAAGGAACGATAAATACTAAATGCGATTTCTTTAAGGAAATAGGGGAAAGGCCTCATAATTACTAGATACGGTTTCGTAAAGGAAATAGAGGGCAGGAACAAGAAGGCCTAACAAATATAGAAAGAACATCAAAATCAACTAATAAATGGAGAATGCTTCGACATTTGGAAAAACATTTCATTGAGAAAGTAGAGAACGCGACACAGAGAATAGTTTGATGAAAAGAATTCTAGACCAGATAAGATACAGATATTCAAGCGTGAAATGTGGAAAAGAATGAGAAAATCATTTGTTCTTCTATAACCCTTTGGAAAAGAAATCTAGACTAGATTGAATAGAGATTTCCAAAACTGTCAGTAAAGAAAGTTAGCTTTAATTTTGATTTAATTTTTTTTAATAAGGTCAACGTATATCCCAGTGTCTCTTAAGTCACGTGCGAATGTTAATACTATCTGCAGCGAGCAGGTCTGGCACAGTAGGCCATATCCGTCCCAGATGTAACGATAGCTGTAATGGTAGACTTTTCTTCGTCTTCCCTTCACCACTGGTGGTAATAAATACCTTGATAACGCTACCCGACACTGAAGCCTCCTTCCTTTCCTTGGTCCTCCTCCTTGTGCTCCCCCCCCCCCCTCTCTCTCTCTCTCTCTCTCTCTCTCTCTTCTCTCTCTCTCTCTCTCTCTCTCTCTCTGTGGCGTCTGGTGGACCCACTTCCACTTCATTCCTCATGCACGTGGTCCACCGTCCCATCATAATCTCGGACCCTCCCTCCTGGTAAAATCTTATCGCCTCAGATCTCTCTTTCTCTCGTCTGTTCATCAATTAGACCTCTTGTAGTAGCGGCCGCGAAGTAATGGAAGTAATTGTATCCGATTAAAAGAGTTTCTTTTTGCTTCGGTGCCTTTTGGGCCCTGTTAATTTGACTGACCGCATTTTTTTTTTTTTTTTTTTTTCTTTTTTTTTTTTTCATTGTTAACTTGGTAGCTGCTATCAGTCACATTCCAACGCTTTGTTAAGAAATGTGCGAAATAGTTTTTGGTGTTGTTTAACCATTCTATGTAAATTAACTCCATATATATATATATATATATATATATATATATATATATATATATATATATATATATTGAATGTTTGCTAAATAAGCTAATAATTTTAAAAAATATAGTTTTGTCATTAAGCTAAACGTGAATTAAAAACACTGCATAATTCAGTGTTTTTAATAATACTTTTAGCTTAAAGTAGCTTTGTAGTTTTTCTGGGGGCTTTGTAGTTTTTCTTTTTCTTTTATATATATATATTAATAATATATAATATCATTATATATATAAATATATATATATATATTATATATATATATATATATATATATATATATATATATATATATATATATATATATACATATATCGAAACATCGTGCAAAGTTAACGAGGAAGAAAGAGGAGTATATGCCAATTTTAATAAGTGTAAAAAAAGAATTAGGTCTTTTTCTCAAACCGCATCTTCTGTTCCCCATCTAAATAAGAATGCAGAGAGATTTGTGGAGAAGTATTTATTGTTGGACATAGTTTCCACACGACACAAGCACAGATGGGAAACAGAAGATGCGGTTTGAAAAAACCCAATTCTTTTTACACTTGTTAGAAATGGCATATATTCCTCTTTCTTTCTCGTTAACTTTGCACGATGATTATATATATGTTAGTTTGTCATATGAAAATGATGGGATAATGTAAAGACTTCGTTCTGTAACGATTAGAATAATAACACTTAAATGCAATCTATTATAGAGGACATATTATCTCATTTCTGTATGGCACGAGATAGTTTCAATGCTCGGCCCACTTTTTATTTTCTTTCTTTTTTCCTCAAATAGTTCGTCACCATGATATGATGAAATTGACACACATGCCTACATTAGACATATTACTTTAAATGTCAGGAGAGAGAGAGAGAGAGAGAAATGTATGTATGTTTTTATGCATGACTGCATGAGTATGTGTGTCTACTTGTAGGCAGGTACGCAACGTTTCTATTGGTATGGATTACTGATGTCCACTGAGTAAATGTGAGAAGAGGTTGCCTGACGGGTGTTACAAGGCCAACCAAAATAACTTTTCATATTTATTAAACCCCACCTCAGGCGAAAGAAAGTGGAAGTAATGTAATTGACATTTTTACACATAAATTATACTCGCTTCACTATACAGATTCCGTAAATCTTGGCAAAGCAATTAATGGAGAAATTTCATACTTTTCCAGATTGTTTTTATTAAGATAGATTTTATTAGTAAATACCGACTGATATCTTAGTTGCGGTGACCGTGATATTAGTTTCTCCAGTTTATAGAGAGAGAGAGAGAGAGAGAGAGAGAGAGAGAGAGAGAGAGAGAGAGATTTTGCCTCGTTACAATAAACAGACTTAAAATCTGTGTGATCTTTTCAATAGCCAATTCTTGCGTTAAACGGACAGAGAGAGAGAGAGAGAGTTTTCTTAGGCATGGTTGGAAATGTATACTGAAGTCTTTCACTGTATTTTTTTATTTTCTTTAATGTAAATCGCAAGCAGTTGGACTTTGTGGTGGTATTGCTTAATTATATAAAAGTTTCTCACAATAATAATAATAATATAATAATAATAATAATAATAATAATAATAATAATCACCTCTTTACCTACCTGATGATAACATGTTCGTCATTGCAAGTGAACTTTGATAACGCAAACTTCTCAATCGATTACAATGTCAATAACAAGTTCCTCGGCCTTGCGTGACCGAAGTGATTCTTTGCTGGTTTGTTTATATTTGGAATGTGGGAAATTAAGAACTTGTTTTTTTGGAGGCGGGGAGGTTTATCGTTATTTTTGTACACTTTATTTCAAGTTAATGTAGTTTAATTGCTTCTCTCTCTCTCTCTCTCTCTCTTACCTTTGAAACAAGCACAGAGAATTTAATTATGTTTTTCTAACGATCCTCTCTCTCTCTCTCTCTCTCTCTCTCGTCTCTCTCTGTCCTCTCTCCTTTGAAAGCAAGCAAGAAGGAATTATTTAAATTATGTTCATTTTAACGATCTCCCCCCCCCCCTTCTCTCTCTCATCTCTATCTCTCTCTCTCTCTCTCTCTCTCTCTCTCACCTTTGAACCAAGCACAGAGAATTAATTATGTTCATTTTAAACGATCCTCTCTCTCTCTCGTCTCTCTCTTCTCTCTCTCTCTCTCTCTCTCTCTCTCTCTCTCTCTCCTGTAACGCCATGAATTGGCCAGATGAAATATATCCTTTGAAACAAGGTTTGTTCGGTTTAACTCCTCTCTCTCTCTCTCTCTCTCTCTCTCTCCTCTCTCTCCACTTGCAAGGAAGTTCAGCGTCCGGCAAAATGGTATACATTTACCCCAGTCCAGTTAGGATGAATTTGAAGAGTGGCGTCTGTAATCATCATGAATAATGAAATGATGATGACGGGCGATGAATCGGGTGTCTGGAAGCTCCGGCGGCCGGTGATACTACTGCGTGTTTGGTCACTTATTGAAGATCTGTCTTCGTACGAGGAACCTCTGGAAGAAGAGCGCAGTTGAACTCCCGAGAATATAATTTGCAGCAAAAAAAAAAAAAAGAAAAAAAAAAATCGAGACCTAAGGATTTCTTTGTTGTGTAAAATACAAGTGTCATTGAATTTTGCAACCTCCGGAAAGAGAGCAGTTGAACTTCCGAGAATATAATTTGAAGGAAAAAAAACTAGTTTGATTTTATTCTTGGGTAGAATTGCAGCAGTATTTTTTTTTGTATCGATACCTAAGGATTTCTTTGTTGTGTAAAATACAGCAATGTCATTGATTTTTGGAACCTCCGGAGAGAGAGCAGTCGAACTCCCAAGAATACAATTTGCCAAAAAAAAAAAAAAAAGTTTGATTTCATTCTCGGGTAGAATTGCTGCAGTAGTTTTTTTTTTCTTAATCGAAACCTAAGGATTTCTATGTTGGGAAAAATACAACAATGTCATTGATTTATGGAACCACCGGAGAGAGAGCAGTTGAATCCTGAGACCTAGTCTCATTTCATTTTCCGGAAGAATTGGTACAATTTTGTTTTCTTTTTCTTTTTGTATCGAGACCTAAGGATTTCTTTGTTGTGAAAAATACAACAATGTCATTGATTTTTGCTTTACTGAGTTGCGTATATCATTAAAAAGTTTATTGAATTTTAAAATGATTTGTTGGGACAATTATAATAATGTTAATGATTTATTTGCTAGAATTCAGTAGATCCGTAATGTTTGTCGAGTTTTAAAACTACTGTTTTTGCGAAAGATAGAGAAATATTCATTTAATGCTGCAAATTTGCAATAATATTGTGATATAGACAGAATTGCCACGTGTTAAGTTTGTAGAGCTAAAATGTTTATGTTTCCGAAAAATAAGGAAACATTATTGGTGCAAAGTTGTAGGGATGTTACGGTTAAATATACAGTACTTACCGCGGTTTTTTTTTTTTGTTTTTGTTTTTTTTTTTTTCAGAGTTTTAAGGGAATCGCTGTTACGTAAAATGCAGCATTTTGTTTTTTTGTACATTTTATGAAAAAATTATAGAATGTTTTTTTTTACAGTGAATTTAACAGATCCTTAAGAATTTCAAGAAAGTTGCCTGGCATGAGCTTTTTTTTTTTTTTTTGAACGTATTAATGTATTTTAACAGGATGTTTTTTTTTTTTTTTTTTTTTTTTTTTTTTTTTTTTTTTTTTTTTTTTTTTTTTTTTTTTTTTTAAGATCGTTAACCCAAGATACAAGGGAAATTTAAACGTGTTCGTTTTCTTTTACTTTTTTAGAAGCTGTACTTTTCTCTCTCTCTCTCTCTCTCTCTCTAGTCTGGGGTATCTAATCTTCCAGTTTCTCATTTTTACGTTTTTTCTTCCCGCGTCGTTTTGTCTTTATTCCCTTAGGTGGTTAAAGGAAGCTTCCACTGAGAATGTATGACAATTGGGCTTACTCCATGAGAGTGTATTATCATTCCATTCTTTGCTGGATTTTCCCTTTTTTAATATGCATTTAATTTTTACTATGCATTTTTAATATGCATTTAAAATAGTTCTGCATGCGAAATATTTTAATTCAACTTTATGGCTTTTAGTTTTTTCCTATTATAAGGTGTGTTCGATAATAATAATAATAATAATAATAATAATAATAATAATAATAGTAGTAGTAGTAGTAGTAGTAGTAGTAGTAGTAGTAGCAGTAGTAATAGTAGTAGTAGTAATAAATTTTTCTGCGATGTACTCGTGATACTGAACTTGTAAGTCCAGTCCAATAATTCTAATAATAATAATAATAATAATAATAAATAATTAATAATAATCAATAATAATGATAGTAATAACATAATGAGAATAGATGATATGATGATGATGATCTGACGATGAATTGAATAATAATAATAATAATAAAGAAGTGATGGACTCCTAAAGAGGCTGGATGCAACCCGGAACCCCACACTATAAATACCACCCAATCGAATTGGAGGACTGTGATAGAGCCAAAAATTATTATTATTATTATTATTATTATTATTATTATTATTATTATTATTATTATTTCCTCCGAAGAACAACTTGAGCACTCGCAACGTAGAACCTTTTACTCTGAAACGCACAAGCGGAAAATACTTTTCTCACGTGCGGGAACTTTTCCCACGCCAATTTCCCCGCCGCCTTCGTTCAGTTCCCATGGGAAGCAGACGGATTCCTGCTTCCGCATTTCGAACGAAATACGACAATTGCATTTCGGACGGAAAGTCTGCATTGCTGCATATTGCGGTGTAGAAAACAATTTTTTTTTTATTTCGTTCCTACAGAAGCGAACCTTTTTTTTTTCCCCCGCGGAATTAGAGATTAAGAGATTTTCCACATTAGAGGCTAAAAGATTATTTTGAATTTTATGATATGGAATTAGGATTAATTTTGTACGCGCATGCAATTGCTTTTTTTTATTAGGGTTTTATTTGTGTAAAGGTTTCTGTTAGATGAAGTTAAGATTAACTTTGTTGGTTTTTTTTATTGTAATTTGCTGTTTCCTCTCTTTTTGAATTATGCTTGTATTTATTTGTATAGTTTTAATTTTTGTTCATAATGATATTGGAAAATGTAACATAATTTTTTTTCTTATTTTCAAAATCTTTCATCTACGAAATGTATCGTCTTCATGAAATCAACGTTTTAGTTTATGAAAAATCTCTCTTGCTGTCGTGGATAAAAGTAGTAGTATTATTTTTTTTTTTTTCATTATCGTCTGTTTCCTGTTCCCGAGCGGATATCATAGAACATGATTGCCGTGTTTGTAGCTTTATGTGTGGTTTATCTCCTCTTACAAGCCCTTTTTGATGTTTTATTTTCAGATTTTTATTCCCTTTTTTTTCATATCTTTTAACTCCCTCGACAGCGCCCCAAGGGCATAAGCTAAGAGTTGAACGAACGTGTCTGGCTTTGCAAGAAGACACCACCTGCATGCAGTGGCAGGTAGAGACACCTACACATACACACACACACACACACACATTGTGTCTATACAATTAACCCCCTTATTAAAGGCGACCCCTGGAGACCACAAAACGCGAAAGTAAACTTCCTTGTTTTCCCAAGTAATTGTCTCTGGTCATCTTGTCACGCTGGAGGAAGACCGAGGTGTTGTGTGTGTGTGTGTTTGTGTGAGTAGGTGTGTGTGTGTGTGTGTGGGAAGGTGTATAGAATACAGTTGCATTTTGTTTAGACCCTCGGCTTCAGAGTATTGTATGATGCCGTTTTTGTGTTGGGTTGGAAGGCAGATAAAATACAGTCCCTTAATCGTGAAGTAAATGTAGCATACGAAGTTATTGTTCTTTGGATTCATTACTCTAGTCCAGTGTGGGAATCTCTATACAAAGCATTTCATTTAAAAGCAATCATTCGGCCTTAAATTAATGTATTAAGTCATGATGTATTACAATAGTTGTATTTTGGAAGACATGAAATGCAGCCCTTCCCATTAATATATGATGCATTATAGGATGTATTGCATTCAAGTAAGGAATAAGCGCTGGAGACTTATTAAATCGTTCGTTAACAAGGAAAGGGATTATACCGTTGTAAGATCCAGTGTCATTTTTCAGCATCTTTGCATAATTACGATCAAATACATTTACCCAAAGCTTATTTGCAAACTGTAGGACTCTCAGAACGCTCACCTCTGCCATTGGCAAAGAAATTTGTAATTTCAAATGAACCTAACATTCTCAAGTCTGTGTTCTAATGAAAATTTATGTCGCACAGATTTAGATATATATATATATATAATATATATATATATATATATATATATATATAATATATATATATATATATATATATGCACGTCCTTTTCCCTTGGACGAGGTGGACCCTAAGGTGTAATTTGGGATGAGGTTGAGAAACCTCTATTATTTTCCACACGTGTGTTGTGTATGTTAAGGTAAAGTTCAGTGTGACTTGAATTACCGTGCAGAATTCACAAAACTATATTATTAAATGAAACTTGATATTATTATTAAATCAATAGCCGCCTGTCACTGTGTAGTTCAAATGAGGTCCAATGTACCTGAAGCGTTCCGTCCCGACTATGGATCGAACGATATGCTTATTATATAACGCAACAGCCACCCACCACAGTCGACTTACTCCTGTTTAGGCCAACGGGTGTCCATTAAGGCTGTAGACGGGAATATGCCGGAAGCGTTCCTTCCCGACTAGGGAACAAACCCTGCCCTATCGCCTCAGTGGCTTGATTGGTATGGTCTTGACCTGCCACCTCGGTGGCCGCGAGTTGGTGGCGCGAGTTCGTTCTCGGGCATTCCATTGAGGTGTGAGAGATGTGCCTATTTCTGGTGACAGAAGTTCACTCTCGACGTGGTTCGGAAGTCACGTAAAGCCGTTGGTCCCGTTGCTGAATAACCACTGGTTCAATGCAATATAGAAACACCATACAAACAAACAAACAAACCTATCGCTGATGAGCGGACCACCACACGAACGTAACATCTACTAGAGATATTAGTCGTTGACAAACAAGCAAGCAAGCAGGCAGGCAAACAAACTGGCAGGCAAAAGCATAACCCAGGAAGCCTGCCTGTCCTGTCCTCCTCTACCATGCTGAGTGTCGTCATCACTCACGCCCTGGCCTGGCTACTGCTTGTTGACCCCTGAGAGCGAGACCACAAGTTCGCTCCAGCTAATTAACCTCCAGGACACGTTCGCAAACTCGACTCAGGCTTGATACAACGGCGCTGGCAAATAAGTGGGATGGCCTCTGTTACCGGGAAGGGTTGTCGACTTGCTTGCTTTGCTTTTTAACTCGGAGGATGGGGTGGTGGTGGTGGAGTGAGTAAAGGGTGATGGTGTTGTCGGGTTGGGCGGTAGGGTCCTGAGAGTTTCTTTAGGAAGGCGTGATTTTGTAAGTATTTCTATATGTCTATATATACATATATGTTTATATATACATATATATATATATATATATATATATGTATATATATATATATATATATATATATATATATGTATATATATATATATATATGTATATAGAATATATATATATATATGCGTGTGTTTGTATATTATATATATATATATATATATATATATATATCTATATATATATATATAAAGAGAGAGACGAGAGAGAGATAGAGAGAAGAGAGAGAGAGAGTTATATTAAGATATGGTGGATCGAGTATACTGTTGTTATTTTGATCTGTTTTGCGCAGTAAAATATTCGAGGTATAGGCTATTTTTGCCCGATGGTAGGTGCTTATTAAATCGCTGGTATTTGAGTTAGAATGTATGTATATATATATATATATATATATATATATATATATATATATATACATATACATATATATATATATATATATATATATATATATATGATATATATTATATAAGTATCCTATTTTACGCTATTTCAAGTATTCTAATGACTTAACGTCAACGCAAAAAATGCCTGTAACTGACGAGAGAGAGAGAGAGAGAGAGAGAGAGAGAAGAGAGAGAGAGAGTGAGAGAGAGCGAGTACATTTGGTATTTTTATTTGGCCTTTAATCATGTTAGGACACTGTTAATCCCATGTGCCCGACATCCACAGTGGTATCTAACTCGACATATATTTATCCTTTTACTTGTATCGTAATCTTTTTTTATTTCCACTCACTCTGTGAATCCTGATTGTTCTTGCTGTCGGCAGTTTCTGTGTTTTTACTCCTTATTATTTACCTAGATCATCAACTTCTTCGATTTACATATATTTGTCATACATCCTCTTCAGCTTTGTTTATTTCTCTCTCTCTCTCTCTCTCTCTCATATATATACATATATATATATATAGTATATATATTTATATATATATATATATATATATATATATATATATATATATATATATATATATATATATATATATATATATATATACATATATATATATAATATTTTTCTCTTTACACTGAAGTCCTGATTTTTCCTCTGTTCACTGGTTCGAATCCACGAGAGGACGAAATTACTATCAACTAAAAAATCCCCTTCGGTTAACATATATGAAAATATATAAATTCCGAGGCAGAGCGAATTGGATTTATTGAAGGACATTTGTAGCTTAATGCTTGTACATGAATTATGGTGATGTGATAAAATTCACATATATATTATATATATATATATGTTTGTATACAAATTCATATATATATATATATATATATATATATTAATAAAAATCAAAATAATAATGTTTAATATTAATATTATTATTATTATTATTAATACTATACTATTAGCTGCTAATGTAGCGCGTCCCAGTCTGCTTCATTACCACCGTTCGTCTTTTTTTTTTTTTTCTAAATAATGGATGTTGCGGTCTCATAAAAATTTCTGAACCGCAGGATCAAATCGCATTCTCGGGATTTTTCGTCGAGTTTCTCTCTGTGTTTGTCCGAATCTACATAGAGCGTTCGTGGTCGGCCAAGAGAAAACTTCGACATTCTTCTACTACCGTCCTGTAATAGTGTGCAAGCTGGGTTTTGGCTTGGTTTCTACTGGTTTCTACGCCATAATGGTTTCGCTTTGTTATTCATTGCTTAGAAATGTTCGGACGTTTATTTGGGACGCATTTAAGAGGTCATTAACTCGGAGGAAGGATCTTGGAACAGGATTGAATGCACAGATTTCAAGACCGATTAGTTGATGATAAGAGGTTATTTATCGAACAGACAGATGAATAAATTTATCGAACAGACAAATGAATTATAGATTATTTATCGAATAGATAAATGAATAACATATCGAACTGACAATTGAATGACGGAATCTTTATCGAACAGATAATTGAATAACTTTATCGAACAAACAAATGAATAGTAAATTTTTTATCGAACAGATAAATGAATAACATTATCGAACAGACTAATAAAAGACAGATTATTTATCGAACAGATGATAATTGAATAACATTATAGAACAGACAAATGAATAATAGATTATTTACTGAATAGATAAATGAATAATATTATAGAACAGACACATGAATAACAGATTATTTATCAAGCAGATAAATGAATAACATTATCGAACAGACAAATGAATAACATTATTTAACGAACAGATAAATGAATAATATTATCGCACAGGCAAATGAATGACTATTAATCGAACAGATATATGAATAACGAAATAACAGCCTCTGAATGATCATTTTTATATTCTTCTCCTTAGTGGCATTGCCTTCTTGGATTATTGTATATATATATATATATATATATATATATATATATATATATATATATATATATATATATATATATAATTATATTTATCTTTGGTTACCTCCTCTTCCTCTCCGTAAGGGGTTAGTGTCGTCAGTGCACCTCATTTTACGCGCTTTAGGCTTTACTAAAATTTGTAGCATCCCTTCTGCATATAGCTGCAGACCCAGTTTTTAGCCTTTTACTTAACTTCCATGTCCTCTAACTCTTCTTTCTTGCTGTCCAACTTCACTGACTTATTTGTTAGTGCAACTGTGGGGGTTTTCCTCTTATTTTGCAGATGATCTCTTTGTTGCTGTCCAATCACCCTAACGGCCTCCCACTCTCTCAAGTACTGAATGGCCGAAGGTCAGTCTTCTTATTTCCTTGGGTTAGGTTTCCTATTTCAAGGTCAATATCGGTCACATTGCTTACAAAAACGGTTTTTTTTTTTTTTTTTTTTTTTTTTTTTAGGACTGTAAACTTTATACTACTATGAGATTCAGGGCCTCTGTAACACGGTTTTTTCGCAATAACTTTTTATCTATGCATTTCATAAATATAACGCTTATTCAGAATACACATTATATCTACACATAAATTTTGACTGTATTCTGCATTACGTAGGTTGAATAAATTTGTTACTTATAATGTATGTAAAAGTGACTTTTTTTGAAGATGGGCCAACTTACTCGGAGAAAAGGTTTCGAACGCACTCGTTACGTAACTTATGACAGCATTTCTTCCCTCTTTCTCGATGGATGATTGGCTATACGAAACGAAGGCTAGACCTCTGGCAACAATGACATACAAATTTAAATACAAGCAAAGCAGTACACCTTTATGAACTCTGAAACCTCTCCACTGATAATTGTCATAATGAACAAACCACAAAATATGTTAATAAATACAAAACACTTCGATAAATTAGTCTAACTCCAAAATAAGTTACCTAATAAAAATTACAGTCTACTTTATAGGTCACAATCAGATTGACAAGATGTAGGGAATAGTTGGTAATTTTCAAAAACATAGTAGACAAGCTTGATTTGATAACTGCTATATCTAATGTCAAGCAATTTTTATTTATTGGCTATCTACCTATTTACTAAAAAAAAAAAAAAAAAAAAAAAAAAAAAAAAATAGCCGTTACCGCATTTTGGCTTTGAACCTTCACCAAAAATTATCGTCAGAATGATGACTTCATGAGGCTCCACCCACTTTGGCCTCGTTATAATTCAGGATAACACTGAAGGCTATCATGGGCATTGTTGGATTAGAAAATTTAACTTCTGGCTATAAAAACTAATTTCTCGAGTAGTTGCAAGAAGTGCTAAATGATCCTCAAGGATCCCAGCAGTTGGCCTAAATGTTTAATTCATGTATGTTACTGCTATTACTACAGTAGTATTACTACGCTAGCACAGATACCCCACTCACACCTATGTATCGTTCCGCCATTCATAAAGTCTTTGTCATGGCCACGGGCGAAATTTCTCTTGACTGTAAAAAGTTGCAAGTTGTAAGACAAATGCAGTTTTGCAACCACGGGGAAAATTCCAAATCCTGTTAGCCATTGTTGACTGCTATGGGTTTCAGAGGCGATGGAATAAGGTGAATGAGTTTCTGTCTGGTGGATGGGCGGGGCAACATTTCGTCAAATGTTGTTTACCTTGCTTACGTAATGTATGTTTTTCGACTCTTGGCTCGTAATCATTGGCCATGGCATCGGCTGGGTAATTTTTACTCTATGAAAATTAAAACTACCAGGTTTAGGTCATTGAGAATGCTGCCAAAATTTGTGTGGTTGTAAAATATACATATGTCAACTTTCAGCTACATCCGATGCTATGATAAGGAGCAAAGTCCAAAAAACCGTGTTACAGAGGCCCCGAATCTCATAGTAGTGTATTCTTACGTACTGTATTGTACGCAAACTTTATACTGCTGTACATTATGTAATTAACGATTACAGTTTCTATGGTTTCATGGAGATTACTGTAGAAAGCATTACTTGAGGGTCCTTGCAGCGTCCCTTAGGTCCTAAGCTGCAACCCCTTTCATTCCTCTTACTGTACCTCCGCTCACATTCTCTTTCTTTCATCTAAACTTCCACCATTTCCAAACAATTGATTCACAGCGCAACTGCCAGGTTTTTTTTTTTTTTTCTCCTGTTACACCTTTCTAACCTTTTTTTTTTACTGCTAATTTCCGTTTCAGCGACGGATGATCTCATAGGTCCTAGCTCTTGGCGTCTGGCGTAAGTTGTATATTCTATTCTCGTCTTTGTATATATATATATATATATTATATATATATATATATATATATTATATAATAATATAAATATTATATATATATCTATATATATATATATATATATATTATATTCTAGATATTATTATAATAATGGATATATAGTATATAATATTAATTATATATATATCTTATTGGTGTGACTTAGTCTTTCTCTGCCCAGTCCCTCTTCGTCTTTATTCCGAAGAAGACGTTTGTGACCTCCTTGAACTTCATAGCCGTCGTCTGCTGTCAAGTTTGGTTTTGTCGTAATTTGTAGTACTCTCTTTATTATATTATATATTATTTTCTAAGTAGAATAAAATCAGAGTTAAAAATGTCATGTTTAATATAGTACATTCCTTAAATTATTTGTTGGTAATTTTTCAAAGTACGGTCTTATTATGTCATCGTAAGGGCCAGCGTATCTCCAGCACAAGCTTTGGTTGGTAGTGTGTTTGTTTATTTATGTATTTACTTATCTATTTATTTCTCGTCTTTACCTCTCATTCTTTACAATGACGCCCTTCCAACTACCATCTTATCTCTCCATTTCCTACATTCTTTGACTCGGTCTTTCTTCCAGTCGTTCGTATCTCTGTCATCTGGACAATTCCTCCTCCTTCTCTTCCAATCTGGAAACCCCTACCTCCCTCCCTCCCTCCAATCCATCCATCCTTATATCCCTCTATCCACCCCTCCCCATCCCCCGATCCCCCCAACCTCGCGAGGATTCCCTAAAGGATCCGTTACTACTGCGGTTCAAACGCTTGGCAAGACGCCAGCCAGGGATGCCGCTTCGGGAGAGGAGTCCCTGGGTAGGATAACAGGGGCAAGGGTTTGGGGGGGTGGGCGGTTGGCATATGGATGGCAAGACGTACACTTCCTTCTTTTTTTGGTAAATTTTTTTTTGCTAGTGTTATTAGTTATTTGTGCAGTTGGGTCTGCCCTATTTTCATGTACTACTGTATTTGATTTTGCAGTTGGCTTTAAACTTTATAAACATTTGGCTTTAACTTTATAAACAGCTGGTTTTAACCTATGTATTGCCAGTTGATCTTAACCTTATAGGCTTATAAACATTTGGCTTAACCTTACAAGCAGTTGGCTTTAACCTTATAAGTATAAGCTGTTGGTTTTAACCTTGTAAACAGTTGGTTTTAACATACGAGTGTAAACAGTTGGTTTTAACCTTGTAAACAGTTGGTTTTAACATGCGGGTGTAAACAGTTGGTTTTAACTTTGTAAGAAGTTGGTTTTAACATACGAGTGTAAACAGTTGGTTTTAACATAGAGTGTAAATAGTTGGTTTTAACCTTGTACACAGTTGGTTTTAACAGACGAGTATAAACAGTTGGTTTTAACCTTTTAAATAGTTAGCTTTAACTATATAAACTCCTTGACAACAACGACAAATTATAATGAATTAAAAAAACCGGTTTAGAGGTAAGATTACTAATATTCTTCACTAAAATATACTCCGTAGAAATATTACCAGAAAAAGGTATAAATAACTACTTTAGTTTAAGTGTTTTGACATTTAAGTTAATTCGTTATACAAATCCTTTCCTGTTAAAAAAAATGCCCACAGTATTTTCAAGTGAAGACCTTTAATTAGTAGTCTTACCTCTAAACCGTAGTTGTATGTATTTTTTTTAATGTAATTTTTTTTTTCGTGCGTTGTTGTTGGGGAGTTTATTCTAGCAATTTATTTCGATAATTGCTTTGACCTGAGTGATAACAGAGAGAGAGAGAGAGAGAGGAGAGAGAGAGTGTGTGAGTGAGTGTGGCCTCCCCTGCCCGTGAGGTATGTTTGCAGACTAACCTGTAGTCATTAGGAGGTGGAATGAGTTCATTTCTCTAACTATGTTTATTTGAATCTCTCTCTCTCTCTCTCTCTCTCTCTCTCTCGCATCTCTCTCAATAATATATATATATATAATATATAACACACACCACACACACACACACACATATATATATTATATATATATATATATATATATATAGAGAGAGAGAGAGAGAGAGGAGCGAGAGAGAGAGAGAAGAGAGAGAGAGGAGAGAACAAATAAATAGTTCATGAAACTACCTCATTTCACACACACAGACACAGACACACACGCACTCACACACACACACACACACACACACACACACACACATATATATATATATATATATATATATATATATATATATATATATATATATATATATATATATATTATATATATATATCATATATATATATAAAGTTACAAATACTCGTAGAATTTAATATCGAATTCTCGATAATATGGTATTATAATTCTTATTGGCTTCTCTATTGTTATTCCTCTTATTATTTCTCTCTCCAACCCTAGCTCACGCATAAACATACATACGTACGTACATACACACATACAGACACATTTATATATCTACTGTATATAAAGTTTGAGTGAGAGAGAATAACTGGTTCTTATATCGTGAATAGAAATCACTTTGAAGAAGCATCATAGTCTCTCTTTTTTCCTGAAATTGTAGACCACCAGTAACCAACAAACCACAAGATTTTTTTAATGCCCTTGGTAGGTTTTTGTTGTGGTGCCTAACTCCCGTCCGTTCATTCATCCATATGTTCGTACAATTTTGAATTTATTGACGGAATTTCAACAACTCCAAAATATGACGACTGTCCTGTATAATTCTCATAATTTTTTTTTTTTTACTTCTAGGATGTTGTTTCCAGTACCATAGAGATAAACCTCATATTTGTCATTTTGTTGAACCAAGGCAAAGCTCTTTTAAGAGTATCAAAATTTGATGACTTTGACCTCAGATTCTTTACTATGTATTATTTGCGTTCTACCCTCTCATTTTAAAGACCATTAACCAAGAAAAATATGAGAATACCTTTTTCTTTAAAATCACCACTTTCCTTTTGTTAGTAAAGTGAAAATGTACGTCTGTACATTTATGCCTGTGGATGTGTTCATATTGAATTGTTTTTTTTATCATGATTCCACGCAAAACAGATTTTTGTGTATTGTACGAGAGAGATCGCGAGAAATGCAATTTCTTTTTGCCTTTGCTTATAAGTTAAACCGGAATTCTTTTTATTTAATATTTTCTTTGTGAGAATGTCCGAGGTGTTATGTTAATTACGCTCCTCTAAGCAATAAATTTCTCATATAAAAGATATCGTGCTCAGTGATTTCATTTCTCTCTTCACATACACACTCTGTAGGCATTCGTGCTTGATGGTAACCCACTGCCGCTCTGGCTAGCCAAGACTGTTGCAGTTGTCAGCAGTAATCATGAGCCCTTATATATTAGCATTTTATTTTCATGAAGTCTTTCAGACTCTCCATCATTGTCTTCAAAACATGTTATTTATACTTACGTTGCAACTATTACAATTGAAAATGTTAAGTAGCATTTTTAGGTTCTTGTTCTCTGATGATTTCCAATGTTTCTTCTGGATTTTCCGAATAGTCTTTGATTGAAAGTGGCATTGAAACTCAAGTTTCTCCAATTTACCGTTGTTTCTCGTATTAGGCCAGAAATACTGCCAGTATTCAACTGTATCTGTTTTAACAGTTTGTTTTTTCACGAGGTGCCTCACTAAGTTGTGGATGCGTCTCATTTACATGTTGTTAAAGAGTGGTTTATGGGGGCAAGGATGAGTTGATTAGCTTTTGAGGAGAATCCGGATACAGGGGAGTTCACTTCAGTTAGTAGTTCCACCAACTGTATGAATTGCCAGTGCATCGACATACTATAGTAGATTCACATCAACCCTGCATCTGATGTCTGGGCCAGTCCCTTACGGCACTCATGATTGGCTGTTGATAAGTCAATCACAGGATTGGAAATTCAGTCTCTTTCGGGAGTTCACACAGGCAGGATGTATAATCTCACCTCTCCTGAGGGATACTTTTGAAAGACGTATATCTCAGGAGAGGTGGAACATACATCCTGCTTGTGTAAACTCTCTCGCGAAAGACTGAGAGTTTCCAGCCCTGTGATTGGCTTATCAGCAGCCAATCAGGAGCGTCGTAAAGGACTGACCTAGACATCAGATGCACAGTTGATGTGAAAATACTATAACTTGTTAGATCTGTGGAAGATCCATATCCTAACAGCACTTGAATGAAAACCACTCGGTTTCATCTGTAATAAGGCTTATAGTTGTCTTTATTTTCTGGATGATATGTTATAAAAATTTGGATTTTGAGTCATCTACTTTGAAATTATAATGGTCTAACATTCACATGATCAGATAAACAAACAGTTAATGGATGAACATTGTATGTTATAGTAGGCAACAAGAAAGGTACCTATATGTTAGAATATATTAAATAACTCTTCAAGAAATAAATTGCATTAATTGAAAATTCAATAAATAGATTTAAATTGTAGAATGTTCAAGTTCATGAAAGAAAAAATGATGCTTAGTAAAAGTCATTGACTTATTGATATTTGTTATTTGAGACACAAAGAAAGATTGCAGTCTAGGTTAGATAATTGTGAAGGAATATATTTTCCTATCTCCAGTCTTTTGCTTTTTTAATTCCTTCCAATTTGGAGAGCTTCGTGTAAAGCTCAGGACTGGAGGGCATTACCTGTACATCACTGAATTTTGAGTAGTCATTAAAATTCCAGCGGAATTTACGGTTTATTGGCGAGGTGTCGGGCCCATTATATACCGCAGCCCGTTCCGATACGTCTGTTATTCAAGTAGTCGTTTTTGGTACATCTGTTATTAAAGTAGTCGTTTCTGGTACATTTGTTAAGTAGCCATTTTCGGTACATCTGTCATTTAAGCAGCCGTGTTGTTTAAACAGCCGTTTCCAGTAAGTAGCTGTGTCTTGTATATCTGTTGTTTAAGTAGCCATTTCTGGTACATCGGTTATTTAAGTAGCCATTTCTGGTACATCTGTTATTTAAGTAGCTGTGTCTGGCACATCTCATTAAAGTAGCAATTTGTGGTACATCTGTTGTTAAAGTAACCGTTTCTGGTACGTCTGTTATTCAAGCAGCCATTTCTGGTACATCTATTATTAAAGTAGTCGTTTCTGGTGCATTTGTTAAGTAACCGTTTTCAGTACATCTGTTATTTGAGTAACCGTTTCTGGTACATCTGTTATTAAGGTCGTTTCTGGCACATTTGTTAAGTAGCCGTTTGGTACATCTGTTGTTTAAGCAGCCTCTGTTGTTTAAGTAGCCATTTCTGGCAAATCTTGTAATTAAGCAGACGTTTCTGGTATATCTGTTATTTAAGTAGCCGTATCTTGTAAGTAGCTGTGTCTGGTACATCTCATTAAAGTAGCTGTTTCTAGTATGTCTGTTATTTAATTAGCTGGTTCCTGTACATCTGTTATTCAAGTAGGTTTCGGGCACATTTGTTATTCAAGTAACTGTTATTTAAGTAGCCATTCTGATACACCTATTATTTAATTAACTTTTCTGGTATATCTGTTATTTAAGTAGCCGTTTCAGGTACATCTGCTATTCGAGTAACCATTTCTGGCACATCTGTTATTTAAGTAGCCGCTTCCATACGTAGCTGCTTCTGGTACTTCTGCTATTTAAGTAGTTTTTCTGATACGTCTTTTATTACAGTAGTGTTTTTTTCTAGTACATCTGTTATTGAATTTTCCGTTTCTGGTACATCTGTTATTCAAATAGTTGTTTCTGGTACATCTGTTATTGAATTATAGCCACTTCTGGTACATCTGTTATTAAGGTAGCCGTTTCAGGTACATGTGTTATCTCCCGGGCTCGGAAGTTCGTTAGAAGGTTGGGGAGGCGGTCATCTCTGAGGTCGTTTATTATTATAGTTCCTTCTATCTCGTCAAATATGTTAATCAGATAAGCGAATGAAATTCCGGGAGAAATAAAGAAGCCGAACCGCTAAGGAGAAGGAGGCTTATAACCGTCTTTTGGGTCGATTTTTCGTGATAACCATGTTAGTAAAACAGAAGTATATTACACACACACACACACACACACACACACACACACACACACACACACACACACATATATATATATATATATATATATATATATATATATATATATATATATTTATGTGTATTTCATTCTGTACAAATTCATACGTCCCAGTGCTTGGCCTTTGGCCTAAACTCGATATATATTCCATTCCATCCAAATATAATTGTAGCCATATAAACCTATCGTCAAATCGCATGGCCGCTAATCTCTTTAGACACCTTTTCGTTTCTCGCGATTTATATCGGGAAACGCAAATTAGAATTTTGGAAATTTGATAACCGTGAGCCAAGTCATATTGGCCCAACCTGTCATATAAAATTTTCCCGTCGTTCATTCACCTTTAAGTGATGATAAACTAGCTTTCTGCGAAAAGGTAGATTTGATTAAACTGGAATTACTCAGGCAAATAGAGAATTCCAAATTGCATACGTAATTGAAATGAAAGATTGAACTGGTTGACGCTTGGGTTTGTAACTTGCTGCTTGCTAAATAGTCGTCATGTGGCACTAAATAATAATTATTATATTATTATTATTATTATTATTATTATTATTATAGTTATTATTATTATTATGATGATGATGATGATGATGATGATGATGATGATGATGATGATGATTATTTATTATTATTATTATTATTATTATTATTATTATTGTATTTAGATGATGAAACCTATTCATATAAATGAAGCCCACAAAGGCCATGGACTTCAAATTCAAACTTCCAAAGAATAATAATAATAATAATAATAATATTAATAATAATAATATTAATATTAATGGATAGACTATAAGAAAGCCTTCGACATGATACCACACACATGGCTAATAGAATGCCTGAAAATATATGGGGCAGAGGAAAATACCATCAGCTTCCTCAAAAAATACAATGCGCAATGGAATACAATACTTACAAGCTCTGGAATAAGACTAGCAGAGGTTAAAATATCAGGAGAGGGATCTTCCATGGGCGACTCACTGTCCCCACTACTCTTCGTAGTAGCCATGATTCCCATGACAAAAGTACTAGTAAGATGGATGCCGGGTACCAACTCAAGAAAAGAGGCAACAAAATCACCATCTGATGTTCATGGACGACATCAAGCTGTATGGTAAGAGCATCAAGGAATAGATACCCTAATCCAGACTGTAAGGATTGTATCTGGGGACATCAGGATGGAGTTTGGAATAGAAAAATGCGCCTTAGTCAACATACAAAAGGCAAAGTAACGAGAACTGAAGGGATAAAGCTACAGATGGGAGCAATCAAACACATAGATGAGACAGGATACAAATACCTGGGGCCCCCCCCCTAATAAGGAAGGGAGGGATAAATATAAAAACACCAAGAGATGAAGGACACGATCAGGAAAGAATATATGCAGAGACTCAAGGCGATACTCAAGTCAAAACTCAACGCCGGAAATATTGATAAAAGTCATAAACACATGGGCAGTGCCAGTACTCAGATACAGCGCAGGAATAGTTGGAATGGACGAAGGCAGAACTCCGCAGCATAGATCAGAAAACCAGGGAAACAAATGACAATACACAAAGCACTACACCCAAGAGCAAATACGGACAGGACTAATCATAACACGAAAGGAAGGAGGGAGAGAACTACTAAATATAGAGGACTGCGTCAACATCGAAAACAGAGCACTGGGGCAATATCTGAAAACCAGTGAAGACGAGTGGCTAAAGAGTGCATGGGAAGAAGGACTAATAAAAGTAGACGAAGACCCAGAAATATACAGAGACAGGAGAAAGACAGAAAGAACAGAGGACTGGCACAACAAACCAATGCACGGACAATACATGAGACAGACTAAAGAACTAGCCAGCGATGACAATTGGCAATGGCTACAGAGGGGAGAGCTAAAGAAGGAAACTGAAGGAATGATAACAGCGGCACAAGATCAGCCCTAAGAACCAGATATGTTTCAAAGTATGATAGACGGAAATAAACACTCTCTCCCATATGTAGGAAGTGCAATACGAAAAATGAAACCATAAACCACATAGCAAGTGAATGCCCGGCACTTGCACAGAACCAGTACAAAAAGAGGCATGATTCAGTGCAAAAGCCCTCCACTGAGCCTGTGCAAGAAACATCAGCTAACCTTGACAGTAATAAGTGGTACGAGCACCAACCTGAAGGAGTGATAGAAAACGATCAGGCAAAGATCCTCTGGGACTATGGTATCAGAACGGATAGGGTGATACGTGCAAACAGACCAGGACGTGACGTTGATTGACAAAGTCAAGAAGAAAGTATCACTCATTGATGTCGCAATACCATGGGACACCAGAGTTTGAAGAGAAAGAGAGGGGAAAAATGGATAATTAAGTATCAAGATCTGAAAATAGAAATAAGAAGGATATGGGATATGCCAGTGGAAATCGTACCCATAATCATAGGAGCACTAGGCACGATCCCAAGATCCTTGAAAAGAATCTGGAAAACTAGAGGCTGAAGTAGCTCCGGGCCTCATGCAGAAGAGTGTGATCCTAGAAGAACGGCACCACATAGTAAGAAAAGTGATGGACTCCTAAGGAGGCAGGATGCTACCCGGATCCCACACTATAAATACCACCCAGTCGAATTGAGGACTGTGATAGAGCAATAATATTAATAATAATAATAATAATAATAATAATAATAATAAAATAATAATAATAATAATATAATAATAATATCATATTATTATTATTATTTTATTATTATTATTATTATTATTATTTTATTATTAATTTTATTATTATTATTATTATTAATTTTATTATTATTATTATTATTATTATTATTATTATTATTATTATTATTATTATTATTATTCAGAAGATGAAACCTATTCATATGGAACAAGCCCACCAAAAGGGCAATTGACTTGAAATTCAATCTTCTAAAGAATATGGTATTCATTAGGAAGAAGTAAGACGAGGTAAA
>NC_087217.1:20566329-20573829 GCF_015104395.2 Macrobrachium nipponense
TCAGGAGAACCTCATTTCAAATAAGGTATATGGGCTGCAATAATAATAACTAACATAATAATAATAATAATAATAAATAATGACAGTGAAGTACGAGATCAGCTCAGGAGTTAAACGGAAGGAGTAAATAGTAATTCTTGCTCACTGAGTGGGTATGTCACTAGACGGCTTAATGAGTAAAATATTATTATTATTATTATTATTATTATTATTATTATTATTATTATTATTATTATTAAAGGTGGTAGTAGTAGACTATTATTAGTGGCAGTAGTAGTACTTGTTGTTGTTGTTGTGACATGCACTAAGCAGTTGTTTTCCTGGTCGCTCTCCTCAGCTACGTTCATATAAAAAAAAACTGAATGAAATCGATTGTAGTCCAGACCGGAGTTTTTCCTCATTATTATTATTTTATTAATAGTAGTAGTAGTAGTACCAGAAGTAGTAGTAGCAGCAGTTGTTTACATAGCCTCACCAGCTGTCTTCCTGGTCGCTCTCTCTCCAGCCACCGTCCTCATGAAAGGAAAACACTGAATGAAAATCGATTGTACTCCAGAACCGGATTGTGTTCCCATCTCTCTCTTCTTCTTCTTCTCTTTTTTTTTTTTTTCCCTCCGCTGCCTTTTCCTCGTGACTGCGCGTCACCTCTGGCCAACACAGACCGAACTGATAAAGGTATTTAAGTCACGACCGGACAGGTGCCATCGGGCAGGCATATATAATATATACATACATACATACATTCACACGTCCCGTTACTGACGAGCGATTTAAATTGGGACCGTCTGACAGAGAGAGAGAGAGAGAGAGAGAGAGAGAGAGAGAGAGAGAGAGAGAAGTTACTTTTCAAAGAGAGAGAGAGAGAGAGAGAGAGATGTGGGGTTTACTTTTCACACACACTCGCACACACACAGATTGGCTTTAATTTTCAGAGAGAGAGAGAGAGAGAGAGAGAGAGAGCGTTAATATGGTAGGTATGGCTACGGTACATTACGTATGGATTTGGTACTGTTTTTCAGCAGGAGAGAGAGAGAGAGAGAGAGAGCGTTAATATGGTAGGTATGGCTACGGTACATTACGTATGGATGTACTGTTTTCACAGAGAGAGAGAGAGAGAGAGAGAGAGAGAGAGAGAGAGAGACCTTATTTGAAAGCAAGTTACCTCGAGTTAACCGTATTGACACATGCAAACGCTCTGTGTTCTTCGGAGTCACACACTATACCCGTCAACAGCAAACAAGCCTGAAGGTTCAAATGAGGTTAGGTTAAGGGGGAAAAAGGGGATCCAGAGTTAAGTGGCCAAAGAGGCGACAAGATAAAAGGATCTATTGATTCTGTCAACAGAGAGACTCCTTCAAGGAAGTGATCAGATGATTCCTCTGCCTTCTTTCTCACGCTCCCAATGAGGAGCTTTTTTTTCTTTCTTTCTTTCTTAGCGTCTGTTTGCCAGTTGCGGTGTGTGAATGATTGTGGGTATGTGTTTGCCTTTTTGTTTTTGTTTTGTTTGATCGTGTTTGTAGACCTGTTGTTATGCGTCCTAGGTTGTTAGGGGGTTCTGCATAGATAAATGTTTGCTATACAAACGAAGGTGTTTTAATAAGTGGGGCTACTCCATTAGGACATGAATGATTGTGGTGTCAGTTGTCGTAAATAACTTTTTTATTTTCTATTTTTTTTTAAGAATCATTTATTGAAAATTAGGTTTTAATCAGCACACACACACGTGTCCGTGTATATTGGTGTCATGATGTTAGTTGTAAATATTTTATTTTATTTATTTATTTATTTATTTATTTATTAAGAATCCTTTATTGCAAATTCTGTTTGATGATCATCATACGCAGACATTTTTCTGTATATGATGTTATGAGCAGTAATCCATTATTATTTCTTTGGTAATGCCAATGCTCATATGCAAGTATTTATTTGTGTATTTTTAAATGTTATGCAGTTACTTTATCGTAGAACAAAATAAACAAAGCCTTAGTAAGCTTATTTTTCCTTTTATTTGACCAAGCGTACAGTAACGTAAATACAGATGGTCATACTTTCGTATTTGACATCAAATACAGTATGATCAATTTAGTGGGGTTATTTTATTTACCGTTGAGTATAACTACGCTAATTTTGTGCGATGCATCTCGTATTATTGGCCGAAGTCATTAGGTTACATTTTGATTACTGTTACTACTAATATAGGGAAGATGAACCCTATTCATATGGAAGAAGCCCAGGTGGCCGGGTGGGGTGGGGGCAGTTAACTTGAAATTCAAAATTCCAAAGAATATAATGTTCATTAGGTAGAAGTAAGAGGACGTAAAGGGACATACAGAAAGAAGATATCTCGCTTAATAAGAAAGGAAAAATAGATTAATAAACAGAAAGAAGTAAATTAAAATGTAAGGGGGAATAGTATTAGGGAAATACTAAGAGAAGAGACCTTGCTTATTAAAGAAAAAATAAATAAAATAATGAATAGATAGAAATGAATGAAAACGCAAGGAGAATAATATAAGAGTAGCAATGCATTGCAATATGCGCTTGCCTTTTTGAAGTTCCAATTGAACGTATTCAGACATTATTTATTGATTATCGAGTCAAACGAATAATAGTTCGATGGATTTATTGAAATGCGTCATTAAGTTGAACAAGGCAAGCTGTGATGTGCCCATTTCGTTATTTGCCTTGGAGTAGGACTTCGGCCTTTGTTGTTTACCAAGAGTTAGGTGAGTACGAGAGTTGCCGTGTGAAGTAATAACACCAAGACCGTTGCACTTCGCCTGAGGGCCAGATTTAAAGAGCTCAGTGCCCGGGGCCCGAAAGAGAGAGAGAGAGAGAGAGAGAGAGAGAGAGAGAGAGAGAGAGTCAAGTCCAACGGTCACAACCTTCTTACCACCTCACACTGTTTCAACGCCCCCTTTTCTCAACCTTGCACCCCGTTTGAGGTCGTGATTGTTTGAGGTGACAGGTTGACATATACACAGACACCTGTGTTTAAACACAGGCGCTCACACACACACGTACACACACACACATATATATATTGTATGAATACATATTTACATATAAGTTGTATATTATATGCACAGTAAGTTCGTTTGAGTTTTTACTGATGCATGTTCGTGTGGAAGTTTCCGTTCCTGTTTTTTTTATTTATTTATTTTTTTTTTAAGGAGCCAGTCATTGTTAAGGCAGAACTCCTTAATGACGTATGCGTTTGCGAGACGACTTGGAAGAACTGAAAACGTTTGCTGCCTTTAAATCATTTCTGTGTAAGTAAAGTTTAGTTATAGGAAAAGATCAATTGGTTTGCCTCACAGTACTTGAGCTCTTGGAGAGGAAAGCTTTTTGTCAAGCTTTTTGTCAGCTTGATTACTGAACGTTTTATTGTTGGAATGATGGAAGAGGATGAATTTAAGTGAGGGGGAAAAAACTTCCATGGGAAATTGTGATGTGTAGGAGGAGGTTTTGAACGGATTGTGGAGTGACCCATTTTTTCCAGATCGTCAATGTTATGTAATGATATCATGTAATAAATTTTGCATAACAGAATCGGAGTCGACTGTGAGACGTAAGCAATGAAATTATGGATGATCAAGTAGTATTTCTTGGAGAGAGAGAGAGAGAGAGAGAGAGAGAGAGAGAGAGAGAGAGAGAGAGAGAGAGTATATCTTAGTTTAACCAGACCACTGAGCTGATTAACAGCTCTCCTAGGGCTGGTCCGAAGGATTAGATATTTTTTACGTGGCAAGGAACCAATCGGTTATCTAGCAACTGGACCTACAGCTTATTGTGGGCTCCGAAGCACATTATATCGAGAAATGAATTTCTAATCAACAGAAATAAATTCCTCTGATTCCAAGTTGGCAGAGCGGGGAATCGAACTTCGCACTACCGAATCAGTAGGCGAGCAGTTAGCCCATTCGTCCAACAAGTAAAGAGAGAGAGAGAGAGAGAGAGAGAGAGAGAGAGAGAGAGAGAGAGAGTCGTTGAACGAAAAAAGGAGTTTCCCTGAATTTGGCAGATAAGAAAGGCAGCAGATGGGTTGCAGAAAAATTGAATTCGTGTAGTGTGGAGAGCACTTTAGACAAAGCGATATGTAGGGACGTTTATGTACGTTCAAGTTTCTTGACATTTCATGCAAGGATGAAAATGTTCAAGTTGCAGCCGAGGGCTTAGGTAGATTTACGAAGTGGAAGAGTTTTGGCGGTCGAAAAATATATTGATAAATAAAGAGGTTTACCGGGAAATATTTTTTGGTATATTTATCAAGATTGACGTAGGAAGGTCTGCGTTTATAAGTTAGAACTTCCTGAAATTCTGATACAGTACAACATAGAAGTGTTTGATATTGCTTGTTGGCCGTGTATTACATATGTAGGCATTGTGTAATGAAGCGTGGTTCTGTATATGGCCGTACAAAGGATACATTTTTTACAGCCATGTACAAAACCACGCTTCACTACATTATGCTTACTATGTACACGGCCAACAGCAATATCAAACACTTCTGTGGTGCACTGTATAAAAAAAGGTACTGACCAAAATTAATAATGCAAAGAACAAAAGGATTCATTTTGTTCTTTGCATTAATATAGTTCAGTACCTTTTCTTTTTTCGTAGAGATGTTAAGTGACGCAGAACGTTTTCGTTATCCGAAGCCTTTGTGGCTTTTATTTATATCGATAAGACTTGATTTTCACACCTTGTCGTCTTGCTTATCAGGAAGCCAGTTTGGGTTAATCAGAGCTGTAAGCGTTTTACTATTCATTCTCCTTTGGCCTTCAGGTTCATTTTGATCCATGACCTCTTGTATTGGATGCCGAAGTTTTTTTTTTTTTTTTTTTTTGTTTTTTTTTTTTTTTTTTTTTTTTTTCCACTAACTTATTTTCCGCAAAAATTGGATTCCAAAGTCTGTTTTTAACCTTCCCCCGTATCCGGCCTTGGGTCCGTCAGATGACGTGTATATAAACTCGTTTTGAGCAATTATTAAAACCGAAACCGAAAGAGTATAGGAAGTGACGTAGAAGCAGCTGCTTTAAATTTTTATTTTTTTTGTTAAATCCCGAGGAAGTCTGGCGGGCACGTGGGTCGTCTCCTTTATCCTTTTAATAATTGTGGTGTCTCGTTGTACTCTACCGACGGAGGTCCTTCAGATCCTACGTATCCTACATGCAACGGTCGAGACCACCACCACAAACGGCGCGTCCCCCACACACACCTGGGTTGTAACGCCTTCTCTGATCACCTGTCCTCACACCTGCCTTGCCCTGGCCATTGGGGGTTAGGGAAGGGGAGGGAGAGGGTGGGGTGAGGGGGGTGACAGCTGGATCCTCTCCTCGTAAGGATATAATTTGAACATTTGCGATTACCGGAAGTGGACTCTATCGATCTGCATTTGTAATTTTATATTACGTTTTTACTTTTTTTTTTTTTTTTTTTTTTTTTGCTAGTCTGTGTCTTATCGTTTTCCGTTGCATATTTCCTGCGGTTCAATTCATGTCATTTCAAAAGATATTTCATATCTTTTGATTTTACATCTCGCTTATTTGTAATGTATTTTCTTTTTTGTAGAATTTCTTGTGTCGCACAATTTTTTTTTTCAGAAGTTTTGAGATTATAATGGAATTTGTCTCAATAATTTTCTCGTATTTTTTTTATTCGCGTGATTTTTTCCCCCGTTTTCTTTATCACCGAGATATTAAGTCGCTACTTCCGGTTTATTCATCCTTATTATCGATTTGTAACGGAAAAGTGACCACAAGTGAGGAACTACTTTCATGGATGATTGAGCCGGCTTAGCAATAACGGAAATTTTTACCGTACCAAAGATTATGCTCTTATTATGATTTTATAATTGACTTTTGGCAGCCGCTGTAAAAAAAAAATGAAGTCTGCCCACAGGTAATGTCCAGTAAATATATGTACTGCTTTCCTTTCTGTCCTTAAGTAGCATCCTGTCTTACCTATTTGGTCAGTTTTTTTTATATATTGATTTCAGGTCAAGTAGTTTTCCATGTTACAACTGCTCCTTGTCTGTTTTTATGTACGTTCATCTGCAATCAAAAATTAATTTAACGGAGTTCAGTGACGTATTTATAGGTAGCGTTTATTGTGAAGTTAAGTAAGAACTGATGAGAGTTTGAGACACACGTTTGAATCGCGAATTTTTTTTTGCATTATCATTTTAGTGGCTTTTTGATGAAATTTGATGACTTATGAAAGTTTAATGCACAGTTGTTTACACATTTTCAATAATAATAATAATAATAATAACAATAATAATAATAATAATAATAATAATAATTATAATAATAGTAATCTTCATCATCATCATCATCATCATCAGCATCAGGAGGAAAAACCTAATCTTTATTGGAATGGAAATAGTGTCAGCTTCTCTCTGTCTCTCTCTGTCTCTCCTCTCTCTCTCTCTCTCTCTCTCTCTGTGCTGTAAGGCTTATTGTAAGACAAAAATAATATTAACATTCTCTTATTCAAGTGAACTCGCGTCAGTGAGAGGAAAAAAGTTCTCTCTCTCTCTCTCTCTCATCTCGCTCCTCCTCCCCTCTCTACCTCGCTCTTCCTCGTCTCTCTCTCTCTCTCTCAGTAGTAGTTATGTGGTGTTTGGCTCCATTGTCCTGAATGCCATTTAAAGGTCAGGAACCTTTAAAAAGGTCGGAAAGAAAAAAGATGGACGGAAGGGAGTCGGATGAATAATTAATTGATCAGCCCTTAATCTTAATTACAGAGCTCTCTCTCTCTCTCTCTCTCTCTCTCTCTCTCTCTCTCTCTCTCTCTCTCTCTCTCTCTCTCTCTCTTTTCTACCAAAGAAGAAAAGTAAACATCAGTCATGCATACCAAGAGACAGAAGGATCTTGTTCCAGAAAATCAGAAAGTGGAAAAAAGGTCTTGCAAAAGAAAATAAATGCATGGAAAGTGATCGAACTAAAAAGTAAAATAGAAAATGCAGAACAAAAGATTATACAATCAAAAGAAAATGAAAAACGGGACTTGGAAGAAAAACCCCCAGTAAATATCAAGCAAAACCCCAAACTATTATACTCGTATGCGAAAAAGATGAATAAAAGAAGAATAGAAATAGGCCCTCTAAGAATTGAAGGGAGATTAACGAATGAATAAAAGGAAATATGCAACATATTGGCAGAACGATATAAGAGAGAATTCACCCCTAGAATTGATAATGAAGATAATGATATAGAAGTAAGGGATGAAAATAGTGAATATTTAGCAGACATAGATATTAATGAAGCTGATATTGTGCAGGCTATTAATGAAATTTAAAATGGAGCTGTAGCAGGGCCTGATGGTGTCCCTGCTATTTTGTTAAAGAAAGTAGTTTATTCTATCACAAAGCCACTTGCAATATTATTAAGACAAAGTGTAGATACAGGCAAGATTTATGATGAGCACAAATTTGCATATATTACCCCTACTTTCAAAAGTGGATCAAGACTAGAGGCAAGTAATTATAGGCCT
>NC_087217.1:20578829-20586329 GCF_015104395.2 Macrobrachium nipponense
GAGAGAGAGAGAGAGAGAGAGAGAATGTCCAGTTAACTCCTTCCACGATCTACCTGAATTTCTGGAAATCATTATTGTACCTATTGTATGATCCCTGAATTGCAATGGAATGATGGTTATTATTATTATTATTATTATTATTATTATTATTATTATTATTATTATTATTATTATTATTATTATTATTATTATTATTATCATCCATAAATTAAGTTTATAATAAGGGGTGGTGGCTCCAGAGAGGAAAACAATTTCATTATAATTATTATTATTATTGTTACTATTATTATTATTATTATTATCCGTACGCGGAGACATACCGGGCCGAAAAATGCAGATTTCGTCGTGGAGCTAAAGGATTTTAACAGTATTGATAATTGAATAACATTTCTGGAATATTTGTCAAGTTATGTAGTTACCAACGGTAAGGAAACCAAATGTTGGCATTTACAGAATGTAGTTGGATTTAGTATAATAAAACTCCTTCAAGACCGCTATAATATATAGTTTCATATTTTACACTGTTGCTAATACGTGAACATCACTATGTGCAAGATGTTTTCTTTCTGGTGGAGAGAGAGAGAGAGAGAGAGAGAGAGAGAGAGAGAGAGAGAGAGAGAGAGAGAGAGAGAGAGAGACGCTAATTGTGTTGTTATGATTCATGGGACCGACCATTGATGATGTTTCGGTATTGATTTTAGTTCGTGGTCGATCATTTCCCCCTGGGTTGTCTTTGTTTCCAATGGTTGCCTCTAATTTCCAATTGAAAGTTTGTTTACCATCGATATCGTCACTTCATGTGGCAGGACAGCGTTGTAAATTTTTCTGTATTCTGTAAGTAAAGTACAAAATGAATAAATGTCATACATATATATATATATATATATATATATATATATATATATATATATATATATATATAAAGGCAAAGAGCCACAATGGAAAGTGAAACAATGGAGTATCGCTGCAAGGCCTTTCAACTTCTCGTCCTTTACTGAGCTGCCCAGTAAAGGACGAGAGTCGTAGGGCCCCTGCGCCAGTTACCCCATTGTTTCACTTTCCTTCATGATTCAGTTTTATATATACACTATATATATACATATATATATATATATATATATATATATATATATATATATATATATATTATTACTTCCTGCATTTTAACATAACAGCATTTGTTTTGGATATCTCAGGCGTAATTGAGAGCCGGAATTAAAGAAAAAAAAAAATGCATTTTCGCTATCGTGAATTTTTAATAATTTTTTTTTAACCGAAAATACCCAAGACAATTAATTAAAGTATTGGTTAATGCAACATTAAATGCAAGTCAATATTGGAAAGTGTTGCCTTGCATTCCTGCCACCTTGCAGAAGCCTTGGACATTCTACTTCCAAAACCTATGTTATCGATTGGTTTCTGTAGGAGTTTAACTTTCCGACTCACTGCGCCTGGCTAGGCGCTGGATGATTCATTTGGAAGGATGACAAACAGGGTTTGAGGTACAGAATCTGTCGCTATGCCATCGACGAATTACTGAGAGGACATTCATAGACCAACTGAAATCGGATTATTGGATTCTAGTTCAGTTTTGAAGGGGAAACCATGTGCTTTATAATACTTGGTTATATTATGAATGAATTAGCATATGGATCTTGTTTTTTCTCTCTCTTTCTCTCCACTGTGGAGGTTAAGGTGCATTTAAGATATGCTGTGTTATTTTCTAGTCAGTATTTGTAGTAAGTCTTTCGTATTCTTGTAATATTTTTTTTGGTGAGGTCGATGAAAATACTAAGGGAGATTGAGGTGCCTCTACGATATGTTGCGTAATTTTTAATATTTCTAGTAAATATTTCATATTCTTGTAGTTTTTTTAATGAAGTCTATGAAAATACTAAGGGAGATTGAGGTGGCTTTAAGACGCGCTAACTATGTAATTTTTAGTCAGTATTTGTAGTAAATCTTTATACATATATTAAGGTCGATGAGGAATGTGAAAATCAACTCTAAATTCTTGACACAAGAGTATATAATCCATGCAAGTAAACAAGTCGTATATTACTGTTTTAATTTTCCCCCCAATTACAAATCGGAGGAAAAGTCCACTGCTTGGGTCACAAGATTACCAGAGACTCCGTTTCACGGAGATAATGAAGTGGTTGCTTTAAGTGTCTGGTTCGCAGTTCGGCGAGTATCATAAAGATAAAATTTTTATAGGAATAACTCAAAGAAACACGTTTTAGTTTTTTTTTTAACTGAAGATATTTTTTTTTTTTTGTCTTGAAGGTCATATAGAAAAGCATTTCTTGGACAGGGAACTAGAAGAAGACTTCAACAGGTAATATAATTAATGATATAGTCAGTGGGTGACTGAGAACTCGTCGGAATTCTCTCTCTCTCTCTCTCTCTCTCTCTCTCTCTCTCTACTAGATAAATTTTCTCCCTCTCCCTATCTCACTAGATACTATACTCTCTCTCTCTCTCTCTCTCTCTCTCTCTACTAGATCAATTTTCACTATTTTACGAGATATACTCTCTCTACTGATAGATTTCCCCCCTCTCTCTATTTCACTATTTATACTCTCTCTCTCTCTCTCTACTGATAGATTTCCTCCCCCTCTCTATTTCACTAGATACTTTCTCTCTCTCTCTCTCTCTCCCCAAATAACTACAATTCTCACGAGATAATCGCCATCGCCGTCATGTTTATCGCAAATTATACCGAGTAATGACAACATTGCAGGTATTGACGAAACGCAGTAATCGCCTTTGCGGTAATCGTCGGAGTAATGAGCCACCGCGGCTTTCATCGCCGTTGACGTCAGTCAAGATGACGATGACGATGACGATGATGATGATGATGATGTTTGTTGTGTCAGTGACGTCAGTCATGAATCCCCGTCATTATCGTCGTAAAATGTGAGCGCCTGATTTCCGGTCCAAAACGTCATTTATTTCGGGGGGGGGGGGGGGGGGGGGGGGGGGGGGGTGGGGGGGGGGGTTGTGTAAATTGCGCCGTGTCAAGAAAGGTTCCAGGGAAAAAAATTCCCTTGAGAGAGAGAGAGAGAGAGAGAGAGAGAGAGAGAGAGAGAGAGAGAGAGAATCGTCGTCGTAAAAATAAACAAATAAAAAATACATCGAAATTCACTCAAAACGAGACAATAATACAATTCTGTTTATGCTAAATGCATCCTCACATTCTTCCTTAACGTACCCTCATCCAAAGAGAGAGAGAGAGAGAGAGAGAGAGAGAGAGAGAGAAGAGAAGAGGTACAAGGGGTTACAAGGATTAGGATGTCTCAAAGACTTGTTAGTCCATCCTTAGAGGAGACATCGTGTGCTCACTTATCTGTAGGAGCAGGCTTTATTGTGCATTCACAGTGTCCTAATGATTTTGTCTAACTTTCTTATAAACTCTCTCACACTGAGAGAGATTGTATAGTTAGAGTTTTCCCCGTCGTTGGGTCAAGAGAGAGAGATAGAGACAGAGACAGAGACAGAGACAGAGAGAGAGATTGTATGTTATAGGACTCTCCTCTGTTGGGTTCGTCGATAGAGGAAGTTGACGAGGAAAATGGATAGATGGAGTTTTGGATTTAAATGTTTTTTTTTTCTTGAGTCTCTCTCTCTCTCTCTCTCTCTCTCTCTCTCTCTCTCTCTCTCTCTCTCTCTCTTTTGGATGACGGTACGTTAAGGAAGTATGTGATAGTGCATTCAGCATAAACAGAATTTTATTGTCTCATTTTCTGTGAATTTCGTCGTATTTTTATTTTTTTATTTTTACGGCGATTCTCTCTCTCTCTCTCTCTCTCTCTCTCTTGGATGAGAGCACGTTAAGGAAGAATGAATGTAAGGAGATATACAGCATAAACAGAATTGTATTGTCTTATGTTCTGTGAATTTCGAAGTATTTTTTTTTTTACGACGATTCTCTCTCTCTCTCTCTCTCTCTCTCTCTCTCTCTCTCTCTCTCTCTCTCTCTCTCTCACCCAGTTCAAAAGTTGCTCCCTGAAGGAAAAAGTTGCATTATTGAAGAAGTTTCAACTCTCGTGCGCACGCATGTATACACATAAACACAGAGAAGGAGGAGAGAGAGAGAGAGAGAGAGAGAGAGAGAGAGAGAGAGAGAGAGAGAGAATGAATGGACCAATCATGTGACATAATCCTCTGCTTTATGGTCCAATAAAAGGTCTTTGCGAGACCCGGGACTTGCAGACGCGCCCAGTCTTGAGGAAGCCCAGAATGAGCAAATACCCGTCTAACTTTGCATAAGAACCGGGTATTCTGGGATTCAATTGAAATTAGACGCGAGGAATGATCGTAACCTCTCGCTCTCGCCACTTGGGTGTGTTGCTTCGTAAATAAATAGTATCACTTTAGGAAAACCTTGAAAAAAAAAACTACAGGAAATCCTATTTAAATAGGAAGAAACTGTGAATTATAGGAAATAAGTAAAAACCGAGTTTTCTGTCCGGGGTGGCCTCAGCCTCGACCCATAAAACTCAGCCACGGTCTGGTGGTGTCCTGTCTTGTTAGTACAGATAGCGGTGTCAGACGCACGATCATGGGTCACTTTAACCTTAAATAAAATAAAAACTACTAAGGCTAGAGTGTTGCATGTTTGGTATGTTTGATGATTGGAGAATGGATGATCAACATACCAATTTGCAGCCCTCTAGCCTCAATAGTTTTTAAGATCTGAGGGGGGACAGAAAAGGTCTGAAAGAGGTGTTTCTCGTTGAATTAAAGATACAGGAATTTTAGGATAGGATATTTATGATTTATTTATTAAAATGAAAACGTAAGAAAATAATTAATGTGCTTGTTCAACAGTACAGACAAAATGTTTATAATGAAATATAGCGTATTTATTTTAATTTTCGTTTTAATTTACATTAAAAGTTAGGAATATAATGTTTACAACTTCTGCGTGAGGGGAAAATCTTCCACGCGTCCCGAGTAAGCTGGAGGTCGGATCTCGCCTTGTTTTCAAACTGTCTTCATGAGATGATGTAGAAGAGGAGTTTCATCCTGACCTTGATAATCCTTTATTATCCAGCTGCTAATCTGTAGAGGCTAATCACAAGTAGTCTATTGCAGAGGGACGGGGAGTTGATACCTTTGATACCTGACAGGCGCAGTAGATGACACGGTGTGGATGAAGATGATCTTCGGCATTACTTGTATACATTACCTCCCTCTGGGCTCTCCCACACGTCTCTCTCTCTCTCTCTCTCTCCTCTCTCTCTCTCATTACCGATTTGGGAAATTCGCTTCGGTACTTTCATGCCCTCGTATTTTTGCTATTAAGTCTTGAAAAGTAGTCTTTGATGGCATTTTGTTGTGGATTTTTTTTTTGGGGGGTAAGGGGGTTATTTGTCATATTATGTTTTCGAGGGTTGCATTGTCATCGCCTACGTGGTTATTATGACTTTTATATCCAGTTTGAGATAATTGTTTGTATTTTTTCATTTTCTTTTATTTTGATCACAATTATCTCGGTCATTTTGGGTTTTAGAGCTTCGATATAAACAGCACAGTAGGACTATGACAACGAAGGAACAAATGGAAGTTCTAAAACGTCACCTGTATGACTACTGTGGGCGCCCCCCCCCCCCCCCCCCCCCCCCCCCCCCCCAGAATAAAACAGAGAGTACTTGTGTTAAGGGGCGGCGGCCGGGTTTCTTGTGGTATGAATGTTAACTTTACCGTTTTTTAATTACGCTTCATATACCAAAGTTGGTGGGATACTTGTGTATTTATCCCCTCTCCTCCTATCCATAGAATGTCTTTACAAGTTATAGATGGGTATTACTGAAATTATTTCCAAGAAAGATTATATTAAATTTCGTATGGACCCGAATCCTTAACCATTATTTGTGAGTATGTATTTATGTTTGCATGTTAAGGTATAACCTTTCTCAACATCCTTTCTTTCTTATCGTCATGCCATGAAGTTATCTAGAGATGTTTGCATCGTAGAAGGCATATCTTTAGTTTTTATATTTTAATGAAAATAATAAGTAAATAGAATCAAACAGAAAAACTAAATTTGCGTATGACTTCATAATTAAGTGTTGATAGTCTCGAGCCAAAGATAAAAGGCGAAAGTTCTGGCCGATGTAATTTCCGCAGTTTCGTTCCAAAGCGACTTCGATCTCATTTGGCTTCGATGCAGGATGCAATTTAATATTCCTCTGTTCTGTCCTAATGGGTATTTAATGATTGCCTAACGACCCTGTCTTTCTGAATTAATCAGAGGAAGCTGTTGCCTCGTGTGCATGCAGGTTAGTTTTTCTGTAAAAGAAAGCTAGTGAGATGGCTTTATCTGTGTGTTTTTCTGTCCGCCCTCAGATCTTAAAAGCTACTGAGGCTACAGCGCTGCAAATTGGTATGTTGATCACCCACCCTCCAATCATCAAACATGCCAAATTGCAGCTCTCTAGCCTCAGCATTTTTTATTTTATTTAAGGTTAAAGGTAGACATGATCGTGCGTCTGGCTCAGCAGCACAGGCCACCACCTGACTGTGGCTGAAAGTTTTATGCAGTGTTTAAAGGTAACAGTGTGAAATTTTTGAGTTGCCAGATGTAAATAAGATAACAAGAATGTTGAAGCGTAGCCAAGTACTTTTCAAAAACTATTTATAGAAAACATTTATCAACAAGTCGCTTACTTTTTATATCTGTTTAATCTGTGTATGAATAAACTATTCAACAAGAAGCATAAATGCGAACTAACTGACCGCAATAAAAAGATGCATTAAAGATTCAAAAATTAACTTCACTTGCGTTCTGGGCGTCCAAGAAGAAGAGAACAAAAATGTCATGTCAACAGACTAACGAGCAGGCAAACCCCATATGAGGAAACGAGTCATTGAATTCAAACCAATGAATGGAACCTGACAGTCATCTTTGGTTCCTTAATTCAAGCACCTTCTTCCCTGAAGGCGGGAGCCTGCCTTTTTTAGAGTGTCTTTAAAGTAACAAGGAACGTGAAAGTCAATCTCTCTCTCTCTCTCTCTCTCTGCTCTGAACACTAAAATGTTCTGAAAAGCCCAAGTGCGGAGTCCGGACGTAATGAAAGTAAAAACTTTGGCAACATCGAAGTGGACGCCTTCTTGAAGGTCCATAAGAATCTGGCAGGGTAGTGGCTTCCGAGGCTAATAATGGGGCTTGGGGTGGGGATGGTAGGGATAGGGGTGGGGAAGTGAATGCTGACCCCCGAGAGGGGGGGGGGGGTGGGGGGGGGGGGGCGGAGGGCAAGGTAGGGACACCATCACCACCAGCTGGTGGACGAGACACCGAAGGCTCAGCGCTGTCGGACGTCGGCCTCAACAAGGAAGAGAGAGAGAGAGAGAGAGAGGTTAAAGGGAGAGTGGAGGAGGAGGAGGAGGAGGAGGAGGAGGGATAACAGGGGGCAGGACCAGGAAAGCTCTTGAGCCCGAGTAAAAACAGGACGTCGCCGAGGGTGCGACACCTGCTACCGGATCATAACGGCC
>NC_087217.1:20588829-20626329 GCF_015104395.2 Macrobrachium nipponense
CCCATTAAGAAAGTCCCTCAACATAATGATCCTTAGTGTGGAGATTTGCTTTTGCGAGGGCTTGGGTGATTTTCAATTTCCAAAGTCTTGCCGAAATCCCTAGATTCTGGGTCCGAAAGTTTAAGTCTGTCTCTTTTTCAGTTGCACAATAAAATCCTTTCTAGATTTCCGGAGACGTCCACTCCTTTTATCCTGCCATGTTTCGAGTTGTTTCTCTGTTTTGTTAAATTTCTCTTCATGACCTTGTGGTGTATGTCACGGACACTGTTGTTCAATGAGCATGTTGTGTGTGCTTTTTAAAAATTTTTATAATTATTATCATCTTTGCGTTCAGATCTTCCCAGACGATGCTATCCACAGAACAGTACTAGATAGATAATTAATTCTATCAGTCCTGCCTTTTCTAGTTATATAGAAGTTTTACTCTCCTCTGATCAAATTATGGAATGTTGATCCTAGTCATGCGGTTAAATTCTTGGAAATTGAGAAGCTCAGCCTTATAAGTTTTTGCTGTTGTTGCTGTACAGACTAACATGAGTCTCATTTCATTGTTTATTTATTATCTTATTTATTTTTCTTAACCCTTTTATTTTTGTTTGGTTCCTTGGGCACGTAGAAACCTGCTTTACCAACTAGGGTTGCAGCTTGGCATGTAATAATAATAATAATAATCATCATCATCATCATCATCATCATCATATCATCATAATATAATAATAATAATAATAATAATAATAATAATAATAATAATAATAATAATAACACTGGGTCGTTATGGGGTGTTTGGCGCTATGTGATAATTTTATTTATTTATTTAATTTTTTTTGGTGGATGTCTTCTACACGGGGAATTCAGTTAAGGTGTGAATGTGGACGTGATTTTTAGCTTGTCATGGGGAACCACCCCCTGTTGAGGGGAGGACCTTATTGTCGAAGAAAAACTAAGAACATTATTAACCGCAGTTATAGCAGCCATGCAAGTTATTTTCCCGCTGAAGACCTCCTGTGCTTCTTCGACTAAAAATTCAAGCGATTGGCTTTAACCAAGACCACTAAGATAGAAGGCCTGTTCGATGTGACGTGATGACGTGATGACGTCGACCCTGGTAGTCCGACTCTCCGAGGCGAGTGACTGGCGACTCACTCCTGGCTCTCGATCTTCCTTCCCTTCCATCACTTGGACACGAGGTGTTTTCGTGGTTCCATTGTTTTATTCATGAACTGGAACATAAAACTTATATGGGATCATGAGGTAGCGAGCCATGGATACGTCTTGTGTACTTTTTTTACGAACTTACTGTGGTTAGCATATAAACTAGGCAATAAGTTCACAGCAACAGGTACTACCTATTTTACTTTTCTCTCTGGATGACTTTCGACTGCAATATAAATACAGTCTGCATTCTTGGTAGAAGTTATGAGCAACAAGGTCAGGTGCAATATAAAGAAAGACTGGTTTAGCCCACATTGTATTTTATTAGGAATTCACGTCGAATAGGTATAGGCTAGCCTAAATCAAAGAACTCCCAGTGTAGCCTTTACCTACCAAACAACACCCCATGTAGCCTATGCCAACCAATACCCAGTGTAGCCTGTGTCCAACTTACATACTGCAAGTGCATAGAAAGCCCAGAAGAAATTTAAAGCATGCTGTAGCCCATAGGTATGTTGTAAAGAGCATTATTGCAATGATTGGGACAAGGGCCCTGTGTCAGGTAAGAAGGTTGCAAACATGATATCTAACTGTGTGACAGAACCTTCAGACAAGGTACTCAAGAGTTACATTAGCACAGACGGACATATAAGATATAGGTGCATCACAACTTAAGTCCAGTACACTAGTGGTGGGGAAATAGGCAAATTTCCATTGACAATAGTCTAAACCATGGGACAAGCCTTTTGGGCCTAGATGGGTTAAGGTGAAAAAAAGTAGACTGGCATAGTATTCTAAGGGTTACAGGTTCAAAACAGGAGCCTACATTAGAAATTTCACTAATCTAACCTAACCTACCCTCATTGCATTACTAGGTTTTAGTGCTCATATATACATGTAAAAATATTAAAAGACCTTCTTTCTTCTTCCACAGGTAAAACTTCAGTACAGATCAATGAAATACCATACTTATGCCACAATGCCCTACCTACAGTTAAGCCTAACTGTACAGCACATGCATTTTTCATGTCACTGAAGTATGTCACTTGGGAGATCTCAATATTCCTACAGAGGTTCATGATACAACTATCATTAATTAAGCAGATATTCAGTAACTCCAGAGAGCTGATACTGCTGAATGTATTTCTAACACTGCAATATATATTGCATTGCTGTTAAAAAACTAGTTATTTAATTTTTGGCAATAATTTTAACTCTAGTTAATGACTGAATAAATTTAATTATTCATCAGAGCTGGTTTGATTATTCATCAGAGTTGTTCCCCTCAAAGTTACTGTACCATCAGGAGAGTGTTTCTTCAAACAGGTCTGCCCAGCATCATAACAAAAGGACTTAAATTTTCTGATGTACATTAAGAGTATATAAATGTAAATCATTACTACCCAATGACAAAATAGTGATACTGATGGTGGATGAAACTCACGTACTTAATACCATATTTTCATTATAAAGGCAAAAATATTGTTGGATCAGCCTTTGGCTATAGTGAAGCTGCAACAGGTGCATTTTACTTTATGTTGAACAGGTAAAGTCTTTATTCAAGTTCTTTGCACAAATTCCCAATTAAAGCATAAAAGCTGATGTTCTACACTGCACACTGAAGAAAGTAATTATAGGCTTAGAAAAACATAATGTTTACAGTGCTTTGCATTGTAACATCATAGTGCTATCATTGGGAAAGCAATGTCCTATTTTCCCAGGATTCCACATCTGTCTATAGTGTATCCTCACCCATTTCAGAGTAACAAATGCCCTTTTTCGTATATGTTTGAGTAAAATTATAAAAAAATATCTCGGGAATAATTGGCTTGGCTAGAAAGTTATAAATAAAACAATGAAGTTGCCTCAGTTCTCCTTGAAGTCAATAATTTGGAAAACGAAATTCATTATGCACCATTCAGCCCTTTGAAAAACTTCATGATATAGATGTTTACTCTATGGACATTCATAAAAACTTTCATTAAAAGCATTATCTCCCTACACCTTTGAGAAACAAAATGTTCATTTAGTGTTACAAATATCCAATGAATATATCGTTCAAGCTTGATTAACTATTGGAAAAAATCACTCCCTACTTATTCAGAATGCAAATGTCAAAATTTTACATTTGGTCGACAATCATGAATTTAAATGTCTAAGGGTAAATAATAGATAAGTTGCTCAAAAAGTAATGAAGGTTATAGTACAGAAAAACAGAAAAATTAACAATATGGGTTTCTATTAACAATATGGGTTTCTACTAACGTTTCATTGAATAATTGTTGTTCAAGAAAGTAACTATTGTAGCCAAAGAGAAAGTTAGAAAATTTAAACACCAAATAATGACTATGTAAGAGAAAATTATTTCATTCACATATAGTAGAAAGAACCATTTTTTTTTAGTGTGATTTAAACCTTTGCACTGATGTTTTTTCTTTGGTAGACACTGTATAGTAACTAAACAAATTGTTTTGGTTCAACATTTTATTTTAATCTTATAACTTGTGTTTCGAGTAAGTATTATTTGGTGTACACTAATTAATGTAGACGAGAAAATAGTTAGTAATTAATAACTGGCAGACCAAAAATGATAGATTCTGGCGAGGGTTTGTTTACATTTCTTTCGTCTGGCAGCGTAGTCAGTGCTAGCAGCTCGGACTACCCTTGCTCACGTCACAAAACATCGAACAGGCCTTCTATCTCGGTGGTCTTGGTTTAACCTGCTCTGCGCCTTTAAATAACAAACAAGTACAAGTAACTTTTTCCTCGGAGTTCTGTATAGAAATTTCCTCGGAAGGCTCGTGATCGAGATGGAATCGTTCCTGGAGAACGGAAAACACTTATTTGGGCGCAGGACCCTTGCATCCGCCTTTTAAAACCTCCTCTTGCGGATCCATTAAGTCTCGTAGATATCAATCGCAATTCTACTCAGACTTCCTTGGGACCGTTTTCACCCCGTACAACATTTTCTATCTTTCATGGGAAACTTTCCTAACTTCAAGGCTTGCGCCCATAGACCCCTGGATTGCCTGGATCTAATTGTGGCTCTCTCTCTCTCTCTCTAGGCATTCATATCATTTAATGAAATATTAATGAGGAATACTTAACCCAGAAACAGCAACGGTCAAGTCGAGCGTCTTAAAAATCAAATAAGCAAAGATGGGGAAATGTCGACGCGAGGACATGAACACATGGAGAGAGAGAGAGAGAGAGAAAGAAAGAGAGAGAGAGAGAGAGAGAGAGAGAGAGAGAGAGAGAGAGAGAGAGAGCCTTCTTCCGGTGTCCCAATTGGATCATTTACTTACCCCCAATGGTCTCTATACCGCAATTGTGTAAATGTAGGACGGAATCAGGACCCACTTCCAAAAAGCGTCCCGTGCGTGGAACAAGATCGTGTAGGGATAGTCAAGGAACCGTCGTTCTGGGCTGTAGACACAATAAACGAGAAAGCCGGCTTCCGCTGCGGAGCCGCTTCAAAGGTACAGCCCCAGTACTATACTACTACTACTACTACGATGTTTACTATATTTCCTTATGGATGGGATAGGATAAAAGATTAGTTTAACCAGACTTCTGAGCCTAACAAAGGCTCTTCTGAGGCTGGTTCCCAGGAATTAACCTGAGAATTTCTACGTATGAATTGGAGGTCATGTATTCATCAGAGGTGCGCGTGCTCAAGTAGCCACTAAATAGAAAGATCAGACAAAAGTTTAATGAAAAAGTTGACTAAAGATCCAGGTGGACCCCCGCCATATAGAATCCTGGCGTGAACGATAAATAAATATATAGTTTGGCTTGTTATGAGGATCAATATCATGCCTGTTCTGAAATAATTATTTGAATCAGTATTTGCAATATATTATGTACAGCATGGTCTAGTTATTGAAATGTATATGCGTAAAATGTTACATCTTATACTGTTGGTGCATAACGTACATGTATTTCGTCCCAATCAGCAGTCTATGATTAGTCAAAATAGCTGTTTTTATTATTTAAAAAAAAGTCTCTTGATAGGTTGAAGCCATGTGAATTCAAGGTCAAATTTTTTTTTTTAAAGCGTATATTTGGTTCCCATGGAAACCCCCCCATGTTGAGGCGCCTGGCATCTACTGTTGTCTCGTCCAATAGACAGCCTTAAACCCCTCCCCACCCTTGAGCCTCACCCCTCTCCCCATTTTAGAATTGGCGGGAAGATTTTGGAGCGCGTTGTCCTTGAACACGGCTGATATGCTACGTTGAATACATTTGTACCTCACAAGTAATTATTTTGTTGTAAATAACGATTCGAACCTGTGTCCAGAGCCATTATGTCCGAACTTGAATTGAGGATTATTATTGTTTTAATACAAATATATCCTCGCAAGAAGAAATACAAACATGCTATTTCGTTAAATTTAAGTGAATCATAAAGAGGCTTTTTTGGGGATGAAAATTGATCTGCATGGAATCATAATATAGTCTTAAAAAGAATCTTAAACAGGTTTTCTTTTCCTTGGCAACCAATCGACATAGAACCATAGTATAGTGGTCCGATCTCATATAACCGTTTGACCTTTTGAAGGAGAAATCTTTGAAAATTTAAAACTGGAAGAAACTTTTGGATGTTTTTCATGTGTTCTTTTGTATAATAGAGATACTGACCACCCGCCAGGTGTGAAAATGCAAGAGGAATGAGAGAACCGAGGTTACAGTGGGCGTCTGTGGTTCCGAGAGTTAGAATTAAAACGTTGGACGGTTGACAGTAAGCACGAGGAGAGAGAGAGAGAGAGAGAGAGGAGAATGGAAAGAGATGGCTATAGCGTATTGGGTGAGAAACGGGAGGGAGCTGGGGGGACATAGGGGGTTGGTTTGTGTATGGGAGGGCAAGGATTGGTTGGGGTGGGGAGGGGGTGGCAGCTGGTAGCCTGTCGTTTAAGATACTCTCCCTCCCTCTGATCAGCCGTAGTGCTGTCTAATTTTCACGTATTTTTTTCTTTATTTAAATAGCACACTTGTTATTCTATTTCGTTTATGAGATTTATAGGCTATTTTAGGATCATGAGTCTGTGCTGGGCTGGGAGAAGGCCAGCTATTGTAACAAATGTTTCCATGTAGCAGCTAGGAAAATATAATAAAAAATAGATAGTTACAAAATGTGTTGAACTGTTAAGTCTTGGTAAGAAAACTTGTACATTTTTTTTCTATTCTGAAGACAGTGAATTTTCACATTGTTTCTGAAAACGGTATCACTTATTTTATAACATTATTTTAATGTATTAATAGATCTATTCAGTATTGCCCGTGAATTTGAAAATTTCCCGAGTAATGAACCGGTATGTGAAATTTAATTGGAATAACCTGTTGTAATGACAGAATGAGGAAGTTGAGTTAAAGAAGTTTAAAACTAAAAAGTTAGAGATGTACCTTTTTTGTATTTGAGGTGAGGCATAAATATTTCAATATAAGGTAACAGATGTAAGGTTTGCTCACTTTTTGTATCAGTTCATCGTGTCCTGTTTTGGTCAGACGAAGTTTAGCTAGTTTTTATCGGTAATAATTTCGTCAAATATGGTAGTGATCTCCCACTTGAATCTGTGTATTTCTTGGCATGCCTTTGGTAGTTCATTAATTAATTTTTTATACAAATATGTTTAATTCTCCTGAAGCTTGCTTTAAAAGTTGAAGGACTTTTATTTCCTAAGAAAATAAATATCCAGGAAAAATAATAATATATACCAGTGTCTACGCGACCGTTGATTTGGATATAGGAGTTTTAAGAATGGGAAATATAAATATAGCAAAACCATTCTTAACAATAATGCTTCCCAAATCATAAATATCATCTCATAAAACCAAAGGCTGATTTTTCTCCCAAATAGAAACACCGGACTCGGTTACCAGTGAGTGTGGGGATCCGGGGAGCATCCCTCCACCCCTTCGTACCTCCCATCCGTTTGAGCGTGGGGGGGGGGGGGGGGAGTCTGTTTGAATACAACGTTCGCTGAGGCCGCGAGAGGGGGGAACGGGGAACGAGGAAGGGCAATGTGGACGGTGGTCCATGCCCACGGTGGAATAAGTAGCCTGTGTGTTACGCTTAGGGTCAGTCGGTTTCTGCATCTTATTCAGTTAGATGCTCAGATGTCTTTTAAGTAAACCCTTCAGTAATCTGTGTTGCTTGATGTTTTTCTGTGTAGCACTGGTAGGTAGGGATGCAATGCTCAATGTCGTTCACTGTTAGTGTAAGTTTAAAGTAGCCTTCCTTCTTCTGTACAACATTCAAATTATAGGAGTCTGAAAGTTACGCAGCTACAATTGCGATGAGGAAATCGCGATTCCAAACGTAACATGGTTATATTAGAATAACTGATATCTTGTCTTTATGTATATTTGAATATAATTTTCCGACAGTGTTGAGTTAAATAAAAAGAGTAGGTTTCAGTGGGTAACGATAAATACACTCGCGACGTGGCGACACTCACTGCTTGAAATCGGCCTCCAAACAGATCGACTATAGGTCAGTATCAAGAGACCTGCTGGCTGCTCTGTGAGCAAGAGCCCGTGCTGGCATAAGGCCAGCTTAATCAGCAACAACTTCAAGAGAGATTCTGCGTTGTTAAAGGATCTTTAACGCGTTTAAAAAAAAAAAATTTTCAACAATACACAATTCAGTACGTGTCCACACATTTACATACAGGAAAAAGTACAAATATGTAACGACAGTATAGATTAGTACTCATTATTTCCTTCTTTGATTGATATTGTCACTTCGACATTGTTCTCATGCCCTTGGTGTCATTATGAATAACAATTGCAATTTTTACCATGGCTTGTTGTAGATCGCGAAGAACATCCTCGGACGAACGGTATCAATACGCTCTTGCGCTTCTTGCGTACCATTTGGCCAAACAACGTTGGAGAAGAGGTGGCCCAAGAGCAGGTGAGGAGTCAATGGACCGGTACAGGCAGTCGGTCCGGCGGAGGGGACGGGTGGTGAGTGTCGGTGTGGGGGGAGGGGGGACGCTGAGAGAAGCAAGGTTGGGGCATTTTGGGGGGTTTATATGGAGGGAAGCAGAGATAAGGGCCACCAGGAGAGGGACACTGGGGCAGCGGGGTATGACGGGCATCACCGAGGGGAGGAGGGGGTTGTGAGGGATATCAGGGTGGGACTAGGCGAGGGCATAATGACGATACCAGTTTCTCGTTGTTGCTCGATTCTGATTGGTTCCCTGCGCCCTGACCCGGAGTACGAGGGATACTATTGGCCGGGGCGGTCGACGTCCCGTGTAAACAAGAGAGTTTTTGCAAAAGCATCTCTTCAAGAATGTCGAGATACGCAATGGTGCAGAGAATGGAATTTTTCTGTGAATGGTGGTGGGACCAGTTTAGTTTTAAAGACTTGACTCGGGTCTACTTTTATAACTATATATATATATATATATATATATATATATATATATATATATATATATATATGCAATTATGCTAGTCTTCTTTAAGGAAATTATAGTTATGAAGAACTATTTATAATACAATGTGTGGTGTAGTGTAGTGTTATTTTTCTTAAATGAAGACTAGCATAATTGCATCATATATATATATATATATATATATATATGTGTGTGTGTGTGTGTGTGTGTGTGTGTGTGTAAAGAAAACCCCTTGAGTATGTTTGTCATTTGCACCACCAGCATTAAATGAGTTTAGCCCAATTTACCCAACTTTGACAACTGTGAGATGAGGATTTATTGTCTCAAACGGATGTGTAATTGTGTAAGGTCTTCCGTACTGTTCTCTATAGCTATAGTACAGTATGTATAATATAATATTGTGAATTCTAACACTATTTATGAGTCCTTCATCAATGGCTTGGAAACAAAGCTGAAACCGGTCGGAGTCTATACTCATTCAAATTAATTTTTTCTTCCGTGGTGATGTGAGATAAACGAGGATCATATAATATATATGTCTATATATATATATATATATATATATATATATATATATATAATATATATATACACACACACACACACACACATATATATATATATATATATATATATATATATGTATATATATCCCTACGCCCTGCCCCGTAGATGATTAAAGGCCTTAATAATGTGTCGACGTCCTTCCTCAGTGGCCACCCATCCACTTACTGACGAGACCCTCGGCTCACCACCTAGGAATTGGTTTTCGGTGGAATAAAGAATGATCTGAGCACTTTCCCTCGAGCTCGTTTTGCTTTTGTTGGCCCAAATGGTGAATTATGCATCTGGTGATTAGGTGGTTGTTGGTGGTCGCAGCCTTGGACTGTCAAAATCCGTACCCTGAGTAATTAGAGAATGACTGCTTTGACAAGATAATAATCCTCACTGTAGCAATTCATAAGATTCTCTCTCTCTCTTTCCTTTTGGTAGATCTTAAAATATTCCCCCCCATAGCTACTATGCCGAGCAGATAGTCTAACCTCCTCGGCAGAATCAAGGTATATATATACCTTGGGCAGAACATTGCCCGTCTTTGTAGACTAATAGCTCGTGTCTGTTTTTTATTTGACTCCCCGCTAAGGGTCAGGAGATGTTATTGTGCGCATTCAGCGGAATGCTACCGTGAGGTGGGTTTGGTCCAAAGAGGACTTGGTAACCTTTTAAGAATTTATTTATTAATTTTTTGTTTTCTAAATTTCATTGCGTGAACGGTTCGATGTTTTCTGGGACCTTTCAATTTCCATATTTCTCATCCTTTTGGTCCTGAGATGTGGGTTAGGAAATGGAATCCCTTGCGCATTGAATGGACAGAACGTCCAAGATAACTCCTTTGGGAATTTTCTTTAAAGCTTATATTACCTAATTGAAGTTTCCTTGGAAACTCTTCATCGTTCATAACATTAGATTCGAAGAAAACTGTCTTGATATCGGGGTTATTGACTGATTTATTAATTTAAAAGAAAAAGATCAAGATTTATTTTTTTTCTAATATTTTACTGGGAAGTTATATTTGTTGTGCATCTTTAATTTGCATAACTTTTAACCTCTAAATTTTAAAGAATTTAACAGTGGCCTGAATTAAAGAAAATTGTGATAATATGCATGCCAGGCTGCAATTCTAGCTTGTATGAGTTTCAGTACATTTCAATGTATTAATATTAAAAAATGCAAGTACCGTACAGTGCAATGCAGGTTATCGTTTTATTAAAAAAACCCGCATTGTAAAAGTGATCCCAAATACATTCAAGCACATTGGTGACAATTTGTTACAGTCCTGCTATCAGTGATCACTTTCTTAAATTCTCAGGTTAACAGTCACAATGTCAAGTCACCGTTTTCATAGTTTTTCATAAGGAGCAAGGAACGTGAATCTGTACCAGTTATGTATGTAGGCCTATACGGGAAACAGTATCTTACTTGTTTGCTGTATAGAGATATTCAGTATGGTTTACCAAATACCTTTTAGAATCTAGTTGGACGATTACCAAACGGTTTTCATTTGGTGATTTACTTTTCCACTGACTGGAAACTACTGTCAATTGCGAAGGCTGCCTCTCCCTAAACTGCTAGAAGAAACTGCCGGGCTTTGCAAAAGTTGTAAGGATATTGAATTCCATTCGACTAAGACCATTCATCAAGTTAAACCCCCTATAGGCAGCCAATTGTAGCACCAAGAATAGGCTCTGTAGGGGACTATAGCTGGGAGCTGCCTACCTCCCGGTACCAGCTAATCAACGGCCGCCAAACAAACGTCTCGTAAGCATACAGCTCATCCAAGAATCTACCTTAGGTGAACCAGCTATAGTGTCGTCAGTGCACCTCATTCGGTGCACCGTAGGCTAAGGTTCTTTGCAGCATCCCTTCGGCCCCTAGCTGCAACTCCTTTCATTCCTTTTCTTGTACCTCCGTTCATATTCTCCTCCATCTTACTTTCCACCATCTTCTAACAATTGTTTCCTAGTGCAACTGAGAGGTTTTCCTCCTGTTACACTCTTCAAACTTTTACTGTCAATTTCCGTTTCAGCGCTGAATGACCTCATAGGTTCCAGAGCTCGTCCTTTGACCCAAATTCTATATTCTGTTCTGTTCTGTTATCAGACCATCTTCTGAAGCTATCTGGTCTTTTAACTCTGATTAACAGATTACTTTTTTTTAATGCCATTTCTTTTGTATTGTCGAATCCCCTCTCCAATCGTAAAATCTCATCTGTATATGGAGTAGGTGTATTCAGCATCATAATTCTCTCTCTCTCTCTCTCTCTCTCTCTCTCTCTCTCTCTCTCTCTCTCTCTCTCTCTTGTCAAAAGGTTTCCATTTCTGTCTGGTCCCAAATGGCATATCCTTACAAAGAATGTCGCACCCTGTCAACTCATTTATTTTAGTTTCCGAAGTTTTATCTTGAGAGAGAGAGAGAGGGGAGAGAGAGAGAGAGCGAGAGAGAGATGAGAGAGAGAGAGAGAGAGAGAGAGTGAGAAACCGCCCCAGATCGCTTTAGTCAGTCAGTCTCCTTACTTCCAATCTTAGGGCTCAGTACTCGGCTCGTTTTTATTTTTTCATTTTATTATATATTTTTATTCTTGCCCTTCTCTCCTCTCACACAGTTTTCTCATTTAGGCATTTTATTTATGGACGGTTACGGTTTGTGGTAGAAGTTACTTCATAATTTTATAAGATTACTTGTCATTTTATTACGTTAATTAAAAAGGGGATAGATACGGAGTATGGAACCTGATAATTTTATGGTAAGATGCTCTAGTAAATATGTTCTTGCATTTTTCATTAACTTCTTTTGCGTTCTGTAGAGGCATTCTATGGCCGCTCCTGCTTGGTTTATGCTCCGTTAAACATAATAAGAAGGTTATCCTTAAAGTTAGGGTACGTTTTCTTTTACATTGGAAAGATAATTTGGGAGAACTTCTCAGATGTTATGGGTTACTAAAATAAGCAACTTTTCTACCCGTTATGGCTTTTGCGCATTTTACCACATTTATATTTACGATAAAGTTTACGAAACCCTTTAGATTTTGTATGTTGCTGATCAAAGCACTGTTTTGTTACAGTATGCCTACTGCATTTTTTATGTGACGCATATAGTACAACGTGCAGTTTCTAAGACTTGTATTTTCTTAATGTATTGGTTACTTTAGCACTCATTGCTTCCTTAACGGCATGAAAAAGGATAATAATAACTTGAAACGTGTGTGAAAAACAATCAGGAATGATGAACGAAATTGAATTCAGTGTAAGAATTACATTAGAAAATTAAAAGCCACGCACATTTATAGATCGTAAACGTCTGTAAGTAAAATACCTTGAGGAGAGTAAAGTTTGTGAAAATATACCTTAATCAAAATTAGCTAGAAAATCGCGTATATGTGCGTGTGTGTATTTGCTATTAACATTTCTGCTATCACCTATCACGTATTTTAGTGCAGTTACTTTTGCAACTCTGAAACAAAGGTTTTTCAAGTTTAGCTTCAACGTCGTTTTCCTCTCGTTATGAACAAAGGGTTCAGTATGCCCTACATACTCATTGCATATGTTTTAATTGTTTCCTCAGACGAGGTTCCTCTATTGCTTCATATTTTCTCTTGACCTTTCCCACGCCAGTGTTACCTCCATTCACTCACTGTCTGCCTTTTCGTCTTCAAGATATTTTAACATTTTGTTGAGGGATTTTGATCTTGTCAGGATTTTCAGACAACTTTATATGTTAGGATTCTTTCATAGGACAGAAACCGTTCACTCGTTTCATGAAGGTTTTGATTATGTTTATTTTTTTATATAGATTTAAAAAAGAAAATAAAAAAATCATTTGAATTTTACAATAAAAACCCGTTATCTGTTTTCAGATCCTTATCAAGATACTCAGCTGTATCAGCTGAGAGAGAGAGAGAGAGAGAGAGAGAGAGAGAGAGAGAGAGAGAGAGAGAGAGAGAGAGAGAGAGAGAGATTCTTGATGCAGTCCCTCCTCCGTTTAACCTTCCATTCATTAAAAACTAGAACATCCGTTTGCTTTCAGCACCAGGTGAATACCGGTACTTAAGCAGTCCATGTTTCTCATTCCGTACACGTTATTATTCGTCTTAAAGCTTCCGTTGCCTTTGTTCCTTTCTCTGGTGGGCTAAAATACGTTGGGTGTGGCCAGAGGTAGGGGGGGGGGGGTGGTGAAAGGGTGATGGGTGGTTGGGTTTGTAAGTATGAAGGGGGTTAGTCTTATGGAGGAAAAAGTGCATTTTGTGGTCTACTCGAAGGTAGATGGGTAAACCATTTTTGCGGATGAATCATTTATTCATTTTTCAATGTTTGCCTGCGTTTTAAGAATGATCTTTTGTTGGGTCATTTTCCTGTTTTTGCGTTAAATAGGCGCTATTGATGATGGATTTAATTTTTCTTGACTTGCAGTTTGGTGCCTTTGAACCCCTTGAAGTTTAGTAATATCATCTGGCACGCGATACGTCTTAATGTATTCACTTGCCGTATAACTGACAAGGGACTTGTATTAGCGAAAATAGTTATTAGATCTTAATACTCAACATATTCAGGACTCCGTTATTGCATATCTCGTAGTGTTACTTAATTTTCCAGTTAATTTTTTTCCGATACAATCTGTGTATGTTGTATGCTTTGTGGGAAACATCATCTGAAAGCACACTTCACACAGGTAACACCAAAGGAAGTTGCTCCGGTTTGATATTCATATATATATATATATATATATATATATATATATATATATATATATATATATATATAATATTCAATTGAAACTTCATTCAAAACAAATACAATTTTGAAAATTAATCCAGTTAGAAGTCAATTTCTAACCATTAATGTACCATGAAATATTCAGTTAAGAGCTTCAATTCTACATTAATGAATGCCCAATGAAATATTCAATTAGGAGCTTCAATTTCTAACTAAAAAAAACACATTAATGCCATGAAATATTCAATCAGGAGCTTCAATTTCTAACATTAATGCCATGAAACATTCAGTTAAGAGCTTCAATTTCTAAGTGACAGAAATATGTTCATAATTAATTATCTACAGCTGCTTGGGATCATTGCTCCATTAGAAATCCTAAACTCAACAGGCTTTTTGTTATGATATTGATGCTTTCTTACTAAGCCTAAACTCAACAGGCTTCTCGTTATCATACTGATGTTATTTAAGGAAGCTGAAGTTTAAGCAACAATCCATATGGTGATGTATCTAGACAAAAGCTGAAAGACTCGATCACCTAGCCCTAAGTAGTAGTAGTAGTAGTATTAGAATAAAAAAGAAGAAGAAGAAGAAGAAGCTATCTCTGGTTATGTCACTATAATAAATATTGTATACTACCACTTCCAAAAGATCATTATGGACTTCCTTACCAAATCAACACTGAACCTAACTTTCTAAAATGGCAGCATAGTACAATGTGAGGAACTAGTTTTCTCCCAAAGTGGCAGGAGAATTATGCCAGACTGAATACAGGGGGGAGGAGTGCAGCCACGAAATTTGAAAGTGCTGACTTCTTTACATTTCGCGCTAGAACAATAATGCGCAAACTATGATGATAGCTATTTGGGAGTTTAGGGAGTTAATTACACCATCACCTTACGGCTTGCACGTTCGGCTGCAACTACCTTATACTGGAAAACTGATGGAGCATGGCTTCCAGTAACAGAAAAAGTCTTTCCAGATTTGAACATCAGGAACTTTTCACTTCTGACGACAGAAACCTCTCTCACAATTAATATGATTTTGCAATTTGAAAATGAAGATCCATTGTTAACGAGGTGCAAATACTGCAGTACCTTTTGGTGGCAAATTTCTTTTCCTGAAGTGTCTATAGTAGATTCGCATCAACCGTGCATTTCACGTCTAGGCAAGTCCCTTACGACGATCCTGATTGGCTATTGATAAGCCGCTCACAGGGCTGGAAACTCTCAGTCTCTCGAGAGAGTTCACATAGGCAGGCAGTATGTTCCATCTCTCCTGGGGGATACGTCTTTCAGGAGAGGTGGAACATAAATCCTGCCTATATGAACCCTCTCAAGAGACTGGGAGTTTCCAGCCCTGTGATTGGCTTATCAACAGCCAATCAAGAGCGTTGTAAGGGACTGGCCTAGGCGTCAAATGCACGGTTGATGCGAATCTACTATAGTAGTTGCTGTGACATGCACAGCAGTTGCATAAAAAGGAAATGTGGAGGGTAATCAACGTTTTCAGGATGACTTCTGGGTCATTACTGTATGTGACATTGATGTCACTCCTTTACCAGTAAATCATACCCCAATTAAAAATACAAAATATAAATATCCACTACAATAATTCATACGAGATCATATACTACTATCATCCCCAGAGATGCAATTAGATTCTTAAGGGGACACATCAGCCGTGAACTGAAATTCGTAAAGTCCTCCTTCTATATTACGCTGTATTCATAACCGTCATTTATTGTTTGATAAAAATTCTTACAAATTCAATCCGTACTCTACATAGAATTTTTTGCATTCACTTATATAAAAATGGAGTGATTCACATCAATGAATTCGACAGTAAAATGTAATAATATTCATCACTAGAGTTTTATTATGGACAATTATTTTTTCCCATTTCTAAAGCGATTTCATATAATTCCCTTCAAAATTTCAACCGGTAGTAACCCATACATTCTTATAATCATTTGATTACTGCAAAAGACCAAATTTTCTATCAGGTCTGAAGCTGTAATCTTATATGAATAACATCAATAGTCCTTAGGAAATATATAAAAATCTGATATCTTTCACACTGGTTATTAATCAACAAGAGAGAGAGAGAGAGAGAGAGAGCTTTTCATCAAATATGTAAAACAAGCAGCACTTACTATTAGGTACAGACCTTGTTCGAAGAAGACACGAGAAAGCCGTTTTACCCCGTAACAATTTAATAATTAGGCAAGAATGAGTGATCAGATATTGGTCAATAGCAAAAAACATATGTTTGCTAGTAAAATTGACTGCGGCACTGACTATCGATAATGCTAGGTTAGTTTGTTGAACTAGATCAATCAAACAGTAATAAGTAAAATATTCAAAATCATTACGGCAAAAAAAAAAAAAAAAAAAATAATATATATATAGTGTATATGTATATATATATATATATATATATATATATATATATATATATATTTATATTGTTACGAAGTGCCAAGTATCTGGTTACCATTCATTAATTATTACCTCACCAAAAGCCAGACACATGAACCCTCATAACAGGTACTAAACGACTGAATACTCTAAAGGCAACAGTGATCCCTTAACTACTTACCAGTATTGCAAAAAATCAGACTAAGTTCATCAAAACAGGTGTGAGGTAATCTTGTAAGTAATTAAATTAATCAAAGGGCATCACTCCATCAACAACTTTAAAAGTCTAAGTATTTCCCTGATTTCAGATGTTTAAGTACTTCCCTGGTTCTAAGTCACTTCAAGTAATTGAAGGAAAGCAAATCAATTACCATTCTATGTTTCTACCTAACATAAACATAATCAAATGCAAATATACTGGTTAGAAATGAAATACTTATAAAAATTTTAAATACAAAAATTTATTATTAAATTCAAAATTTATAAGTAAAATTCCCAATATCAGGGAAAATTAATGTTACTTGAAAACAAAGTAAAGTTTAATTAATTCTTGAATCATATTAAGTAAAATTAAATCAAAATTAATTTATCACAAAATTCAAGAAAATCAATTCAATTGAAATTCAAGTGTTAGGCAATAATTGAAAATTTAAAATTAATTCACAAGTTCTAAACAATAATAAAACTTGAAAAGAATTCTAAGTAAATGCAAATTAATTCACAACTGTTAAATTTAATTAAATGTGCAATGATTAAGCAATGAAAATAACTAAGTCAATTAAATTGTGAATGCAAATGAAAATATAAAATAAAAAGGCACACTTCAATAAGAAAATGAACAAGTGCACAAACAATGGAACAAACACAAAACACAAAATTCACAATGTGTAAAAGTGTAAATCTTTTTCACTCAAAACATTGTAACCATTAGTTTTTACCAAACCTTCGCAACCATCTGTTATTAGTTAACCACAGTTCCTATCCGTTATTAGTTATTAGTTAACCACAGTTCCTATCCGTTATTAGTTCCATCTAATAAAAATATAACACACTTTACCTTGGTATACCAACTTCTTTCTTTGCTGCAGGCTTGTTTCACTTTACCAAAAACCAGGCACCGTTACGAAACAATGTTTGTTCAGATTCCACAAAAACACTAAATAACACTAAATAAATTCTAAGAAATATCAAATCTGAAATTCACAAATTACGAGTGACCAGTTTACGTTACGTTAATATAATCTCAAGGATGTCGAGAGAGAGAGAGTGAGAGGGGAGATCTGATCGCCTCACGGTTCTAAGATATAATGAATCTCTTCCTTTACGGAAACTGGACAGAGGAGATGACAAAACGTTTTGAGACAATAATGCTTCTAGAAGCTTCGGAATCTTACTCAGTCTTATTCACAAAATGTGTAACTGCACGTGGCTTTGATCAAAGACATACACATATCAGTCCAGTCTGCTCAACAGACATGTACCCGATCGAAACGGAGGCTGAGCGACAATTAAGATTGACATGTTTTGATAACAACGCGAAGAATCGAGCCCTCTTAATCTCGGGGAGATGAAAAGTTACTGAAACAATTATAGCTTTGAACTGACAGAGAAAATCTCTCTCTTTTTATGTACTACGTTATATATATATTCTTTTACAATATGTTATGCGAAATCTGAACACACATTTAAAACATCCTATCTCTAAGCTATCTAGGAATCTGAAAAAATGTTGCACAATTATACATAACATTTCATACAGTCTAAGAGGGAATATATGCATTTTGAAAGTACCAATATAATATATATATATATATATATATATATATATATATATATATATATTATATATATATATATATATATATATATGAGTGTGTGTGTATATCAAACAGTAATAAGTAAAATATTCAAAACCATTACAGCAAAAAAAACAATAAATAAATAATATTATATAATATATATATATATATATATATATATATTATATATATATATTTATATATATATATATATATACATACATACATATATACATTCATACATACATACATATATATATGTATATATATATATATATATATATATATATATATATATAATATATATATAATTTAACTATTTATTTAATATTTTTTGCTGTAATGGTTTTGAATATTTTACTTATTACTTTTTGGAAGTGGTAGTATACAATATTTATTATAGTGACATAACCAGAGATAGCTTCTTCTTCTTCTTCTTCTTCTTCTTCTTCTTCTTCTTCTTCTTCTTTATTTTTTTTATTCTAATACTACTACTACTACTACTGAGGGCTTGGTGATCGAGTCTTTCAGCTTTTGTCTAGATACATCACCATGTGGATTGTTGCTTAAACTTCAGCTTCCTTAAATAACATCAGTATGATAACGAGAATCCTGTTGAGTTAAGGCTTCGTCAGAAAGCATCAATATCATAACAACAAGCCTCTTGAGTTTAGGATTTCTAATGGAGCAATGATCCCAAGCAGCTGTAGATAATTAATCATGAACATATTTCTGTCACTTAGAAATTGAAGCTCCTAATTGGATATTTCGGCATTAATGTTAGAAATTGAAGCTCTTAACTGAATGTTTCATGGTATTAATGTTAGAAATTGAAGCTCCTAATTGAATATTTTATGGCATTAATGTTAGAAATTGAAGCTCTTAACTGAATGTTTCATGGCATTAATGTTAGAAATTGAAGCTCCAATTGAAGATTTTCATGGCATTAATGTTATAAAATTGAAAGCTCTTAAAAAACAATAATTTCATGGCATTAATGGTTGAAATTGAAAGCTCTTAATAACCTGGGACTTTGTTTCCAAGGCATTTAAATTGTTAAAATTGAAGCTCTTAACTGAACTGATTTTCAAATGGGCAATTCAATGTTTAAGAAATTGAAGCTCTTAAAACTGACTGTTTCAGGGCATTAATTGTTAAGAAATTTTGGAATAGCTCTTAAAAAAAACTGAACTTTTCACAGGCATTTAATGTTAGAAATTGAAAGCTTTAAACTGGACTGTTTCAGGGCATTAATGTTATGAAAATATGAAGCTCTTATTGAACTGTTTCAGGGCATTATGTTAGAAATTGAAAGCTTCCTTTAACTGAATGGTTTCAATGGCATTAATGTTTCGAAATTGGGTGAAGCTTCTTAAACTGACGTTGTTTTCAGGGCTTAATGTAAGAATTAATTGGAAGCTCATTAAACTGACCTCTTGTTTTCAAGGGCATTAATTTGTGTAGAAATTGAAGCTCTTAACTGAATGTTTCATGGCATTAATGTTAGAAATTGAAGCTCTTAACTGACTGTTTCAGGGCATTAATGTTAGGAGACTAAAACGTATCTGGGGCCATGCAGTTTTATAGTAAGTGAAGTGTTTTAATGAGCAAACAGTTTAATGTACAGAAAATGTAACGCTTCAAGCGTCTCAAAATTTATTTACCAATTAGAATAAGTTAACGACACTCATTATCGTGAGTAAACTGCAAAGTTTATGGGATTTTTAGAAATGATATAATACGGTAAGCGACTCAGTGGCGTGATCTGTATGATCTTGACCTGCCACCTCAGTGGCTGCGAGTTCGATTCTCGGGCATTCCTTTGAGGTGTTAGAGATGTGTATTTCTGGTGATAGAAGTTCACTCTCGACGTGGTTCGGAAGTCACGTAAAGCCGTTGGTCCCGTTGCTGAATAACCACTGGTTCCTTGCAACGTAAAAACACCATACAAACAAACATTAATACGGTAAAACGGAGTAAACCACGAATTAATTCATGTCATTTTCCAGTTCGAGAATTGGCTTCATATGCAAATAATTCTGTCTGTTTAAATTTGCTTTTGTTCATTTAACCAATGGACACTCAGTGAACACCCCGCATGACCTGACACTTGAGCTTGGAGTGTAGAAAATGCAATACACTCATAAACTTTTGAGTTCTTTCCCCGTAATGGTTTGAGTCGCTGAATGCTCTTATAGGAATATTAGTTCCTGTTGCGGTGGAATGGAATTGAATCATTCTTGAGTTCCATTCAAACAAATGACAATGAAGGGTCATTTCGGAAATTGTCTCCATATTGCGCGAAACCATAAAAGCGCTTGAGGGTTTTATCTCTCGGCATGCATAAGAGTTCGGAAGTCTTAAAATCATTGTTTTATTTTTTTTTACCTGTTTCTTGGAAATCACAGGATTCATGAAAATGTTTTGCAATTGGCGCCGGGAAATAATTGTACTGGACACTTTGACATTTTTTTTTTGCCATTGAAGAGGATAAGTTTATTGTGTTCACTTTGGTTATAAAATTTATGAGTTTTAATTGTGAACTAATTTTACTGGACAGTTTGAAGATCAATTTGCCATTTAACAGGATAAGTTTATTGTGTTCAAAGTAGTTAAGAAATTTGGGAGTTTTAATTGTGAACTAATTTTACTGGACAATTTGATTTTTTTTTTTTTTTTTTTTTTTTGTTTTTTTTTTTTTTTTTTTTTTTTTTGCTATTTAAGAGGATAAGTTTATTTTTCTTTACTATTTTTGATCTGTGAAATTCCGTATCACTTCCTGCCGTCATGTTAGGAAGTTTGTTATTAATTTTGTTTGTGGGCGGTGAAGCTAATTTATTTAAAGGGAATTCTGTTCTTATGATATAACTTTTAGAATGTATAAGTTCTTGCTGCTGCAGAAAACAATCCGAATCCTTTAGAATGATAATCTAAAGTTTCAGAGCACACTCAGAATCAACTCATGAATTTTTAATACCACTTCCATGAATGTATTAAGTGACCAACAAGGAATCAATTTATGAAATTTTAATAACAGTTTGATGAGTGTATTACGTGTATTCTTGAAGATAGCTAAAAGGACCAAAGACCTCTGGTACCAATTTTATATCTTATGGCTGCTAGCAGTCGAATAACTTTATATATTATAATATTTCCCCAGTGTGTTGATTATATCGTCCTTGTCCACAAACACTGGGTATGCCAAATTTCTAAGGTATCCTTTTGGCTGCAAGCAGTCGGATAACTTTATTTATTGTAATATTTCCCCAGTGTGTTGATTATATCTTCCTTGTTCCCAAACACTGGGTATGCCAAATTTCTAGGGTATCCTTTGTGATCCCTTCGCCTATGGGCACTTTTTATTTCCTGCCTTCCTTCCTTTCGTTCTTTTTTTACCAAATCATATACACTTACTTAAATATGGCTATTTATGTACAGTTTTAATTCCATTCTTCCTTTCGTTCCATATTTAGTATGTCAGAGCTTGGTAAGTAAGTTCTTAGGCTCCTCTTAATGGTTTCGTGTGAATATTTGTTCATCATCATCATCATCATTCAGCATCATCATTAAGGAAAGTGAGGTAATTTACATCTGTAATAGAGAGAAAGGTCGTTACTGTCAAAGCAAGCTTTCACGTAGTAGTTTGTGAAAGTGTGAAAAATAGAAAACGCCGAATAGAAAATAAATAACAAGATAACAGAATTTATGCAAAAAATAAAGAAATAGATAGATAACAATAAATGAATAAATTTAATAAAAAAAATATCCTACAAAAATAAATAATAAATTGAAAAGTAAATTGGTGAATAAGTGATTTAAGAATTAAACTTCGTGCCTTAAAGTTCCGTATTATTGCATTATACGATTTAGGTAGAGATACTGGAAAATTCAGCTTCCTCCGCATAATATAGAAAATGTACGTTTTTTTTTGCATGTTCCGCGTGTGGCAACAGGCAGTAACTTTAACAAGTTATTTCGGGTATTAAATGATGAAGATAATATTCGCGCAAGTGTTTAAGGTTCCTCATTTGAATGCCAGGCACTGAAAAGTTTGTTCTTACCTTGGGATGTGAGAGATGTTTTCTACCGATTCAGTCACGTCAATATTTTGAGGATTATAGAATTAACATAGACTTTGACGTTGATTTATCATCGCTGCGTAATTACGTACTATCCATAGTTAGGTTAACTTTCGTCCTTATGGGTTAGTTGCCTTACTTTTCAACTGATTGACTGTTGAACTGAATTTTCAAGGAAATGAAAATGATCTTGGTTAAAATGACATTGGAGGTTAGGATCAGATGTTTCGTTTCCGAGGATGATAAGAGAGGGAAATTAAAGATTTTTTAGAACTGTCATTTTTTAAAAATATATTTTTTCGATATTTTCTATGCGCTTTCAAAATTACCTAAGGAATTTCTCTATACTAGACATCGCGTCGCTTCACTTTAGATTTTTTTAAAATTTTGATTGAGATTTTATTTTGATCTGATTTTTAGTGCAATTTTTATTTCAATCTTAATATCTCAAAAATATATAGTTTTTATTTTTCTTCGAGAGTTAGAAAATTCATTTTGTGATGGTAACGCTTTATTTATCGCTAACAATAGTTTAAAGAGTATTCATAGAATACGTTTGAAACGCAGTTTACGAGCGAGTGCAAATGATCTGCTTACTTTCAGTCATAGAGAAAAAATTAAGTCTGTTTTTGAGGGCGAAGCAAGTGCAAACGCTTCTGAAAATCGTGCACTATCGTGATTGTAAGCGCCAAATACGATTAACTGAAACACGGAGAGGAAAAAACGTAGAGTTTACTCAAATATCTTCAAACTATAAATCCTAGATAGCTGAAATGCTGTCCTTTTTTGCGGGGGTACGGTACATCCTAGGCAACATAATGGCGACCATTTGAAGAGAGTCTTAGAATCATGGTTGTGAAAAAAAGGAACATTTAAAAAAAAAAAATAAACTACCGGCGCATATTTTAGTGTACGATGAAGATTGAAGATTTACGGGTATTTTTCCTTGCAATTCGACTATTGAAGGCTGTTTTGGCTCAAGATTCGATCCGTTGCGCTTTGCCACGAACATAAACTGGGTAAAGATTTTCTTTTATCTTAGAGCAAGAAGGACATGTAGCCTTTTTTGAGCATGTAAAACTGAATCCTTCGTAGGTTGTTCGTATTTTTTAACATTCAGTCTTCGGGATACGTGTGTCATTTTGGGAAAGGTTTATTTTCTCTCAGGAAAAAAAAAAAAACCTTTTCTTGGCCACTACAGTGAAAGAATATGATTTTTTTATGATGCTTAGTCTATTTTTTTAAATTCTTGTTTATCAAATAATTGGTAATTTCTCAGTCTCGAAATTGTTAAGCATTATTGGTCAAAATGGCACGCAACAATTTTATGTATGTATATTATTACTCAAATTGTGCAATTGTTAATATATGAAAAGGTCAGAAGATGCATATAATTTGCAAGTCAGTCATCCGCGGATTAAAATGTCAGTATGTGAAAAATTGAAAAACCAGACATTTATAATAAACGAATCAATGAACAATAAATAAATCGAAAAGCAGAGAAATGTTCAAAAATAATTTGCAATAGAATAGCTATATAACTATGGAGGCATTCGTATATAACCTAAAGGTTTTTGCTTTTTCTCCAACCGGACCCGCACGGGATTTACTTATATCAGACGACCGTATGGAACGAGCTAATATCCTGTTACCGACGTAAATTCTACTTTATGACGATCTAACATAAAACTTTCTACCGAAGTGGGTTTTTTTTCTTTCCTTTTTTTTTAGGTTTCGTGGTTTTACTCTTTTAATTTTTTTATAAGGTGTGCTTATATCAGCCACTGACTTATTGAGAGTCTTGAAATTAAGTTAATTCGTGATTTCATCATTGGTTTTTAGGACACCGAAATGAAGTTTCATGGGTTTATACCAATTATTTACTTTTAACCTTCTCCGAAGTGGCATTTCTGTGTCTATCAAGACAGTTTTTGGGGGATGCCAAAATGAAGTTCCTAGTATGTTTTTAAACTTGTTCAGTTGCCGAAATTAAATTTTATTACCATTAATCTCTTTAGTATTTTAAAAAATATTTCTATGCTCCCGGAAAGAAGTATCTCTTGGTTTGTCTGTTTCTTTTAGACGACATTCCCATGGCAGTTCGATTATACCAGTCATTGTTGATTTCTCTTTATATTACTATTAGTGCAGCTAGTAATGATGATGTATGGTCATTTCTCTATGGTTTGACCTTCAAACTTTTGAGTTTTGAAAGCAGTTTTGACAACTGGCACATGATACTTTTGACCGTGCGAATCAAAATTACTACTACGAGAAAAGCAATGTAAGAGTATCTAAACTTCCGTATGTCTTGGGATTTTTTTCTTTTTTCATCGTTTGAATTATGACTTCGCCCTGTGGCCAACGTGCTACAGAGAACGACATTTCGTCTCCTTTTCCCTAATTAATTTCCTGCTTGTGAACTCGACAAGGGGCGTCACAATCGTGGGAAACAGCGTTTTGCGTTAGGTCGATCAAAATAAAGCAGATAGCGAAGTGGCATACGCGCGTATCGATGACACCAGCTATAGAGTGCCACTAGCAACAGACATAGTTGCCATTTCGGTTCCACTTCGATGAAATATATCCCATTTTTCCGCCCCTTCGAACCTCGTTTGCTTCGGTGTTTAGAAGAGTAGCGTGTAGTAACTTTCGTGTAGTGGTAGGGGAAAACAGGTTCTCGGTCAGGTAACGGCAGGAAATTGGTTGACAGCGACAGGAGCGAATCTGTTTCTCTTGTCCGGCATCCAACACCCCCATCACACTACCGGGCCGGGCCGGGCTGCCGGGCTGGCTGGCTTACGCGCGAAGTTCGGAAGAGCCTGCTGGCAGCCTGGCAGTCCGATTGTGTCTGTGGTGTCGGTAACGCAGAGGCTGTGACGCTCCCGGGAAAAGGTTCAGTTAAAAAATCGAGCTTCGAAAGAAATCCCCTTTGCTTGTGATCTGAGTGTCTTCGTCGATCCTTACGAGTTCCCAGAGCGAAATTCATTTCCGTGATTCTCTAATCCGTAAGAATATCATTGTTACGTAGAATTAGGTTCCGTGCCTTCTTTTTGTGCGTCATATTTCGCGTTGAGGTTTTTTGTTCCGGGGGAGGCGTATATAAAGCGTAACTATGGCTGAGGTCGCTGCTGTGGCTAAGGATGTGGAGAAGATGAGCGTCGTTGGGGGTCAGCAGCCTGCAGAGGAAGCTCCCGAAGGCAATGGAGAGTGCCCTCAGAATGGACAAGGTAAGGCAGAGAGGATTTAGTGCGGGGTAGTACTCGTTCTGCGTCTGAACCAATTTGGTTGTCTTTTTTTTTCATATATTAAATTTTTTGTAGGTTTCTTTATTTTGGCGTATGTAAAATATTGTATACTTTAAATTCAGTTATAGGGACCATTTCTCATCAATACTAATCAATTCTAGTCGTCATCGACCACCAGTTGACTGTTTCGTCTCGGCCCACTTGTCAGTTACGTTTACGCATCTCCCGTAGATAACTTGCATCGCTGAAGCTGTAGTGGATGTTAATTTTTATATTTTTAACACGAATCCTTCCCTTTCCTTTTTTCCTTCCCACGAGCGTCGTCCTCCTTCAATATTTCAGGAGAGAAAGAGAGAGATAGAGAGAGAGAGAGAGAACGATTAGTCAGCGAAAGCGTCCATCAGTTATCATTATTACATGAGATAGGGCGTGTGCTTTCGACTGAGCTGCGACGCGCACGCGCTCATACAGATTCAATTTATGCCTCCTGTCCCTCTGACTTGGTGTTTCTCTCCTGTTCCTCCTCCTCCTCCGTATGTGCGTCTCTATCCTTTTTTTTACTATCCTTTTTTTTGTTTCCCTTTTATCTGTTTGCTTTTATCTGTCCTATACGGTTGACTGTATAATAATAATAATAATAATAATAATAATAATAATAATAATATATGATAAAATACACTTGTGTAAATTTCATACACAGCTATCTATCTATATTTATAATTATATATATATATATATTATATATATATATTATATATATATATATATATATATATATATAATATATATATATATATATATATATATTATATATATATATATATATATATATTTATATATATATAGAAACAGTTATCTACTGATTGCACAGTAAATTGTCTGCAAGACCTTCGTATGCCTTTGAAAGTGATATCTTCTAGTTGCACAGGTTTGTTGTGTATTAATAAGCTACTGGGCTCAGCGATTTGGAGCGTACACACGCACACACACACACACACACACGCATAAACAAGCAATCACTCATACTTCAAATAGCTCACGTGTTACCCAATAATAAAAATGAATATGATTATTACTGAGGCACATGTAGAAATGTTAGCAGGCCAGGCAAAATGTGAAAGAGCTGAACTCATTAGTGTTAAGTGTAAATCGCTTTCTTGAAAGATATATTACAACGCCATTGTAGGTACTGCTTGAGAGAGAGAGAGAGAGAGAGAGAGAGAGAGAGAGAGAGAGAGGTGCGGACATTTTGTTACGAATGGAATAGTTTGTCTTTCAAGAAAGATAAAATCGTTATGCAAATTTATATTAGTGATATTCTTGGAGGGCGAATTATTTTTCTCATTATATTGATTTTTACTGCCGCTACAATTACTATTGATAGTAGTAGTGAGTAGTTCCTCGTTGGACGAGTGGATTTCACGCTCGGCTACCAATCTGGTGGTCCGAAGTTCGAATCTCGGCTCGGCCAACGCGGAACCAGAGAAATTTATTTCTGGTGATGGAAATTTATTTCTGGTGATAGAAATTCATTTCTCGATACAGTGTGGTTCGGATCCCACAATTAGCTGTAGGTCTCACGTAAAAATATTTCATGCTTTGGGCCAGCCCTAGAAGAACTGTTAATCGGCTTAGTGGTCTGGTAAAACTCAGATATACTTAGTGAGTATTAATCGAAATAGTACGGGGAATATGAAGGACGGATTATATCTTTGTAAGCGACTTCGTTAATGAACAGCAACCATTGGCGAAACAGGATCCGTGCGAATACCCAACCCGTTCCCGGTTATTTCCAGTGAGGAAAATGTAATATTACCTATCCAGGTGTCACTGTCTACAACAGGCGCCGTTCTGGCCTTCGTGTGTCGTTGGTGCTTTCGGGAGGGGAGGGGAGGGGAGGGGGGGGGTGGGGGGGGGGGGCGGGAATGTAATACTCGCAGGTAGGCAGGCTGTCGGTCGGTCTGACGCTTCAACAGGCAGTTTGGATGTGTGAATCAGTCGGAATTGTCAAAAAACTGAATCAGTTAGATGGCTTTACTTCACTTTGAAGATAGGAAGGTTAATTGCTGTCCAGCCAAAATTCCGAGTTTAGATTTAGTAGGTAGTATGTCAGGTAAATGAGTAGCTATTACATATTCTGGTTACTCACACCGGAATTTAGCTTTGTGACAATATAAACCACATCGATAATATTATTATTATTATTATTTTTTTTTTTTTTTTTTTTGCTCTGAATCACATTATTATTATTATTATTATTATTATTATTATTATTATTATTATTATTATTATTATTATTATTATTATTATTATTATTATTCGTATATATTGGTAGTATCCCTTCATTTAAGCATATTTTATTGAATTTAATTGCTGCTACAGTGTCATTCTATTCTCCTGATGTTATCTTTTTCTTCTTCAGCCTTCCTAAAGGAGAAAAGGATAACATCAGGAGAATAGAAAAAGATTAATTTAAGCTAAATGGCATTGTATCAGCAAATAAATTCAATAAAATATATTTTTTTTTATCACAGTCCTCTAATTCGACTGGGTGTGTTTATAGTGTGGGGTTCCGGGTTGCATCCTGCCTTCTTAGGAGTCCATCACTTTTCTTACTATTATAGAAGATGAACCCAATTTATATGGAACAGGGCCACTGACTTGAAATTCAAGCTTCCAAAGAATATTATGGTAAAGAGTAGGAAGAAGTGAGAGGAAGTGAAGGGAAATACAGAAGGGAGGATCTCACTCATTGGATTTCAATTGCACAGAATGATTTGAATTGCTCTGCTATTTCGGCGACCGGGATGTTGTTTTGTCAATTAAAGTTGGGGCAATTAGTCATGCCACCCTAAAGATGACGTTACCTAAGCTTATGTCAGTCAAGGTTCGTTGTATATCATTGTATATATCCTTCACGTTATTCGGGTTAATTTATTCTCTCTTGATCCCTGATGGGTGGTTGCTGGTTGGAGTGTATGATATTAAATATCAATCAGCCTTTCTCTCTCTCTCTCTCTCTCTCTCTCTCTCTCTCTCTCTCTCTCTTCTATCTCTCTCTCTTTATATATATATATATATATAATATATATATATATATATATATATATATACACACATACATAGTACAAGATACATACACACTCACACACACCTATATACGTATGTGTGTGTGTGTGTGGGTGTGTGTGGAGCAAGGAAAAAACCTTATATTGAAAGATAATTTTAAAAGAAATTTTTTTTTTCATGTATGAAAAGAGAAGGTGAATCAGTGACAGACAAATGACTTCTAATACTCATAAATTGAACAGCATAGCGACCATGAACAACACACCAAAGCTGTCCTTCTGCAATATGCAAGGCTCTTGTGTTTGTTGCGTTTTGTGCCCTTCAGGGGTTGGGGGGCGGGGGGCGGGGGGGGTGGGGGGGGGGGGGGCGGGGGGGGGGGTATATGCAAGGACTGCTAAGGTTATTTGGTATACCGCTGTTGCTTGAGAGTCAAAGCGGTAGATACGCTTTTGATAACAAGCAGAGAGGGACAGTATTAGTCATTCAGATCAGTACACCAGGAACTGAATGCAGCAGAATTATTTGTCATATACGGCAGGCTGTCCTTGCAATGACGTGCTTGGGAATGTTGGGCGCTAAGGAGGGTCCCAGTAGCAAATATGGAACCTCCATCATCACCCCACCCCCATATTTGGGGCGTAATAGGAAGTGAATTACAAATGTGTACTGACGTACTGTTGTAAGCCTTCTCCTCCTCAGGTGATTTATATTGACATTACACGGGTGTAGGATGTTCGTTATGATATGTACTACACCTGGAATCTCTCTCTCTCTCTCTCTCTCTCTCTCTCTCTCTCTCTCTCTCGGTATGTGTACTATTTGTTTTTGTGCATATTGCTTTGTTCTCTTGTTCACTCTTCACGCCCATTATTTTCTGTGAACTTACTGTATTTTATTTTCTGTTATATAATCCATTACTCCATTATTTTTCCTTTTTATCAGGCAATCTCCCTTTTCCCAGTTTCATCTTTCCTTTTTAACTGATGTTCTCGTCTCCACCATTTCAGGCTTCTCTGATCGTTCCTTGATACAAATGTATCTTCGTCTTCAATTATTGCTTGTTATGTCGTCTTTCGTTCTATCTCATCATTTATTCATTTCTTTGTATCCATGTTTAGTTTTACTGTTTTATCGATGTTCACTTAAATATCAATCTAATGCCAGTTATTGTCTTGTTTTTATGTCGTCCTTTCTCACACCATTTAATCTTGTCCCTCTATCCATGCTTTCTTTCTGTTCTGAACCTAGAATGGCATCTCTCTCTCTCTCTCTCTCTCCTATTCCCTCGTTCCTCCATTTCTCCATTCCTTCCAATACCTCTTTCCATGGCACCTCCATTCTCCTCCTCCTCCTCCTCACTTACTCCCACCTCACCGGCAGAGCAAACTCCTCCTCCTCCGTTCTTTCACTTCCATCAGGAGTAGAATGTTCTGGATCTCATCAATATCCAAAACATCTCAACATCATCATCCCGTCTTGGAAGGGCAGGGGAGGGTGGGGGGAGAAGCGGGGGGGGGGGGGGAAAGGTGGGAATGTTGAGAAAGAACGAGCCACCAGCAACGTGCTCTGGGCGGTCCCCTTAGGATCCGGCGTTGACGCTGATGATGAATTTCGGCATAAAATCATCAGGCTGCTCATCTCCCGAAATCATTATCGTCTCCTTTACCGAAGATATACTGATGTGGCGAGATTCTCCGTTATCAGGAGAGTTCTTCTCGCGGGATGGGTACGTTTTATACGTGGAAGGTGCATTTTTAAAATTTTTACTGGGAGAGAATTTTTTTATAAATTTAGATTTCGATTTCAATATAATTTGACGTGTTATATATATTATATATGATGTTATATATTTGTAATATATATATATATATATATATATAATATATATATATATACATATATATATATATATATATATATATATATATATATATATATAACACGTCATATAATTTTTACATTCGAATCCCAATTTATATAAAAAAATATCTCCCAGTAAAAAATGCACCTTCCTCGTATATGTAAATGTGTACACATACATACACAAAGATATATGTATATATATGCATTATGTATATGTATATATATATATATATGTATATATATATATATATATTATATATATATATAGATATTAATATTATATGTATAATATATACTATATATATATATATATATATATAATATATATCTGTAAATGGTAATATTATATACACGAGAATTTTTATTGCGAATAGATTAGACAGGCAGGGGTGCCTCAAAAAGCAAATGTTCATATTTCACCGCACCCTTGTTAATTTAACGCTTATATACCACTGAATGACTATAAATTTTAAAGCACGATATTCTGTTGCATTATACATAATGCAGTGGTTGAAATTATAGCGACTTTTTATTTATTTATTAATATAATATTCACTTTTTATTTACAGTTTCATCCTGCTTTCAAGGTTTCCGTGGAAACTTTTATGCAAACCTTTTTATTTACATTTTCATGATTCTTTTAAGTAAGGTTCTATGGAAACCCTCATGTGCACCCAAGGTTGACAAATCTATGCTAAGGCAATCAGTCTTTCTGAAACTAGTGTAAACTAGTTTCAGAAAGAGTCGGGACCAAGAGTTGGCTTTCTAAATAAGAATAGTTTATTCCCTTCGAAAACTGTCAATCTGCTTAGTCAACAGTGACTATCACAGTCACGTCAAGAATAAGGAACCCATTAGTTATCAAATGTTCGAGAATCCAGGAAGTGTTTCCTATATAAGGCTTCAGTAGTGACGGATGATTTTGATACCCGCAGAATTCAGAATGTATCTGAAGTTTGTAATGCTTAAAAAAAAGTGCTTTGACCTTTCATGTTTTGATTGATGTTTAACATGCAGATAAATTTTACAGAGAAAAGAATGCGGAGATTGAATTTTAGGATTTATTAAGAAAATGACTAATGGTTCTGTTGATAGTCCTTTTAAACCTCATTACTGGCGATAATTGGTTGAATACATGAATATTTGAAGAGATATTAAAGTTGACTCGGCTGGTAATGACGTTTTTACTGCTGTCGTTAAGTACTAGAGTTCTTTTGACTGTATATGCCATTGCCCTGTGCTTGCATTTGTCAAGCAAAGTACTTTGACTTTGACGTATAGAGAATGGTTTCATTAACGAAAGGCACCTTCCAGTATGTAAGATTTTGTGTTTTCGTTATTTGTTAAGGATGACTTCAGCAGTTAAGATGTTATATAATATATATATATATATATATATATATATATATATATATCTATATATATATATATATATATATATATATATATATATATATATATATATATATATATATATATATATATATATGAAGGGAAGGTATCCTCATCCCAAAAGACTACCTGAGTACCGGAAAGTTCTACCCTTTTAACGTCACCCTTTTTAAAGGGGAAGAGGCGTATGGTGAGAGAGAGAGACAGAGACAGACAGACAGATGAGAGAGAGAGAGAGAGAGAGATGAGAGAGATTGGAAGAAAAAAATTCGCTCTAAACCTTTTTCCCTTGAGGGAGGAAGGCTCTAAAACTTTTTTTTTTTTTTTTTTTTTTTTTTTTTTGTTTTTTTTTTTTTTTTTTTTACCTGAAAGCTTTCCAATCTATACCTATTGCATATGCAATTGGATATGAGGTTGGTGGCCCGTGCTCCTACCTGCGTCCCTCCCACAGATGACCAAAAGGTCGAGGGAAGTATACGCCGGAGGCCTGTTGTCATTGCATGTCGGTTGCACGCCGTTGTTGATTTCGCTGATGTTTGTGTAAACATAATTACAAACATGCAGGACTTCAAGGTATGTGTCGGTGCAGCTAGAGTGAGGGAGAGCTGTAGTACTTAATCCATTGCGACCAATAATGTACGTTAGTTTTAGTTTAAAATGATTGAAATGTTAAAAAGGTAAATTAGAATGAATTCAGACTTTATTTCAAGATGGGCTCTGGAAGTGTCCAGGAATTAAGTCCATGCGTATGTTCAGCTATAGACCATATTTAAAATACAGGGTGTCCATAAAGTCCGAGTACCATTATAAATGTTTATTGCTCAGAATGGTAATGGGACTTTATGGACACAGTATTATGGGAAAGCAGGGTAGGGTCTTGTAATTTTAACGAATTGTTTGTTGTTCTTTCCGTAGAGTTTGTCGGACGACACCTCGTCAACTCGTACATAAAATCAGAAATATTTTGTCAGGACATTCCCGCTGGTTCTATAGGGAGGTTCGCTCTATGAATGCTAAATTGTATTGTCATTGGGAGTGAAGAATGGAAGTACATTCCTCACATAATGAATCGAAGAAAGATGAATCTGTTGATTGATATGTGATCTTTGTCTCTAGATGTGAAGGGTAATTGTTTTTTAAGACTGTATATTCCTGAAAAGTTATGCTTTGCAGACCAACTTAATTCTATACATGCATAATTATAATTTGTAAACAAGCTTAATTGTATTTCTGAAAAACTATGGTTTGCAGGTCAACTTAATTATATTCCTGAAAAAATGCTTTGCAAACAAGCTTAATTCTATTCATGAATGATTATAATTTGTAAGCCAACTTAATTGTATTGCTGAAAAATTATGCTTTGCAGACCAATTTAGATATATTTCTGAAAAATTTTGCTTTGCAGACCAACTTAATATTTCTGAAAAATTATGCTTTGCACATCAGCTTAATCATACTCCTGAAAAATTATGCTTTGCACATCAGCTTAATTATACTCCTGAAAAATCATGCTCTACAACAAACCAACTTAATATCCTAGTATTGAAACGACTTGTGTAAAGAATTCCAGTGGGGAGCTTTTCAAGTTTTGTTTATTGTCAGAAGTGGCATATTCCTGCTCGCTCAGACTTGATTTGCGAAGAAGGTAAACATTTGCATAAGTTCGGCAGCAGAGCTCTCCGGAGCTTTTATTCCTCTGCTCAGGGAAAGGCAGAAAGTTACAGCCTTTCAATTCACCCCGGGGAAGAAAGTAAACTAGAAAAGAAGTGAAAAATGCGCCCAGGTTTCGTCAGCGCATTCGAGTTTTCTGTACAGCGTATAATCACAGTCACCGAAAATAGAGCTATCTTTTGGTGGTCTCGGTATAATCCTATATGAGCCACGGCCCAGAATCTTGAACCACTGCCCGGTGGTGGCCTGTCCTATATTGTTGCCATATGCACGATTAAGGCAAACTTTAACTTTAAAGAAAATAAAAACTACTGAGGCTAGTTGGTTGCAATTTGGTATGTTTGATAATTGGAAGGTGGACGATCAACATACCAATTTGCAGCCCTCTAGCCTCAGTAGTTTTTAAGATCTGAGGGCGGACGGACAGACAAAGCCAACACAATAGTTTTCCTTTACAGAAAACTAAAAGGAATGAGAGGCAAAGGAAAGGTTCCTGTCGTGATTTACATAAAGACTTGTCTTCTGACGGCGTAGTTCGCATAATAATGCATTCAGTACTTTTGGGAACTTGCGTCTGATGTGTTACTCGCGTTGAATAGATTGTCATTTCATTTCCATGTTATTCACGTCGTATGATTATTCAACAGAAGCGGCAGTACATTTTAGTAAGTGACTCACGGTGGAAGACTTGATGAGTGCTGGGTTCCAGGTTTTAGTATCTGAAGTCTTGTGACTAGTTGTGCAAAAAAGTGGACAAATGCCCTTTACAGATCAGATTCAAAGTGTTCAAGGCACCGAACCCATGATGAAGTTTTAGTTTTAAGATTAGAAACTGTTAAAAGAATGTCACACGCAGGAGAAACATTTATCAAGGGACAGTTTGTTGATTGACAAAGTATTAGGAACACGTTACCCCTTTTAGGATACACTAATTAAGTATTATTTTCCTGATTATAAGACTTAGAAACATACCAAGCGATATTTTCATGATTCAAAATGTGTCGAGGCTTATAACGATGTAACGAAAGACTTGAAATCAAAATGACACCGTAGAAGCAAAGTAATCCAACTCGTATTTATGAAGGGAGTGACTTTGTAGAATTCAGAGGCGTATGAAACATGAGAATAAGGAAGATGGGATGTCATAGGGACAATGGGTATATTCCTTCCTCAAGGTTATTGTGAATGTAAATGCTTTAACCAGCCGCCAAGAAGAGAGAGATGGTGTCGTCTGAGAGAGAGAGAGAGAGAGAGAGAGAGAGAGATAATGACTCTTCATTGTGTCCTCGCATCCCCGTCGTCATTTGTTTGATGAGTACTAAAATCTCTCGACTTTTGTTCCCCTACTCTCTCTCTCTCTCTCTCTCTCTCTCTCTCTCTCTCTTAGGTACCTCAGACAGTGCCATCGATCCAGCCCCTATTACGTAATCCCCCCCTTTGCCTCCTATGACCCCCCCCCTTCCCCGGGGGGCACAGCTCCCCATTTCCACCCAGGCTCCGTACCCCATTCTCCCTTCTGGCAGTACTTGCCCCGCCCGTCTACTTCCAGAGGTCCGCTTTAAAATCGGGCCACCCTAAAATACAGCTCTTCAATAGGCGCCTGCCGGGCGTAGGCACATCCTAGGCACTGCAAATTGCATGCCTCCTCCTCCTCCTCCTCCTCCTCTCCTCCTCCTCCTCCTCCTCCTCCTCCTCCTCCTCCTCCTCCTCCTCCTCAATTACTTTGGAAATACCACAAAATATTTGGGCTGTGCTTGTTCTTGTTCCTGGGTGAACGTGGAAAGATCTGGATTGTGTTTTCTTTGTGTCTTTGATTTAAGGATTTTGTATTCGCTTCCTGCGTTTGGTTCCCTTTTGTCTTCATATTTATTGCTTCGTAGTGTTATTTCTTTCTTGGAATGCATACCATATCCTTTGGAAGCTTGAATTTCAAGTCGGTGGCCCATTTGGTGGGCTTGTTCCACATGAATATGGTTCATATAATAATAATAATAATAATAATAATAATAATAATAATAATAATAATAATAATAATAATAATAATAATTTGGATTTTACGTTTATTCGGGTTTTTGTTGGGTTTTAGTATTTTTGTTGTTGCTTAGTCTTTTTTTATTAATCAATTTTTATATTGTATTTCTCTCTGCTGCATCATTTTCCTGTGCGTTTCATTTTGCTTCATGGGACTGCCTCTCGCTTGTTGATGTCGCATATAATGAATGACTCATTTGCATATAGTATATATTTCAACTTTCAGGTTTGGTTACCAACAATTTATCTTATTCCTCTAACCTGCCCCCCATGTTGTTAAGGCGTTGTTAGGTCAACTGGAAGATTCCTGAGTTCTGGGTTGTAGTTGAAATCAGAGAGAGAATAGTATTGTTTAGAAACTGTTAATCTTCGTGATTCAACTTTGATCGTAAAAGGGAGGGCAGCCATGCATGTAGATTCCCCTTTTGACTTTTTGTCCTTGATTTTTACAGTCTGGAAGGCGTCCAATGGTACTTGATACTCGTCTGGAAGAGTAGTTCGGTTTTCCAAGTTGATTTTATTTATTGTTTTTCTGTTTGTACTATTAGTTCCATTTTGGATTAATTTTCTATTAGTATTGAAGTTCTAATAATGGTAGATTAAAGAGTATGTGTATTAGACGTAAATGAGTATGAGAACTTTATTCATCTGTGAAAGGAACCACCTTCTTGCCCCAGGACCAGATGGAAGAGGGAGGTTTATTGTTCGTTAGCATCCATGCTGTGTGAAAAGGTACAAAGGACCAACAGGCGGTACACATTGAGGCCCGAGAAACCAGTAGAGATGGCACCTTCATCCTATCGTTAATTTTGTATTTTGTGTTATCCTTTCTTTATCAATTAGCGTCCTGTAGGTTGCTACTCTATAGGTCGCTTTTTAGTATGAATAGTATCCACACTTTGTGAAAAGGTACAAAATACCAACAAACGGTACACAGTAAGGCCCGAGAAACCAGTAGAGATGGTACCTTCATCCTATCATTAATTGAGTATCTTGTTTTATACTTTCCTCTAGAATGGCGTCCCGTAGAAAGCTATTCTATAGCTCTCTTTTTAGTGTTGGTTAGTATCCAGACTGTGTGAAAAGGTACAAAGTACCAACAAACGGCACACAATGAGGCCCAAGAAACCAGTAGAGATGGTGCCTTCATCCTATCATTAATTGAGTCTTTTGAGTTATGCTTTCCTCTATATCTCGCTTTTAGGTGTTATGGAAATTTCCCTTCGATGCAAAATCCGTCGGAAGAGAGAACTCCTCCGATCTCTTCTGAAGATGGCGTGTGATTTATGCGCTTTCGAGTTCCGGTGGCTCAGCTGCGCCATAACAACTGAGCCGTTGCAACAGCTTCGGAGTCTCTCCCTCTTGCAAGATTGCTAGCCTAAGCGGTTATATATCGACGTCCTGCCGTTGGAGTGGAGGGGCGCCTCAAATTTGATTCAGTGGGACAGTGCAGTTTAGAGGCTGTGTAGTTCGGTGTTCATGATTTTGTATTTTCGCGTTTTAATTTTACTTTTTTTCTACTTTTCACTCGTCTTTTGCTCTTCACCTCGTACTTATCTGCATTATACATTCCTCCTCATCCTTCCCCTCTCTCTCTCTCTCTCTCTCTCTCTCTCTCTCTCTCTCTCTCTCTCTCTCTCTCTCTCCTTACATCCCCTCTTCATTTTCCTTTTCATAACTATCTTTTTCACTCGTCTTTTGCTCTTCACCTTGTACTTATCTGCATTATACATTCCTCCTCTTCCTCTTCCTCTTCCTCCTACTCCTACTACTCATCTCCCCTCTTCCTTTACCTTTTCGTAACTATCTTTTTCAATCATCTTTTGCTCTTCACCTCGTATTTATCTGCATTATACATTCCTCCTCTTCCTCTTCCTCTTCCTCTTCCTCCTCCTCTTCCTCCTCCTCCTCCTCCTCCTCCTCTCCTCCCCTCCCTCCTCCTCTCTCTCTCCTCTCTCTCTCTCTCTCTACTTACATCCCCTCTTCCTTTTCCTTTCGTAACTATCTTTTTCACTCATCTTTTGCTCTTCACCTCGTAATTATCTGCATTATACATTCCTCCTCCTCCTCCTCCTCCTCCTCTCCTCTCCTCTTCTCCTCCTA
>NC_087217.1:20631329-20661329 GCF_015104395.2 Macrobrachium nipponense
TCTCTCGTCTCCATCTGTCGTCTGCCTCTCTCTCTACCTCATCCTCTCTCCTTCTCTCTCTCTCTCTCAAAATAAGGCTGGATCCTTGGAGCAATTCTCTCTCTCTCATCTCTCTTCGTCTTCTCTCAAATCAAATAAGCTGGATTCTTGGAGCGTTCTCTCTCTCTCTCTCCTCTCTCTCCTCGTCTCGTCTCGTCACCTCTCGCTCTCTCTCTCTGCAAAAATTAGCTGGATCCTTGGAGCTCTCTCTCTCTCTCTCTCAAAATAAGCTGGATCCTTGGAGAAATTCTCTCTCTCTCTCTCTCTCTCTCTCTCTCTCTCTCTCTCTCTCTCTCTCAAAATAAGCTGGATCCTTGGATCCTTGGGGAAAGTTTGTCGACGAACTTTTATTATGTAGGTGTTACATTAAGAAAATATTAGAAAATACAGAGGAAAGCGGAGACCGTTTTATGCAATCATCCAAAAATATGAAATTTATTTTAATTTCTCAAAGAACAAACCTCTTATCTTACGCCGTCAAGGCTTTTGCTTGAGAATGTCTAAAGACCGGTTTGCTGGAAGTATTAATCTTAGGATATTCACAAGCCGTGGAAATATGCGTTTGTTTGTTTAATATTCCAGCTTCTCACCAAACGTCATTGATCTGCAGACTGTCTCTTGTTTTCCTAGTTTATCATTCTGACGCCTTGGTTCTCAACTCATGGCCAATGGGGCTTTCCTGGTGGTCCAGAGGACCTTTACTAAATTTGGTGTTGCACTGGGAAAAGATTAACGAGTTTTTTTTTAATTAGCTGAGATATTGTTCAAAACATTTCATGGCAGACTGTTAGCTGTCGACTACTTTGTATTTAGTAATATGTATATATCTCATTGTTATCGTTAGATATACTTATATATGTGTTTGTGTGCGCGTGTGTGTGTATATGCGTGTGTTTTTTTATATAAATACACATATACATATATTTTATATGAAGTATATATATATATATATATATATATATATATATATATATATATATATATATATATATATATATATATATATATATATATATATATATATATATATATATATATATATATATATATATATAGAGAGAGAGAGAGATAGAGAGGAGATCTTGAGAGAGAGAGAGAGAGAGATAGATGGTTTATTTTTTGTTATAAAGCCCCAGCAGTTCATGTCCTGAACAGTTAAGCCCCACAATGCCATCAGTGCCACATGATTTATCCTGGAGATGATGACAGGAATGAAACTTATGGATTCTTGTTGTAGTTCTCATCAATCCTGACGCTGGTGTCTGCCTCTGGAATAACTCTCGTATTAAATAAAATTAGCCAAATTCTATTGATCTCGGTTTCGAAAGTCATCAGAATATTAAATTTTTTTCTAGTTTATTTCATTATATGTGCGTTGTTTCCGGAATAAATCTCATATTAGAATTAGCTCATTTTTTTTATCTAGGTTTTTGAAAGTCTCATCAGAATGTATATTCATATTTTATTTTTTCGAGTTCATATTATTTAATCTTCTACAACGACCAACATTAACTTGAAAGTTACACATTCATACCAGTCTGCTTAAACTCCCAACATGCCTTGTGAGCGTTGTGCAAGCGGCAGTAGGTCACAATGAACCCCGAAAATCAGCCGGACGTGTAGTAAACTCGAAATAAAAAATATATATAAATGAAAAAAAATGAAAAGCGAATCAGAACATCCACGTAAAAACAAATGGCTGAAGTCAGCAGCTGCAGCAGGTGCTACGCAACTTCGGTAAAACTGGTTCTGCTTCGAGATCATTTACGAAAATGGCATTTCATTTAACCTTTTCCTCGACTCTCAGTTTAAACCAGTTTTGTCCCAGTTGGTGGGGATGCATCTTCTGTTACTCCTATGGCGATGGGACTGGAGTGAAACTTCACTTTATTTATTTACTCATTTTATTTATTAATACTCTTTCTGGTTTTATGTTTTTATTCTCGTTCAGTTTTTTTATTTCGTCATCTGTTTGTGATTATCATGGGGATTAAATAAATATTGATACGGAATTAACCTCTCTCTCTCTCTCTCTCTCTTCTCTCTCTCTCTCTCTCTCTCTCTCTCTCTCTCTCTCGGAAATTTTTTCAACTTTTAACTCGACAATCTTGGTTCTGTTACATTTAATATTTTTACATTTTAAATGATAGGGACTTATCTGTCACCATTAATTCCATAAGTATTGCACTAAACTACTGTGAGGCTATCAAAACGAACGGCACATTCGTTAGGGAACCTACAGCTGGCACGGTTGTCTTAGTAAATTCCTAGAACTGCTGAGTTTTCCAGTATTTATATCAGTGACACTTTCGCGATCGAATGACTAGGCTACTGCATTATGTGACGGCTGGAAAATGTCACGCTACACCACCCCTCCCTCTCTCTCACGTCAAGTAGATGCTAGTATCCCCCCCTCCCCCCTCCCCCAATGCATCGAATTGGTGGGTGAGGGGAAAGAGGGTCTCGCTCTGTTTTACCAACCAACTCCCCTCGGATCGCTCCAGAATGGACCAGTTAATCTGACGCTGCGTAATATTTTGTTCTCTCTCTCTCTCTCTGGAAGGTCATTGGGTAGCAGATGACTTTTTTTTCTAGGCCAGGCCTTTTAATAAAAGCACTAAAAAATTGAAGGAAATTATTTAGGCTTCAGCACAGTTGAAGTGATAGACACAAGCCATCTTGGAAGGGAAAGTTAACGATTGCAGAAAGCAGGAGTGGAATTTCCAAAGTAATGAAACAATCAGCAGTCAAATGGACATTGTGTGATTATTGACTTCTATAAAGTAAACAAGGTAAGAAGCAGCTCGACAGGTGTTACGATGTCATTGGATAGGCTGGCTGGGGGGAGGGGGTTGGGGGGGAGGGGTTGGACTTAACTGAAACGGTTCAAAGAACGTAGGCTGCAGTAGCTCTTACAGAAAATTGACACGGAGGCCACCTAGCGGCAGAAACGAGAGCTAGACCAAACGAATTTCCCTAAGGTAGTACAATCCTGTCTGGGAAAGCAGTTGAAACCTGTATACAAGACCAGTGTTCTTATTAAAAACAAATAAGGAAGGCAAAGAAAAAAAGATTGATACTCAAAATATTTTGCGCAAAGTTTGTACTAGATATCTCAAGGTCAAGTTAGAATTATTGGTAAAACAATAATTATTAATGATATTGAAATAATTGCGTAGCCAATAAAGCCTTGTGTCAGGCTGTGTCAAAAAGTATCGAGAGTTAGAGAAGGCTCCAAATTCCGTCTAACAGGAGAATCAGTCATTCATTGAAGATTGACTAATTGTAAACTTTTCCAGTGGGCGTCGGACGAGGCGATTCGTGTGTATTTTATACTCACGCACATTATGTATACATACACTTCAAAAGTTCCAGATCCTCAGTCATCTTTCCAAAACTTTTCAAATCCTTACATTGTATGAAGACAAATCTGAAGTTGTTATAGGTAACGTTCTTGAATAAAAAGATGAAATAAGGGATATATTGTTACTGTCGGGTAGCAAACCAAAGGTGTTGGTTAGAATGGAGATAGCCTCTCTAAGTTGCCAACTTTTTTTTAATACGCTTCAAACTAAAAGCCTTTAAATCCGAAAGGAAACGAAAGTAGAAATTCTGCTTCCCATGGCAGGATTCGAATTTCTCTCTCTCTCTCTCTCTCTCTCTCTCTCTCTCTCTCTCTCTCTCTCTCTCTCTCTCTCTCTCTCTCTCTAGGTTACTTTAGCTTGTCAAGTGTTTGTCATAACAGATTGTGCCTTCCCGCCATTCTGATAAACCCATTAGAAAACAGCAATTGGAAAGATATAATTATATACCTAGTAACGTCTCTACTTCTTCTTCTTCTTCTTCTCTTGCTATATACTCAATTCTGAAGCAGAATCACTTAGAAAATCCATCGTTATTTTCTTGAATGGAGACTTCGCTTTCCCCACTGCAATAAATATACGAAATTGATGAGCTTATAGTCCTATTTATGAACGTTGCCATGGCGACGATGACATGATTCCAGCCTTTGCAATTCTCTCGGGGCGAAGATTTTCAATTTATTCTCGAACGGTAAAAAGGGCTCTTCTTGATGATTGTTATTGCTCTTTCTGTCATTATTACCGTTTTGGAGTGTTGGAAATGAGCTTACAATGAAAGGGAATTCTCCGAAGGGGACGTTGAACAGTAAAGTAATTCAAGTGCTTTGCCTGCGAAGTTAGACGAATATTACACATACAAGTCTCTTATTTGCTATCTTTTACTGTCTTCGTTTATTGTCCAATTAGACTGGACTCATGCCAGCACGGACTCTTGCTCTTGTAAGAATAGCATATTACATATAAAGTTTGTCCACAAAATGTATAAAAGATTTATTGGTGAATGTCAATGACATTTTGTGAAAAGGTGGCCTAAGTGCCCAGGATAAGTTTAGTTACATTTGATTTCGAGATGAATCTCTCTCTCTCTCTCTCTCTCTCTCTCTCTCTCTCTCTCTCTCTCTCTCTCTCTCTCTCTCTGTTCGATTTAAGAAAAATTCACAATCCTGTACACAGATATTTATCAATTCTATTAAGGAATTCTTTGAGAAATGATTTATCCACAAGAGAAATAAAAATCTCTCTCTCTCTCTCTCTCTCTCTCTCTCTCTCTCTCTCTCTCTCTCTCTCTCTCTCATCTCTCTCTCTCTGTTTGATTATGTAAAATTCACAATCCTGTACACAGATATTTATCAATTCTATTAAGGAATTCTTTGAGAATGATTTATCCACAAGAGAAATAAAAATTCTCTCTCTCTCTCTTTCTGCTCTGTTCGATTTAAGTAAAATTCGCAATCCTGAACTCAGATATTTATCAATTCCATTAAGTTAGTCTTGCGAATGATTTATCCAAAAGAGAAAAATCTCTCTCTCTCTCTCTCTCTCTCTCTCTCTCTCTCTCTCTCTCTCTCTCTGAGTGAGTAGTTTCCTCCCCGCCCTTCACGAGAAACTTTCCCACGCATCGTAGCGGGACGGTAACGAAACTGTGTCGAATGAAGCAGCATTTGCCCCACGGGGCATTTATTTAAGAGCTGAGAAGGGACGACGTCTAGTATTCGCGTCACATAATTGAGATACGCCGGTTAGCATCCTCCTCCCCTTGTTGCGGAGATAGAGAGAGAGAGAGAGAGAGAGATGTCATAAATTCTCTCTCTTTAAAAGGGCATGGTTAGATTCGGATTTGGCAAGTGAGATCATTAATGTCGACAGCATTACCTGTCTTTATTGTCAGTTACGATGCTGTGATGACAGCCTCTCTCTCTCTCTCTCTCTCTCTCTCTCTCTCTCTCTCTCTCTCTCTCTCTCTCTCTCTCTCCTTTATTGTTGCAGTGTTCAAGTGAAACATGTCAAGAAAGCAATCTCTAAGTGTTCACTTATCAAAATGTGTATATTAAATAGCTTATTACAAGACCTTCTCTCTCTCTCTCTCTCTCTCTCTCTCTCTCTCTCTCTCTCTCTCTCTCTCTCGTTATTTTGTTGCTAGTGTTCAAGTGAAACAATGTCAAGGAAAGGCACCTCTAAGTGTTCACATATCAAAATGTGTATATTAAATAGCTTATATTAGACCTTCTCTCTCTCTCTCTCTCTCTCTCTCTCTCTCTCTCTCTCTCTCTCTCTCTCTCTCTCTCATGATCTACGATTATATGCCGCATCAAATGCTGTGCTTAAGCTAATAGGAGGAATTAATGGCAATGTAACGTAAGATAGTGGTTTTAGTCATATTTCGTGATGTCATATTTGTTTTATTAAGTTACACTATAACTGATGTTTATATACCGAAGAATTTGCCATGCTATCTAATTATTTCAGAGATCAAGGTATGTCTTTTTTTATTAGCTGTTGCGCTGGGGCGTATAGTAGTTTAATTATTCTTATTATGTATGTTGTGTATATGACGTCACAATGCATAGTATTACATCTAAATGTAGTCAGTATGATTCAGCTTGTTAGGGATAATTTCTGTAACTTGGTTCTATACGCCTCCTTTGTATATGCAAGTAAACTCTCTCTCTCTCTCTCTCTCTCTCTCTCTCTCTCTCTCTCTCCTCTCTCGTTATTTTGTTGCTAGTGTTTATGGAAAACAATGTCAAGGAAAGGTACCTGTAGGTGTTCACATATCAAAATGTATATTAGAATTAGCTTTTTACAAGACCTTCCGTTATTTAAAGAATTTATGTTTATAACTTTTATAACAGTCAGTATTTCTAAAAATGGTTATATAATCTCTCTCTCTCTCTCTCTCTCTCTCTCTCTTCTCTCTCTCTCTCTCTCGTTATTCATTACAAGAAACCTTCTTAATCACATAATCGTTTATCTTCAACTTGGGCTGAATTTCATTCATACAAGCTAGCAGATATTCTTGCTTACGTGTCGCATGATGCTCAGGGGTAATTCTCGATTAATTTTATTTCTAGTTATGTGATTTGCATGATGTAGCAGATACTGTTGTTAAATGTTGCATGAGGTTCAAAATTAATTCCTGACAAAAATTTGAAGGTTAGAATTACTCGATTTTTTTTGTACCCAATCCAAGGAGTTCTTATTGTTTTTTTGCTTTGTTTTTGCTCGTCCGTTACGGGAAAATCTGTTTCTATTTTAACGAAAATTTCACCAAAGTTAGGTTTTGTGTAGTACAGCAATTGATTAGAGTTTGGTCTAAAAGGGAGTGTAACTTATTGGGTAATGGAACCTTTTTTTGTAGTGAACGGGTAGGAGCTTTTCGTTCTCCGAACCCTCTTTTCGTGTGGTAGAATGGAGTATTAACATCCTGATGCTATTGTAAGTTTATTAAAATTTTTAAAGTATAATGTATAGTAGATTCACATCAACCGTGCATTTGATATCTAGTCGAGTCCCTTACGACGCTCCTGATTGGCTGTTGATAAGCCAATCACAGGGCTGGAAGCTCTCAGTCTCTCTCTCGAGTTCACATAGGCAGGATGGATGTTCCAATGCTCCTGAGAGATACGTCTTTCAAACATAACCCTCAGGAGAGATGGAACATACATCCTGACCATGTGAATTCTCTCGAGAGACTGAGAGTTTCCAGCCCTGTGATTGGCTTATCAACAGCCAATCGGGAGCGCCGTAAGGGACTGGCCTAGACATTAGATGCACGCTTGATGTGAATCTACTATAGTCACCAAATGGATTCGTTTAGTCTCACTTGGTCTGTTGGTTGGGTGTTGGAGGTTAAGGTGACCCAATTCTATAGCACTGGCCTTTGACCTAAGATATGAAAAGGCGTAGGAGACCTGACTTGGACCCCCGGATCCTTACTTACGAATAGATACGACATTTAGTATTAAAAAAAAAATGAGACGTTCTCGGATAAAATATGTTTGAAGCATTTGTGGTTTTAAAGGTTAGATCTTCTATAGCTTTTGTGACGCCAGGAAGTGGGAATCGGTTAATTTTCATTGCTTGACACTTATGCAGATGTGAAAGGTACAGAAGAGATGAAATATCTTGTACTGAAAAGTAATAGCTATGGCATTACAACAGTTGTGTTTAAATGCTTGTTTGAAAGTATATATATATTTTTTTCATTTTAAGATCCGAATGGCTTGAATAAAATAACTAGTTATTGTTATAACTGTTGTTGGCTAGGATTTAAAAATATAAATAATTCTTAAGAATTAATTTTTAAAAAATATACCTAAAATTGATATTGATGGAAGGATCTGAAACACTGGTTGGCATTGATAGACCCCGTTATAGATATTTTTCCTCCTCCCATTTGAAGAGAAAATTAGTATGCATTAATGCAGTTTCTCTCGTCGTCGTTGCTGACGTCTTCCTCTAAGTTTTGACTCTCTCTCTCTCTCTCTCTCTCTCTCTCTCTCTCTCTCTCTCTCTCTCTCTCTCTCTCTCTCTCTCCTGAACAAATATTTCCACTCGTGATGTCATCTACCCGAGGCCTCTCCACGTCTTCAGTGATCCATAATTCAGGAGAGTTCTCAAACCTTCGCACACTCCTCATTGTCCTTTCACCCACGTATCCGCCCACTTCTTTGCACCCAGGTCACACTACACTACTCTTCCGTGGGCGTGGGCGTGGGTGTGCGTGCTCTTGGAGGTATACATAAAGCGTTGATGAATTCGCAAGTGGGAAAGGTTAGTTAATCCGTACTACCTGAGGCGTTTGGTTGCGTGGTGTTCGTATCAGTCATGATATGAGAAGCTAGACTTCATTTGTTTTCATCCGTTGTGACCCATTTCTTCTTCTTCTTTTTCTTCTTCTTCTTCTTCTTTTTTTTTTTTTTTTTTTTTTTTTTTTTTTTTTTTGAGGTCGGGTGCAATTCTATTATTTTATTGATTTATTTAATATATGTAACTTTAATATTATTTTTCTCGTCTAAATGATGATCGTATATTATAGTTTGGACAATTTCATATATCACTGCATATATATACGTATCAGTATGTAGATATATATATAATATATATATATATATATATATATATATATATATATATATGAATATTACATATGTATATAATATATTATATGACATACATATGTAGATATATAAATGTACGCTTACATAGTAATAAATACATATACGTAGTTTAAATATATAGCTGGCTAGCTAAATCACATTTTATTTATTCCTTTAAGGAATAAATTCCCCATATATTTCCGCTCCTCCCTCCCCCCTCCCCCCTCCCCCCTCCCCCCTCACTCCCCCCCCTCCTTCCCCACTTTCCTCTTTTCTTGCCAGAATTGCAGACTCTCTCTCTCTCCTCTCTCTCCCCCTCTCTCTCTCATCTCTCTCTCTCTCTCTCTCTCTCTCTCTCTCTCTCTTCCGTTTGTGAACCTTCTTTTTATGATTCATCTCCCGTGGATGCTGCAACCACGGAGATTCTCTTGTCTTGCATATGATATTTTCTCGGCTCTGCCAAGTCGACATTTTTATTTTTATTTTTTTTTACTCATAATTCTCAATATTTCTTCGTTTATTTTCCAATTTTTTGTGACCGAGGTAATTATGCCTTCGTAATTAATTCACGAGAGCGTTCCCTGGATGCGGTGTATTTATTATCTATTTGTTTGGAAAATATAATTATGGCGATGTAAGTGTCTCGCCGGGAAATTTTTTGGAAGCAAGATATTTTTACTCTATGCGATGTTAGACAAACAGACAGATATAGATAGATAGATAGATGGACAGGCAATCAGATAGATAGATAGATAGATAGATAGATAGATAGATAGGAAAGTAGATAGATTGATAGATAGGTAGGTAGATAGATAGATAGATAGAGATAGATAGATAGATAGATAGATAGGTAAGTAGGTAGGTAGATAAGTAGACAGATTGATAGATGTTAGGTAGGTAGATAGATAGGTAGGTAAGTAGATAGATTTGTAGATGTTAGGTAGGTACGTAGGTAGGTAGGTAGATAGATAGATAGGTAAGTAGGTAGGTAGATAGATAGGTAGATATGTAGAGAGATTGATAGATGTTAGGCAGGTAGATAGATAGGTAGGTAAGTAGATAGATTGATTGAATGTAGGTAGGTAGATAGGTAGGTAGGTAGGTAGATAGATAGAATAGGTAAGAAGGTAGGTAGATAAGTAGACAGATTGAAAGATGTTAGGCAGGTAGATAGATAGGTAGGTAAGTAGATAGATTGATAGAATATAGGTAGGTAGATAGGTAGGTAGATAGATAGACAGATAGCAGATTCAAAATGACAATCTTTTCATATCTTTCAAAAGATAATTTTTTGGGCTAATCAATATCAACATATACAAAGCGACTTTATAAAGCTTGGAAGGACTTCAGAGAATAATAACAAAATAATGCACTAATTAAAAGAGTTCAGTTACATCGTTGATATTTATAAACTATACCCACACCCACATATAAGATCAATGGCAGCAAATTACTCATATGAACTGTCAGTTTGATCCGCAACATCATTGTCTTACTCTTGCATTATTGTTTGGATGATTTTACCTTCCACGTGACAATCTGACATTTCATGAAGCATTGCGAACTATCCAAAAACCTTGTTACATTATTTTAGGGACGATTTAACATACCACATGATAATCTTTCATTTCATGAAACAAATTGCAGACACTCCAAAAACCATCTCTCATTTTGTTATGGATGATTTTACATTCCACATGATAATCTGACATTTCATGAAACAAATAGCGAACACTCCAAAACCATCTCGCATTAACATACATAACACATGATAATCTTTTATTTCATGAAACAAACTGCGAACACTCCAAAAACGAAACCCACCAGGACATTGATCGCAAACGCAAGAATTTATACTCATTTTCATATCTCTGTGCAAGTGAAGCTTGTGTTGACCGACTCTCCTTTGAGGCAACATATTGGCCGCTATTGGCTTTGGGTCCCCGGCTAGAGAGACTCGAGTCTCCGGAATGTTCCTGGTTCTGGTTCGTCAGTGGAAAGGAAATCCTCTCCACGAATTAAGAGAAAGAATTTCAAATAAGGTCTGGAGAGGTTAGTTTGTTGGTAAATACGTGGCTTTGCCGGAATGTGGTGTTATGGAGATAGCAAAGATGAATAGTAAAATAAATTTGTCATTTGTTATTCGTAGCGCGAGTGTGTTCTTGCAAAAAGGTAAATAAATAAAGCATTTGACTTTATTAACAATTGAATTTCCGGGGAAAAGAAATTGTTTTTGCTTTTAACTTCCTGAGCAAATTGGGTTTGTGATCGAAAGCAGTTATTTGAAAAAGGGCTGAAGGTATATACTATATACACACCTTTTACAAAAATGTTGTAAATATTACCTAGTTTCTGGAAAAAACTTGCACTTTACAAAAAGACCTAAGGAACTATTCTTAACATTTGAGCGACACACATGAACCACTAAATAGCATATCTCGTAAGTGACTGCAGTAGAAAATAAATAATAGCTAATACCAATAAGTCATATAGACCTAGGCACGGAATCTCTGGTCTGCTACGATAGTTGCTCAACAGAAATTAAGCGGAATTGCGACAAATCAACTGGACGTTTGGAAAGCTGAATGATGACCATTTTAACTGCCGGCAGATGTGGCAGTTTGTTGGTCTGTTTCTAGTGAATGTTTCCTTCAACTTCGTGGTAATGATGGGATTCAAATGTTCGTGAAAGAACTTCCTTTGCACATTTTGCCTCAACTCTTTCTCTCAACTTTGGGTTTCATTGGAAACTTGAATCCGAACTTTTGTGATAATACATCTCTCTCTCTCTCTCTCTCTCTCTCTCTCTCTCTCTCTCTCTCTCTCTCTCTCTCTCTCTCTCAAAGATAACACAACACAGTTGTGCTATCTTGAATAACACTTGATACCACGAAATACAAAAGTCCTTTGGCATGTTATTTTTGGTCATGCTAATATGCATCAGACATTTATATGATGTTAGGAGTAAAGGTTGAGTTAATTCTTATCTAATATTACTTAACATTTTATAATTACTGTATATATATACACATACACAAATACATATATGCATATATATGTGTTCATGCGGTGAGGTCCAGACAGAGACTCATGTCATTGAAAATTGTCCACTTTCGTTACAGATCAGGCATACGTATAACGTTACCACAGCTTTAGACTTGCTAGTAACCAGAACCGATTATGATGTAGTATGTAAAATTGTACATAAGCTTCTTTCCTTGTATTGAATGTAACACGTTATTATAATGTGTAAAATATAATTACAGGAACTTGTTGAAGGCGTATGGTTAAATTGGTTTTGTTTTAGTACAATATATGTGTAATAGAAATTCATTTAGTTTGTATAAGAGATTGTACAAAATCTACTGTACTTAATTTTGTAATTTGGACCAAATACTCTTTTGTAAAATTCATATTATTTTGTATTGTGGTCAATAAAAATATCTATCTATCTATCTATCTATCTATCTATCTATCTATCTATCTATCTATGTATATATTTGTGTGTTGGTATGTATTGTAGATATAATATACACAATTATTTAGATATCAGTATATTTATCACACGCAGAACAGGATATCATTTCTCACACACGACCAATAATTAACAAAAAAAACTCGCTGCTCTCTGGAAGAGAGAGAGAGAGAGAGAGAGAGAGAGAGAGAGAGAGAGAGAGAGAGAGGAAAATCGCTTGAAGAAAGATTAGCGCTAATGAACAAGTTTTGGTTCGTATCCTCAATCTTTCTCCTCCTCCTCCTCCTCCTCCTCCTCCTCCTAACCACCACCTTTACCCACAGCCTTTTCTCTCTCTCTCTCTCTCTCTCTCTCTCTCTCTCTCTCTCTGTTGAAGTCTAAAGAAAATTAATTTACTATCATGCCGTGATAAAGGGGCCGGGGGAAGCGTGCTTAACATGAGGTCCCATGAAAAGTGAACAAAAATGATTGATTTATTTGTTTTCGTGTCACGTAAGCCCTACTTTAGCGGATATAAAGCACTTTGATATTTATTAACTTTGACTTCTGACGGCGCCACAGGATTTGGTAATTTAAAAAGCATCTTTCGTGGCATAGTTTTACTATACCCAGATATGGTGACTGCTTCCACCCGTCATTGGTATACTGTGGGAATCTCCTCTTACTTCCGTATTCACTGGCTTGTTGTCTTTTATCCTTCAAGAGGCGAAAGGTCCTTCTCTTCCTGTGGGTTAAATTTCGTATTATTTTCATTTAATTTACAATCTTCCTTCCCTCGAGAGGCAGGTCGTCTCTTCATATTTTTAAACTCAAAATAATTTTCTTTTCATCGTTTTATTCGGGCCTGGGGTTGATATAGTCATTGGAATTGCCCTTCCTTTCGGCCTCTTATAATAAAGTAAAAGCACATTTCGCAAAGTTTTCTCTCTGGAAGGTCATATAGTAAGGAAGTAGTAACACTTTAATATTCAGGTGTTATTCAGGTGTTCTGCTTCATAGAAGGAAGTGTCAGCCTGCTGTGTGACCTCTTGGTTCGCTGGAAGACTTAATTTTGTTGGTTTATATTCCTAGTGTTACACTGTGGTTCTTTTTAATGTTGTTGGTTTATATTCATACGCTGTTATACTCTGGTTCTTTTGTTGTTACAGTTCGTTAAAAGGCAAATGACTAGCGTAGCAATATGACATATAAATATGTCATATGCTGTTAAAAAAAATAGCTATGTGACATTTAAACAAAAATAGCCGTATGACATTTAAAAGAAATTACCTGTATGACATAGAAAAATAATTAGCTATTTTATACCTTAGTCATTTCTGTTTTTGAGATTCAGATAAAAAAGGGTTAAATGTAATTGAGATCTTTATTATTATTATTATTATTATTATTATTATTATTATTATTATTATTATTATTGGATTGGAAGGAGACCCTCTTTCAAAAAATCTTATTGAAAGATATTGCTGCATCAGCTGCATTCAACTTGTAAATAGTCATATAAATTATATGCAGCTGATGTAGCAATATTATTATTATTATTATTATTATTATTATTATTATTATTATTATTATTATTTTATTAAATTATCTTATTATTATAAGGAACAAGTCTAAATATCTATTAACATGCAACGCTTTCTTCCAAAGAGCCGAATGTCATGCAGAATGAGGAAACTACATTTAGTTATTTTTGCAACCATTTTTCACTGCGTTTTTTTCAAATTTAACGATAACCGTATTAAAGTTCAATCAAATAAAATGTTTTGTAAATGATTTCTGATGGGTTTAGAACACATTTCTCCTTTTTAAGATTACACTAACTTTGTGTTGAAATTCAATAAAATAAAATTTTTTGTAAGTGATTTCTGATAGGTTGAGAATCGCATTTCTTGTTTTTAAGATAATAGTAACGTCTTATTGAAGTTCAATAAAAGTAGAGGTTTTGTAATTGATTTCTGATGGGTTTAGAATCGAATCACTTCTTTTAAAGGGAACACTAAATTTTTACTGAAATTCAATAAAATTAAATGTTTTGTAGGTGATTTCTGATAGGTTTAGAACCGCAGTTCTTCTTTTGAAGATAACATTAACTTCATATTGAAATTCAATAAAATTAAATGTTTTGTAGGTGATTTCTGATAGTTTGAGAATCGCATTTCTTCTTTTTGAGATAATATTAACGTCTTATTGAAATTCGCTAAAATTAAAAGTTTTGTTAGTGATTTCTGATCGGCGTAGAATTAAAAAAAATGAACCCTATTGCAAGTCCGAGACTTTCATATTTACCTGAATGTACCGTTAACGATCGTCTCGACGCGACGGTGCGAGTGAAGATGGTACCACACAGACCTCCCTCCTTCCGTGATAGTAAATAGACCAGGGAATAACAGCAGCGTCTTGTCTATGCCGTGAGAGAAAAAAATAAAAAATAAAATAAATAAAATTCCGTGTGAGGAATAGGAGCCCCATCGATTTTGGGACCAAGCTGTTATGTCCCGGAATGCGGATTTCGCTCGCTTTCGCATGAAAGGACCTCCTCCTCCTCCTCCTCCTCCTCCTCCTCCTGGTATCCTTCCCCACCCCCCAACCCTTCCCACACCTTCAACTCCTTTCAGTCAGTATCTTCCATCCTACAGCCCCATCTCCTCCTCCTCCCCCCCTTTCTCCTCCCTCCTCCTCCTCCCTCCTCCTCCACGTTAGCCTCATGAAACAAGATGATTCCTTTCTTCTTAAGCTTACAATCCCTCCCTCCCCTCCACCTAAACCCCTCCACCTCGCCTACCCCTTATTAGGCAGTGGGCAGGGAGTGGCAGGTCAGAGAGAGGTCAGTCGATGGTGTGAATAGGATGAATGAAGGAGGAAGGAAGACGAGAGAGAGAGAGAGAGTCTGAAACTGCGGATTTTGAATGAACTAGTGACGACCTTACGTCACTTTCATGATGAAGTGTAAACTTTAAACTTTTTGCGTTGTGAGTGTGACTGCGACTGGTTTCTTTGTTATTGCAGGTCGTGGGGTTGTATTGTGTTTTAGACTGTTGGGTTGTTTGTGTTATTCAATTGTTCATCTGAATGTCGTCTTGTGAGAATTGTTTTTTAGTTTAATTAATATATATATATATATATATATATATATATATATATATATATATATATATACGTATATATGTATACTTATACGTATATGTATATGTATTTTTAGCGATGAGTGTGTTGTTCGACGCCTGTTTATGGTATCAACCAGTCATTAATTAAAAGATAAACGTTTCGTTTTATTTGCATCTCGAACTAGCAGTGCAATGTCAGAGATCAGCGATGCAATTGGCAAGAGGATGAAGCAGATTAGAGTAACTAACTCTCGTTTGACCTTTGAATAAAATTGTTTTATTTACACTTGATAATCCTTTTATGATTTGCTGTACAGTACAGAAGATTATGTACGATATTTCAGTTTGTATTGCTTTTAGACTATTTCAGTTTGTTGTTTACGTTGATTTTTATAAATGTTCAACCTAGCCAAGTCCTTTTCTGATTCCTGAAAGCGAGTAGAGCGAAGATTATTTGTACACACATAAGTTGTTTTTTTTTACTGACCCTTATGGCTCTAAGGCCTCATTGTAACCCACTGCCCCTTGCGTGGGGCTAAGTCATACCATTCCTTTGTTACAGGTAGAAAAATATGTAGCGTTAATGTCCCAACCCACGAAATGTGTGTTTTATATGGATTTTTGCTGTGAGGCTTCGAATTCAGTTTTATTTCATTAATTATTTCTACTGCTTCCCGTGTTTATTACTTGCCTTGAGTGTATTCTTACGGTGATTCTTAATTTTGTAAGGGACTGGTGTTTGGACAACTCTTCAGATGAATGATTTTCAAATGACTTAATATTTATAGAAAGTTTTAATAATAATAATAATAATAATAATAATAATAATAATAATAATAATAATAATAATGTTAAGAAATTCAGTCTCGTGAAAACAAATTGTTAAAAACGTTACACTGATGAGGAACACCGTTCAGGTTTTCGAAAGTCTTTGTTTTATTTTTACATAGAAATATAATTATATATATAATTGTGGATTTTTTTCTATTTCCATTAACTGGCAAAAATTTTTTATAAACAAGAATTCCTACATGTGAGCGAAAGAGAAAGCAGATGGAGACGTCTTGGGCGCTGGTCTACGGTAGCAACTGGCATAAGGCCAGCTCGGTCTAAAACAACAACAGCAAAGATCTGTTGTTTGCAAACCATTTAACAATTCCCTTCTGTCCCCATCTTCTCTGGCGTTAGTCAAGGGTTGTTTTTTTTTTTTTCTCCGGATGCTGAGCTATCGATCCTCCGAAGGGGATTGTCCTCTAGGCCTACCGTGGGTCGGCAACAGAAGGGCGCAAACGAATTTCAACCCCGTTCTTGAGAGGGAAATGCCCCCCTCCCCCCCCTCCCCCGCCCCCAACTGCGTGGGAGTATTGATCCTGCAGAGGGACGCCCAAAGTGGTTTATTTCAGTTGGGCGTCAGTTACTCTGTTAAATGTTTCGTCTGTCTGGTTGTTTCACCTGTTGTTTCTATTTTTGTTGTTGTTGCTTAATTCAGTAGTGTTTATCTTGATGTTTCACCTGTTGTTTCTGTGTTTTTTTTTCTTTTTATAATTCAGTACAAAGTTTATCTTGATGTTTCACCTGTTGTTTCTGTGTTGTTTTGCTCTGTGTATAATTCAGTACTATGTTTATCTTGATGTTTCTTCTGTTGTATCTTTGTTGTTTTTTTGTTCTGTTTATAATTCAGTACAAAGTTTATCTTGATGTTTCTCCTGTTGTTTCTTTGTTTTTTTTTGTTCTTTTTATAATTCAGTACAAAGTTTATCTTGATGTTTTACCTGTTGTTTCTATGTTGTTTTGCTCTGTATAAAATTCAGTACAATGTTTATCTTGATGTTTCTCCTGGTGTTTCTTTCTTTTTTTTCTATTTAAATCCAGTACAATGTTTATCAGGATGTTTCACCTGTTGTTTCTTTGTTCTTTTTTGTGTTTTTTTTTTCTGTTTATAATCCAGTACAATGTTTATCAGGATGTTTCAGCTGTTGTTTCTTTGTCTGTTTTTGTTTTTAATATATTTTTTTTATTCAGTACAGCGTTTTCATGATGTTTCAGCTGTTGTTTCTCTGTATGTGTTTATTAGTTTTTTTTTTAAATTTTTATTCAGTACATTGTTTATACTGATGTTTCACTTGTACCCATGTATGTTTGTGTTTTTAGTGTTTTTGTTGAATTCAGTAGAGTGTTTTTTTCCTGATGTTTCACTGTTGTTTCTACGTCTTATTTTTTTAGTTTATCATACAATGACAGTACTCGTGATGTTTCACCTGTTAATTATAAGTAATTTATTTTTGTTCTCGATGCAATATATTGATTTTACTGCTAGGGGACGTTATTTATTTGTTTATTTATTTATTTTGGTACAGATCTACGTTATTTTTCCTAATGTTTTTGCTATTACTACGTAAGCAGTTCAATTGCTAATTTCTGCAGTAACGTGCATTATTTTTCATCCAGTGTTAATTTGGTTTCCGATGTTAATTTGGCTAATGACGTTGCTGCTGTAATTTAACCGGTTACGGCCACTGTTATTTTGATGATTGTATAGTAACTGTGCACTGTTTCTCTAATTTGTTAAGTTATATTAATAATGGCTTTACAATACTAGTCATTGTTTCAGGAATCATTGTTATTGTTGTGAATGTTGTATAACTTGTTTTTTAATCGTATAAAGTACAGAATTGTTCTTATTAATGACCTTATTAATTTGGATTATTTCAGTCGTTGTTCCACTTTCCATTGTTAGAGGAGTCATTGTTGTTGTTATTGTTGTTGTTGTTGTGACTGCCGCAGATATTTTTGAATTGTACAAAGACAACATTGTTCTTGTAAGGTCCTTATTGATATGCATTATTTCAGCCGTTGTTTCACTCTCCATTGTCAGAGGAGTTATTCTTGTTGTTTTGTGACTGCCCCAGATGTTGTTTTTGAATTGTACACAGACAACATTGTTCTTGTAATGTCCTTATTAATATGCGTTATTTCTGTCGATGTTTCATTTTCCATTATTGGAGGAATCAATGTTGTTGTAACTGATGAAGATGTTGTTTTTGTATTTGTACAAAGGGCAGAATTGGCGTCCAGAATTTGGTTCCTCGGCCGGACGGGGCAAGACAAACGAAGCCTGGTCACCCGAGAGCCAATTTTGGTGGTAATAAAGGGACCGGGATGAGAGACTTGTTGATCCCTGGTCCCCTCCGGATGATAATCACAATATTTGTTTCTCTCTCTCTCTCTCTCTCTCTCTCTCTCTCTCTCTCTCTCTCTCTCTCTCGATGCCTACTCTTCATTCAACCTTTTATTATTTATTGTTGTTTACATTTTCCAAGGGGTGCATTCTGTGTGTTTTTTTATCGTGTGTCAGTTGCTCTCTCTCTCTCTCTCTCTCTCTCTCTCTCTGGTGTGGTTTGTTCCATAAGGTCTTCTCCTAATTTAATCCAATAACTCAATCTCAAGTTCACGTATATTCCCCCTTCTTGTAACTCTCTCTCTCTCTCTCTCTCTCTCTCTCTCTCTCTCTCTCTCTCTCTCTCTGTCGAGTGGTTTGTTCCATATGCTGTCCTCTTAGTTTCATCCAATAACTTTGCAGCCATAAGTTCGTGTATACTCTCTCTCTCTCTCTCTCTCTCTCTCTCTCTCTCTCTCTGTCGAGTGGTTTGTTCCATATGCTGTCCTCCTAGTTTCATCCAATAACTTTGCAGCCATAAGTTCACGTATAGTCTCTCTCTCTCTCTCTCTCTCTCTCTCTCTCTCTCTCTCTCTCTCTCTCACTAAACTGTCACCTACACGCGGGTCAGATTGATCACAGTCACAGGGGCCTTAGAGCGGAGGGGATGGAACAGGCTTTATAAAGTCCTTTCCAAAAAAAATTTTTTTTTTTCTCCATGGCACAACAGCGGCGCGGCCCTGGAGGAGACAGCGACGAGATCGTTCTCGTCTGGAGGGAGAATAAGAGGGAGGGAGAGGGGAGAAGAAATAGAAGGGTGGAGGAAGAGGGGAAAAGAGATAGAGGGGAGACAGGTTGGAAATATTGACCCCCTTTAAAGCTTCGCTTCCTCCTCTGTATGTTTCTACTTTTTTTTTCTTTTCTTTTTTGAACGTTCTTTTGTTTACACCCTCTCAAACGAGGGGAAGATTTTAAGCAGCATTTACTAACTGCGGCGAGGTTGGCTAAAAGATTCCTACCTACTGTAAGGACAAAAAAGGAAGAGAGAGAGAGAGAGAGTTACAAGGAGGAATATACGTGGACTTCAGATTGAAGAGTTATTGGATGAGAGTAAGAGACCATATCGGACAAAGTACACCAGGTAAACAAGCACAAAGAGAGAGAGAGAGAGAGAGAGAGAGAGAGAGAGAAGGAAGATATTGACTCGAATTAACGAAGCGAAAACCATACTTGGCGTCCCTGTAAAGGACACGGAGTATATAGACTCGTTGCGCGAAAAAGAGTACTGGTATGTATATGTTGTCGTGTTTAAAGCTGACGGCTTTGGACAATTTTCATGCTCCTTTGAACTCCCGAGGGGGAATCTACGTCTTGCGAACAAGTGAAGTAAGAGAAGCGACTGAGTTGTTCGTTGTTTACCTACGCGATATTCCAGAAAAATAAAAAAGTTTGAGTATGTTTGTGCTAGGGAATAAAAGCAGAGGTTTTAAAACTATTATTTTTAAGTGGAAAGAGTATATATATATATATATATATATATATATATATATATTTATATATACTTCTCTTTCCATTAAAAAATAATCGTGCAACTGGAACTTCCGAAATTCGAGCGAATATGCAATCCATTGCTACCCTAATATATAAGTCTTTGTATTTTAATAATTTACTTATTTTTACCACTTATTTATTAGTTTGTTATTTTATTGTTCCTTTTTATTAAGTGATTTATTCTTTATGTGTTTCCCAACGCCTTCTGTTACTTCTTTCTAATGGGAGCCATATTCTTTGGAAGCTTGACTTTCAAGTCAATGGCTATGTGGTGGGCTTGATCCATATGCTTGGGGTTCATCTATCAGAGCAATAATAATGATAATTGAAAAAGAAATCCATATAATTACTGTGTATAACGTGTTTACTTATAAGCTTTTACATTTTATTTTACTCCACACTCGAGTACTTTCAGGCCCTACCTTATAGGTTGTCAGACTGAAAGTACTCAAGTGTGGAGTAAAATAAAATGTAAATACTTATAATTAAACACGTTATACACAGTAATTTTGTGGGTTTCGAATTCAATCTCTAGAAGAAAATTGAAAGACGTTTTTGTTTGCTTCAATAATAATAATAATAATAATAATTACTCGCCTTAGGCCTCTTTCCCTTTAGAGGGAGTGGCGCCTGGAGCGTAGAGCCTTCCGGCTCTCGCAAAGTTTTTAAAGAAGAGCCTGCTATAGTGGCCCCCTTGTCCCTTGCTGGACTTCGACAGACTTCGGTCATCATGTGCAACTGAGTGGACTTGTGGAGGACGGGCTGGGGTCGAACCACGGATCTTGCGAATGGCGGGCTACTGCTCTAACACTACATAATGGTATTCACACATTTATATATATATATATATATATATATATATATATATATATATATATATATATATTATATAAAGGTATAAGCCACGAAAGAAAGTGGAACATTTGAGTAACTGCAAGATCTTTAGACTCAACGTCCTTTACTTAGTAGACTGACTGCTAAGTAAAGGATGTAGAGTCGAAAGATCTTGCAGCTACTCCAGTGTTTCACTTTCCTTCGTGGCTTATACCTTTATTTATGCATTTATCACGTTCCAAACTTTCGTGATTCAATTATACATACATACACACACACACATATATATATGTATATATATGTGTGTGTGTGTGTTTATGTAATAGCCACAATGCCCTGTTAACTTTCTCAAATTCTTTCCTTTTTTTTTATACGCTTGTCAATACAAAGCCTCGAGATCCAGCTTCCAAAGAAATATGAAGAAATCATGATGTCAGGTAGCGGGAAACGAACCTGCGATACCATAATCACGACGAGGTCACCTTGCCAACCTGACCACGAGAAGGTCGGCAAGGTGACCTCGTCGTGATTATGGTATCGCAGGTTCGTTTTCCGCTACCGGACATCATGATTTCTTTCATATTTCTTTGAAGTTGGATCTCGAGGCTTTGTATCCAAAAAAAGCAAAGAATGTGAGAAAGTTAAGAGGTCATTGTGGCTAGTGCATTTACTTATGAGTCTGGTAAAAATGACCAGTAGATTCTATATATATATATTATATATATATATATATATATATATATATATATATATATATATATATATATATATATATATATATATATGTATTACGTGTGTGTATATATCGACTGTCCTTCGCAGTTTCTTTATACTTTATAATATATGTGTGAGCATATATATATGTATATATGTGTGATATATATATATATATATATATATATATATCTATATTATATTTTATATATATATATATATATATATAATATATATATATATAATATTATATATATATATAGATATATATAATATCGACTGGTCCTTCCTTCGCAGTCTCTGGAAACACTCCTTAATCTTGTTGCATTGCCAATCCGCTCCAGAAAATCCTTTCTCACCTTTCCAGTTTTATTTATGACATCTTACTATGCCAAAGGCAGATTCGACATGTAAATATATTTTGTGAAATTACAGGTTCGCTTCCAGAAACGGATTGAAATGGCAGTGCGTTTGGAAGATTGTTGGTTCTCTGTGGACGGAAAACAACTGGCATTAGTGGGTATCATGCAAGCCTCAGGAGTAGGTCCAGTTGTATTTTGGGGGAGAAGTTATTGGGTTCAGGAATATATTCTTTGTATTCCTTTCTTCCCCTTAGTATGTTGGTTTTCCACGCTTAGATGTTTTGATGTGGGCTTGCATTGCCTTTTTTTTTTTTTTTTGAAGATCAAATAAAAATCTTCCTGGTGGACGTCAACTGAAAAAGAATCTTCGGTGAAGATGTATTGATGTTCATGTTGTTGCTTACTCGGGAAGTAAGTCTAAAAACTACTTTGTTGTTGTTATTCTGGTTGGGGGGTGGGAGGAAAGGTCTATGGAAGAACCTAAAAATGTCTGAAAAGGTGTTGAGCGTTGATTTAAGGATACAGGAATTTTAGGGAGGGTAGGATATATGATTTATCTATTAGAATGAAAATGTAGAAAAATAGATAATGTGCATGTTAAACAGTGCAGAAAAATTATTTCTAATAAAATATATAACATTTATTTTAATTTTTGATGGTGAAACAAGGCTCTATTTGACAGTACATTTTAGCACGTTTTAATTTACGCTAATTTAGGAATATAACGTTTACAACGTAAGCTGGAGGTCGGATCACGCCTTGTTTCACTTCTGTATGCATCATTGAGGTACGATAACCTTATCTATACTGTAACCTATCACACCACAAAATAAGTCTTATTATGAAGAGGATATCAGGAAATTTCCAATTTCGATGAATCCTGAGATATATATATATATATATATATATATAACTATCTATATATATATACTATATATATATATATATATATATATATATATATATATATATATATGTATATATCTACTATATAATCTATTGGTCATATATATATATATATATATATATATATATATATAGATATATAATCTATTGGTCATATAATATATGATATATATATATATATATATTATATATATATATTTTATATATATATATAATTTTTTAAAGATATATGGGACTACGTAACTCCGTTAAACTTATGATAAAAGTAAAGTTGAGTTGATAAGGGAACTCGGGTTTACTATGGTTGAAGTGCATGGTTGCAATGTATGGTAAACATACAGTAATTGTAAGCTGTAATAGTGCTTAAAATAAGCATCCACATTCTTCAAATGAGCATTGGAAAATCCGTACCGTGCAAAGACCTCGTTCTTTCAAAGACGAAAAACCTTAATATCACATTGGACATTGTCTATTACATTTCTGGTTCCCTGGATTTATTATAGGACTCTAGTCAGTATTTATGGAGTGAGTTCCCGGAATGACCTTGGCTCAGTTAGGCTTGAATTACTCCCCAGGGGATTCTTTTTGATAAATACTCCCTGAGTGTGACTGTTTTTCATTTTCATTTTACACTTGTATGAAGTGGAAGGTTCTAGATGATGTTAGTTGAAGTTGGGGGAATTCCTAACGTAGTATATAATGATATGATGTAGTTTTTTTGCATCTCGACCACTATAGTACATTTCCGTTGAGTTGGAATTCCAGATTTCAGAATTACGGCAGACATGTTAATTTCTCAGTGTATTGATGAAATATATATATATATATATATATATATATATATATATATATATATATATATATATATATATATATATACCACATGGGTTGGCATAAGAATATATATTAGCACCCAGCCACCTTTGGCTGTCCGTGGTAATTGTCTCTAGTTTATAGTCTCGTAATTTTTTTCGTCCATTTTTTTAGCCGAGTGAAAATAACTGAAAAAAAAACACCCTTTTTTTTCTAGCCCAGTGAAAATAACTCTGACAAAAAACTACCTGCTTCCGCGGACAAATAATTGGGTTACGTGCCTTTGGTGTGGACCAGTTCACGTGATGAACTGTTTTCTTATTTTTTGTTCTCTCTTTTCTGTTGTGTTATCGTGATTCGCGCCGGCGAAAATAATCGTCTTGCAGTTACGTAGACGGGGAGATACTGTTCCAGAATGCGACACTGACTCTGGCGTGTCTCTTTTGCCATCGTAATTTAATGGGTTCGTTGGCAAAGCTGTTGCTTTTGTCGTACTCTGGTGTTTCATATTTCGTTGTGTTGTTTTTGAGGAAGTGAAGATTGCCTTCAGGAATTTATTGCAGAAAATTGTGGAATTTGCTTTCGTGTTCGTGATTTTTCTCTTGTGTGTTTCTGAATTCTTTTGACGTGTGGTATTATACACCTGGAGTTATTAAAAAAAAATAAATAAAAAATAAAAAAAATCCCCTTGTGGGTGGGGGGGCCTAGCGCCGCTAGTGCACCTCATGCAGATCACTGTAGGCATTACTTAGGGTTCTTTGCAGCGTCGCTTCGCCCCCTAGCTGCAACCTCTTTCATTCCTTTTACTGTACTTCCGTTTATATTCTCTCTGCCATCTTACCACCCTATCCTAACAATTGTTTCAAGAATAATTATCAAGTTATTGATATGTTAAAAAACTGTATTCATTCCCATAATAACATAAAACTGTATAAGGATTCTCCAAGCACTCTCTCTCTCTCTCCTGACATTATAGATGTAGGATGAGAACCCCATTTAGATAGTAATTCGTTCAAGAATTTATTCCTCTGATGAATTAGGTCGAATTGTATACGTTATTTTTATTGGTGCTATCAACGTTGATTGGTCATTGTTTATAGACGTCATTCTTAAGGAAAGAAGTTGGAATTATGATTTTTTTTCTTACTAATACGGGTTTGCTGACTAGCAAGATACAGGAAAAGGTATTTGTCAAGATGGAGATTATTAAAGAGTAGTATTCCTTGAGTTTTTGAAATCGAATCACTTAAGCGGTTAAGATCAAATCTCATTCGCATATTGCATTGGTATACGCTTTATCCAGACCGGTCAAGCGTAGGACTTTGTAGCATAGGAGAGACACCGCGAAGGCAAAATGTTAACCGGTTAGATGCATGAAGACAGGAAGAGGGCAAGGTGACCCATCTCATACCCCTACCCCCTCCCCATCTCCCCTCCCCCTCCTCTCCTCCTCCGGGATCAATGAACACCACCACAGGTGCCTTTATTATACCTGCCCTAGTTTGATTCAACTCCGACCCGCAGCAGACACCGGGATTCACCATTGTTAGGTCACGCGTATAGCGGAATGTATTGACTTTTTCATTCCCGCTCCAGTTTTAGGGTCCTTAAGTAGGTTTTGAAATTCTGCTGGTTTTTTTAAAAAGGTGATGAGTGTTGTTGTAATTGATTCTCGTCTCTCCGGGAACTTAAAGGTTTTTTAGTATCATTATTTTAACTCGTTTCACTTGCGGGGTGCGTACGTTCGGTTTTCTTTATTTTTGAATTTTATTATATAAATGAAGTTTTTCTGTCTTATTCCATAATACTTCCTTTGTCTTTCACGTCATTTCTGCCTTTAAAAATAATGGTACTCCTGCACCAGCGCTCTAATTTCTTTCGTTTTTCTTGTCAGTTTTGCTGAAATTTTTTGTGTAACAGCAGAAGCTTGTACTACATGCAGCATTATTTTCATTTTACTTTACACGATTTTCCCAGATTTCAGCAATATTTTCATTCTTCTTTACACGATTTTCCCAGATTTGGCGCGTAATATCATATCTGTATGTGTGTTTAGCTTATCAGTACTGCATTCGTCATTTTTATGTAACTGGTTTAGATAACTTTATTTATTGATTTACTTCAAGGACTAGAGGTTTTCTTCAGTAATCCAACAATCTCTTTTCCCCTAATATTTTTGGCTCGCGTGTATCCGGAGAGTGAATTATTTCAGTAGATTTCCTCCTTCTAGACAAGTTTTGTCGAATTTAATTTCTTTAGGTAAAATTCAATTAACTTCCTGAAGCATTTTTTAAAATAATTTATAAAAGGAAGTTTTAGTTTCCCTCCAGGTATATCATTATTTATTAAGGTATTAATTTGGCAGCTTAGAAGTGTGTGCACAAGATATAAAATGTTTGAAATCTCAAAATTAGTAACAGGTAAAAAATCTCTCTCTCTCTCTCTCTCTCTCTTCTATCTGACTTTTTGGTGATTTATATGAAATTTTATGCAGGTTTTGGGTATGGGTCAGCAATTATTATTGAGATTTTGAGAGAGATCCACTTTTATATTCGGTTCCAGGATTATTATTATTATTATTATTATTATTATTATTATTATTATTATTATTATTATTATTATTATTATTATTATTATTATTATTATTATTATTGGAGAAACAAATCCACAGTTATGTAAATGTACTACATATATTTGAATTTAAAATTTAAAACTTTAAAGATAGCTTTCGGGAAGCTGTTCGGTTCCCCTTTTATTATTATTTTTGTTTTAATCATTTTATTTATTATTATTTTTTTATTTATTTCATTTATTTTTTTAAGAGATACGCACTGAGTTCATTGAACTTAATACATGTTTGGTATCGCATAAGGCTACACCTGTAAACACCTGCAATTGAAACGTTACCGTTTCCTACTTCGAGCCCAAAAACCCCTCGCGGATCTTGGAATGCTTATGGCTTTTTAAATAGAGGCATAATGAAGAGGAAAAAAGTCAGCGAAGATAAAGAAAGAAGGAACATTCAAACGCTTCTGGTAATTAGAGTCACGCCATTGCAGCTTGGGCGGAGAATACATGATTACTCTGGAAAGGGCTCTCTCTCTCTCTCTCTCTCCTTCCCTCCGTCTCTCATCTCTCTTCTCTCCCTCCCTCCTCTCTCTGTGTGTGTGTTGGTGTGTGTGTGTGCTTTGATGTTGCTTGAATGAGTTTGCGTTGCTTTGCCTTTTGTTCTTTGGCAGGAAGCGAAGAGTGTAATGTCTGGCCTCAATTTTGGATATCCAGCTAATTATGGCTCTCTGTCTCTCATTCGCTCTCTCTTTCTTTGATGGTACTACTTGTGTTATGGGTGTGTTTGTAGGTCATTATTGAGTAATTCTCTCTCTCTCTCTCTCTCTCTATCTCTCTCTCTCTCTCGTTTTAATGCCGTAATATCCCTACTTATTTTATGGGTATGTTTGTAGAGCATTATTGGTTAATCTCTCTCTCTCTCTCTCTCTCTCTCTCTCTCTCTCTCTCTCTCTCTCTAATGCCTTAATCCTCTGGCTTGCGTTATGGGAATGCTTGTAGCTCTCTCTCTCTTTCTCTCTCTCTCTCTCTCTGTGACTTTGTTTAACGCCATTATATATTTAAGGTTGATGTTTCTATTTTTATGCAATCATTTTATATCTCACATTTGAACTCATGATATTTTTATAGTTCGTTTTGACGGGAATGCCAACGGAGCTAAATGCATCGGGAATTTATTTATTTATTTATTTAATTTTTATTTATTCATTTGTTTTGTTAAAGAATAGCCGGTGGTCACATCGGTAAAGCAAGGCATCACGCTCCATGCTTATGACAGCTACAAAAGGCATATTGATGGTCAAGCACGCAAGCATATGCGCGCGCGCGTGCACACACACACTCACACACACACACACACACACACATCACACACACACACACACACACCAGTTATGTAGTTTATTGGCAAGGGAATGACGGCACGTGCTGCCGCCAATGCATAACTCTTTATTTCCCTTCTTGGAAGAATAAAAAAAGAAAAACAAATTATTCTTTGTGCATAGTGCATGGAGTTCGTTGTACTAGATTCTTAGAGTGAACAGAGAGCTAACAGACGATTTGTTATGTACGCTGCATTTTTTGAATGAGTGGCATACTTCCTTATAATCGTTCTGTTCCGAATGCGTTTGTGCTTTTATATGTAGTGTACCCTAGCGGACTGTAATGATTATTGTCTTTGCTGTAATGTAGTCATCCGTTGGTATAATTTTACAAAGAGCTCATGACCACTGAAGTTATTTTTGCGTTATTTCATTTCATCAATTTTAACACCTTTTTTTCTATACCAAGTACGTGATACAAATCTTACTTGTAAATACGTATTGCCATGATGATGCTTCAATCAGGCTAGGTGAGCCTTCAAGTAAACCTCGAGCAGTTTGTGTTAGGTTACGGTCTGTTAAGAAAGGTTAGGTCAGGGTGTATCCCAGTAAAGGATCCGTTTTCAGCATTGAAAACCTTTGTCGAAATTTATAGCATTAAAATATGTCATTCCGATTATGGTAAACAGATGGAAGCACTAGGTCTCGTCATAATTAAACAATAATAGGAGCATCATTGATGGTAATTCATTCGCGGCGGATGTGGAATATAAGGACAAAAAATTCAAATTGAAAAACTATAAGGAAATGAAAATGCAGAAATGGCAAAATTGATTATAATCTCTAATAATTTTCCCCTGTGCCTGTCTGTCTGCCCACATAACTTCTCAAAATGTTATTGATGGATTTCCATTGAACTTTGTGGAGGGGCGGTTTACGGGCTAAAGAAGAGGTGATTAGAGTTCGAAATGGATCCGAAACAAGGATTTGTTTTTAAGGATCCGAAACTAGGATTTGTTTTTAAGGATCCGACACAAGGATTTGTTTTTAAGGATCTGACACAAGATTTGTTTTTAAGGATACGACACAAGGATTTGTTTTTAAGGATCCGACACAAGATTTGTTTTTAAGGATACGACACAAGGATTTGTTTTTAAGGATCCGAAACAAGGATTTGTTTTGAAGGATCCGACACAAGGATTTGTTTTGAAGGATCCGACACAAGGATTTGTTTTGAAGGATCCGACACAAGGATTTCTTTTTAAGGATCCGAAACAAGGATTTGTTTTGAAGGATCCAACACAAGGATTTGTTTTTAAGGATCCGAAACAAGGATTTGTTTTTAAAGATCCGAAACAAGGCTTTGTTTTCAAGGATTCAATGGTTTGTTTTTAAGGATCCGAAATAAGGATTTTTTTTAAAGATCCGAAACAAGGATTTGTTTTTAAAGATCCTAAACAAGGATTTATTTTTAAAGGTCCGAAACAAGGATTTGTTTTCAAGGATTCAATGGTTTGTTTTTAAGGATCCGAAATAAGGATTTGTTTTTAAGGATTCAAGGATTCGTTTTTAAGGCTCCGAAACAAGGAGTCGTTTTTAAGGCTTCGAAACAAGGATTCGTTTTTAAGGCATCCGCTTTTTACTGCGCTGGCAGTTTTAAGGACTGGGATTTGATACTCGACCTCCTTTCACACAATCAACCCAAGAATAAATTGGTAACCGACTCTAAACTTAGAGTCAGTGGCAGGGAGATAGGAGCTGGCTATTCCACTCCTTTTCAGACTGGTAGACCAGGAAGTAAATCTAAATTTTAATGATGTAGATAGAATGACTTACAATGAACGGATACCTATGTTGTATGAGGTGATCTTTTTCACTTAGGAAAAATTAAACTTGTTGACAATTGTGCTGGATATTCTTTTAAATGCCGTATGATTTTAACTTTACTGAAGTATTTTAGAACTTTATTACGTCTGTTATAAAACAAGTTGTTCCATTTGGCTATAGAAGATGAATAAATGTTGTTTTTCATTTCCAAACTTTTTTAGTTAGTGGAAATAGTCTTTCTTTTGTAATGTTTGGATAAGCATTGAGAAATATAATTTGTCATATTTTTGTTTTACTAACAAATGAATATTATGAATATCACTGGTAGAAAGGGGAGTGTTGTTAAAGAGTTATCGACATCTTACAGGGATCTGAAAAATGTCTTTTGAGATATACTTCTCGTCTCCTGCAGCATCTTTTTGCAAAATATGACACTAAGTAACCAATAACAGAATACAGATCGTGTTTGTTCTTTAAAACTGTGATACAAGTAAGAACAAATATAGAGTTGTTGTCATGGCAGTTTATATAATTTGAAGATCAGTCGGTCATTTGCCAACCAATTGGTGTGTCAGAATACGAGTTCCTGTGACAACGCCTTGAGTCGACTGAAACAACAAATGAAACAACGAAGGTTCACTTCAATCCACCCACAGTTCTCCGTCCTTCAGTTTGAATCTCTCTCATTCCCCCGTAATCCCCTCCCCTCCCCCTTTCCATAACTCTTTCGCCCATGCATCATGCTTATGCTTCTCTTCTTCCACCCCACCCCCCCCCATCCTCCCCGCCCACCTCCCCGTTATTCCATACTGCATTGGTTTTTGTTTCGCGTAATTATTTCGACCAGCTCACTCATTATCCCCGGCTCCG
>NC_087217.1:20663829-20681329 GCF_015104395.2 Macrobrachium nipponense
CTCTTCTGTATCACATAATTCTTCGAAGCAAAACAAGTCTTGTTAGCGGTTCAGGTGGTTATCGTTAGTGATTCTTTTGTGTGCCTTATAATAGGTCTCTTGTATTTTCCCCTTCCCTGAACTTTGCAAATTTAACGCCATATTTATTTATATATTTATATTAGATTTGTTTTATTTGTATGTAATATGTATATATATATTATATATATATATATATATATATATATATATATATATATATATATATATATATTTGTGTATGCGTGTTTGTGTGTGTATGGTTGTAAGTGTACTATATATACTATATATATATATATATATATATTATAATGTAATTTAAGATATATTGTTTATTTTGAAATTTAGGAAATTGTTTAGTACTTCACATATCGTAATGAATTTCAAAATAATCAGTTTAGAAAAAGGCCGATAATCATCTCTCTCTCTCTCTCTCTCTCTCTCTCTCTCTCTCTCTCTCTCTCTCTCTCTCTCTCTCTCTCTCTCTCTCTCTCTCCTTGCTTCTGTCTATAATGACGATAGAGTCTTTTTCCTTTCTGGAACTTTGGTAAATTTCACCCTTAACTTTAATTCCTTATTTGCTTTAGTGTGGCCAGAATGATGGAGCAGTCCCGAGATACATTCGAATTTCTAGTTATATTATCCATGTTATTTATTATTAAAGCTATAGTTTATTTGTTAATAATTTTCTATTTGTTTTTTTTTCGTTGCTCGTGAAATGTTTTTCTTTGCTGCAAATCCGGAAATATTTATTTGATTATCATTTTTTTTATCGTTTCTCTCAGATTATTGTTTTCTTTCTTCCTTTTCTTTTTCCTACGACGAAAGTTATGGTTTTCCATTACGTTTTTATATTGTAACGTCATTGTGTGTTATTCTGCAAAAATGGCGAACCATCATTATTTCTTTGTTTCCTTGATAACGGTCAATCATAAATTCCATACAGATATTATATTCATTGTTTCAATTGGATTAAGTTTTCTCACATTTAATATCTCCATTTTTTATTAGTTAGTATTTAATGATTTATATCGCTTCATTTCCTTGACACTGAAATAACTAGCATTACAATACTCTCTCTCTCTCTCTCTCTCTCTCTCTCTCTCTCTCTCTCTTCAGAGACCTTTATTGTTATTTAATATTTATTGCATATGTTGCTTCGGTTTTATATTATAGTATCCCCCAATTTCTGTTGATTTATTTCCTTGTCACGGAAAAAAACTAGCTTTGCAGATTATTCGAAAAAATACTCTCTCTCTCTCTCTCTCTCTCTCTCTCTCTCTCTCTCTCTCTCTCTCTCTCTCTCTCTCTCATGTAAAGTTTATCACTCCTGTTTCTTCAGGGACCATTATTGTTATTTAATATTTATTGCATATGTTGCTTCAGGTTTCAATTATCGAATCCACCAATTTCTATTGTTGCATTTCCTTGTCACGGAAAAAACACTAGCTTTGCAGTCTATTCGAAAAAATTCTCTCTCTCTCTCTCTCTCTCTCTCTCTCTCTCTCTCTCTCTCTCTCTCTCTCTCTCTCTCGTGTAAAATGTAAATTTATCGCTCCTCTTCCTCCAGAGGCCTTCATTCAGTTCCCGGAGCCGAAGTGGAATCTTACAGCCCCATTGTGGAATTGTTGGAACTTCAAAAATTTTAGGGCCGGGGGCCAGTGAGGCTTTATGGAAAAGAGCTCGCCTCAGTGTTTATCTTATCAAGATTATTGGGTTCTTAAACCGGGGTTCGTGATCCCGAAGGCTTTCCTAAGGGCGCTCTCCCCAAAATTACTCTTGTGGGGTCCCCACCAGGAGTCATATCTCATCAAGCATCTTGGCGCGCTTAAAAGGGGTTATTAATGTGCAAGAGCCCGTGCTGGGAAAAGGTCAATATGATCTAAACCAACCATTTAGCAGTTGTGACATTGTGAAATACAATAGTATATTAAAGGTCCTATCTTTTAACGAGCTGTAAATTGTGTTTAGTAAACCAATGTTGCAGAATGATAGACGTTTGTAAAACACAATCCATAACTTATATTTTATAAATATTAGAGGAAAGTTACTGTATTTATTTTTTGAACACTTTCATATCTTATATTTTACAAATATAAAGTAGTCGAAATGAACGAGATTCCTGCCTTATCGAACTGATTATGATGGTAATGGTTTTCATAATTATTATAAGATTATTATTATAGATAATTTCAACTCTCTCCACCAGTGTTAATAAAGATAATCATGATAATTAGGGAAACGGTAGGTCTTACAATTTTGGTGATGTCAGGATTAATGATAATTTTATGACGATATCTACGACATTCGGAAAAAGGAAAAACGAGTTAATGTTTTTTTATTTTTATTTTTATGTAAAAAGAAAGAAAGAAAGAAAGACTGGTAGTAGAACCGGTATTTTTGGTCACAACAAAGGCTGCATTACATATACATAATGATGACAGTTATACCGATAAAAATATATGTAATTGTGCATAATTGTAGGAAGTGTTGATTATTTATTTGTAAGTAAAATAATTGCTGGTGGTAATAAGAGAACTGGTAATTGCTTTTAACAATAGCATTATTAGAGATTAGATGATGATAAATATCATGATAGGGGCATTTATGATGAAAGTGGAATGAATTTTTCAGTTAGTAATATACTCGATTCAGAGCAGAGAGAGAGAGAGAGAGAGAGAAGAGAGAGAGAGAGAGAGAGAGAGAGAGAGCACCATTCCTACGATGTGAGAAACCACAGTAGCAACAGTAATGGTGTTGCTACTTTAATCGGCTCTCCCATGGTCTCTCTCTCTCTCTCTCTCTCTCTCTCTCTCTCTCTCTCTCTCTCTTTATGGCGAGTCGGTCACTACTCTTGCCATTTCGATCAAATTTTCTAATTCCTTATTTCCGTCATTCGTAACTTAATTAGGTTTTACGTATGTTTCCTATCGTTACATTTACTTTGGTTTGGTATCAGTGTTTATTATGGACGGGTAAGTGATTCTTGTCCCCGTGTCTGTCTGTAGTGCCACAGTTTCCACACACACACAAAATGTTTTATATAGTATATAAATAATATATATATATATATATATATATATATATATATATAGTATATATATATATATATATATATATATATATATATATATATATATATATATATATATAATATATATATATATATATATATATATATATAATGTGTGTGTGTATGTGCGTGTATGTGTGCATGTTTTTGTGTGTGTTACATTCGTATACAAATAGACATTCGTGTATATTCTTATTTGCCTTCAATTGTAAAGAACGATTTAGTCCCCGCCAATAAATATAATAAGTATAATATTTTAATATTTGTATTATTTCCAATTCTGCCATTTGTTCAGCTTTCCCGGGTGCAGAGTCAGGGCACTCTCTCTCTCTCTCTCCTCGGTCTCTCTCTCTCTCTCTCTCTCTCTCTCTCTCTACGCCTTTTGGAGTGTCGAGTAGCAAGCTGTAATTCACATGAAAGATTAGGAGGGTCGCAGCGAATAGTTTTGTGAACCATTCGGGAACAAACTTGAAAGCAACACGTGCGGTGTATTGCTGCTGTTTGCCGCCCTGCGAGTTCTTGGTTACGTTTATATTTCATAAAGGAGGATGGTCCGTTTCCCATTAGGGACGTGTTACGTTTTGCCGTTTCCTCGTGCTGGGTTATTCATTTTTGGGGGGAGGGTTTCGCGTTGGGGGGGGGGGGGGTGGGGGGGGGGGGGGGGGCGGGGCGCGGTGATCTCGTGTGTACTTAGATGCCTTTTTTTATACCGGTTTTATTGAGGCTTTACTGTGCAAGTTTCTCTTTGGAGTCAACTGTACGTGCTTGCAAAGCTCACTCGTGTATGTGTGTGTGTGTGTGTGTATATATATATATATATATATACATATATATATATATGATATTAATATATAGATAATATACTATATATATATATATATATTATATATATAACAAAGTTATTTTAACGTAAGACGTCATATTTTTGTAGAGTGCTTGCATACTCTCACACGTTTTGCTGCGTATGTTTACTCTAGGAAGTCGTAAATCGAGGAAGGTATTAATCTTGATTTGTGTGAGGCCCCACCTTTGCTCGTCCCTCCCTTCCCCTCCCTCCCTCCCTCCCGAATCCAGTGAGTTATTGACCGTAATTCTTCTTATTGAATCGGGAAAGTTATTGATGATCTTTAGAATACGACGTCTGTCGGGTTGCCGGAGTTCGCTCTGTTTCGGGCATTGGTTATAAGACTCACTGTAATTTGTCTTCTTTATCTTTTGTTAGAGAAGATTGACAGCAAAGAGTCTCTCTCTCTCTCTCTCTCTCTCTCTCTCTCTCTCTCTCTCTCTCTTTCCAATGGTCAGTATTGACGTTCAAAAAAACAAGGTACGTTGATTGGCTAGCATGCAGGTAATCCCCAAAGTTTACGTGTTCAGATATATATATATATATATATATATATATATATATATATATATATATATATATAGATATAGATATATATATATATTATAATATATATATATATATATATATATATATCTATATCTATATATATATATATATATATATATATATATATATATATATATATATATATATATATATATTTACACATTTGCATAAGGTTAATTTTTCCCTCTAGTTTTATCAAGATAGGGACAGAAGAATGTTCATACGCCCATTTTATCTTTATTATTGTGTAATAGCCGGGATCTTCTAATTATTTCCCTAATTAAGTTAGAGAAAGTGGAAGCTACCAGGTCTTACATAGTCTACTTTCTCTTTCCCTTCTATTTTTAATCTTATTTTCATTTCGATTTTCATCATATCGATCAACGAAGACGAACGAAGAATTATTTATCCACCAGAGGCTCTGTCTCTCACTAAAAAGATATCTATCAAAAAGTCTGAATGGCTTTCTCTGAAGTTTTGAAATGGCCGCTTTGTGGGTTAAGGAAGAGTTAATGAAATTTAGGCCGGATTCCGGTTCCTATTCTGGATCCCGATATGTGGATCTGTTTTGTTTATTAGTTTGTGTTAGAGGATGTTTTGTTTTCACTGGTGTTTTTTCTATCGTTTTAATCCAAATTTACTTGTTGATTGTTGTGACGTGAATTAATTTAGAGACTGTGTTTTTTTTTTATTACAGGTGTTTCCTCTTGTTTCCATGGATTCTTTGCTACGATTTTAATTCTCATTTGTTTGTTGATTGTGGTAACATAAATTAAATACAGATTGTGTTTTATTTATTACAGTTTTTTTCGTCTCGTTTCCGTGAATTGTTTTCAACGATTTCAATTTTAATTGTTGATTGTGGTCAGATGAAACAATTTACAGATTGTGTTTTATTTATTATAGTTGTTTTCCGTCCTTCTGTTTCTGAGTGAAGTTGGGTAATGTTCTGAAATGAAGTATCTCTTAGAGAAGGGTTTTGTGGGAGCAACTAGCGTTACTCCCAAGTTCCTTCGAAGGAGAGAGAGAGAGAGAGAGAGAGAGAGAGAGAGAGAGAGAGAGAGAGAGAGTGTTTGATTCGAGCTGATGAGGAGTGATTTAGGAGGAGAGGGGGGATGGGGTTAAAGGTGGGGAAGGCAGTGGTTGTGGTTGTATGTGTGTGTGTTTGGATCAATATCCTGCGCTCGTGGGGAAAACGGAATGGGGAGATGCTTTTGGGAGGAAATAGGGAGTGCGGGGGAGGAACTACCTCCTCCTCCTCCTCCTCCTCCCTCCTCCTCAATCCTCACTCCATTGCCAGGAGATGAGAGAAGGGAGATGAGGCTTGGGTTTACTGAGAGATGTCCACTAGAAAGGTAACGGTGAATGGACGAGTATGAGTCTCGTATATAGACAGGGAAGGATTTAGATGATCGTGATTGACTCTCTCTCTCTCTCTCTCTCTCTCTCTCTCTCTCTCTCTCTCTCTTTATATGTTAACTGAAGGGGAATTTGTAGTTGATAATAATTTCGTCGAACCTAGGAACCCAGAAATCAGGACATACAGTGAAGCTTTGTATATATATATATATATATATATATATCTATATATATATATATATATATATACACATATATATATATCTAGTATATATATATATATATATATATATATATAATATATATATTATATATATAAATGTGTTTGTGTGTCCGTGCGCGCGCTCGTAAAAGTTGCAAAGGTTAAGAGGATTTTATTTTCAGATAATAGGTCACTGTAGCTTTGACTTCAATACAGTTGTTTTGTTGAAGGATTTTAGGATTTCCAGTTATAGCTGTTCCCCTTAGTAACTACGGGTTTGTTAGGTTTTGTAGTTATTTTTATTATTTGTTAGGGCCATGTGTAAGGCGATGCAGGAGGAGAAGAGTAATTAGAAGTTTAAGCAGGAGAAAACGAATTAGGAGACTAGTTAAAAAAAGGAAAAGAAGAAGAAAAAGAAGAAGGAGGAGGAGGAGGAGGAGATAAAGAAGAAGAAAAATTAGGAGATGAAGGAGTAGAAGAAGAATTAGGAAAATATAAAGGAGAAGGCTAATTAAAGGAAGAGGAAGAAGAAGAAGAAGGAGGAGGCGGTGAAGGAGGAGAACAAGAACAAGAACAAGAAGAAGGAGAATTGGAAGGCGGTGAAGGAGGGGAATTATAAATTTAAGAGAAAAAAGAAGAAGAACTAACCCTGGTCGGAAGGGTTTCCAATACCGCAGATTCCTTTCATGAGAGAGATTGCAAAATCAGGTTCCGATAGTTCAACGTTTTTCTTTTAATGCTCTCTTTTTTTTCCTTTGATGCCGATTGTTTGAGGTGATTAATGTGGAAGGTGATTACTGAAAGGAAGCGAGGATTCGAGCCAAAAGATGTTGTTGATAAGCCTTGTCTCAGAGTGGTATATTTCTCTCCTCCCTATTATTATTATTATTATTATTATTCATTATTAATTATTATTATTCATTCTTATTTATTTTATTATTATTATTATTATTATTATTATTTGATTCATTATTATTATTATTCAGACGGACATGATACCTGCAGAGTTCACCACCCCTAGACCTTAAGAGTACAGTTAACTTTGTTTACTGTTGGTATGATTTATTTCATATACATTATAAAATTGTGTGTTTATTATAGTTATCATTGTAAGAATATAGTAAATATGTCATGATTTATTTCCAGGAGCCCATTTTCTTTAACTATATTTTTATATTTAATATGCATACATATATATATATATAGATATATATATATATATATATATATATATATATATATATATATATATATATATATATATATATATTTCAAAGACATGTTTTTGCTTATTTCCCATTTTCTTTTACTGCATCTTTATATTTTTATATTTAATATTCATTTCAAAGTAATGTTTTTTTATAATTTTATATTTAGTATTTATTTTCAAAATGATGTTTTATATTTATTTCCCATTTTCTTTTACTCCCTCTTTATATTTTTATATTTAATATATATTTGAAAGTAATGTTTTTTTTTCATATATTCATATTAAAAGATGACGAGGATGATTATCAGACAGGGTTCATCATTAAACCCGTAACGGTATATTTAATTATTTACTGATTTTGTTTCACATTTGCTCTGATTTCCAATCGTATACGAATGACTTAGTTAACTGAGGATATTATATAAAAAGAAAATTATCGTTGTATGAAAGTCCACTTCCTGAAGCTTTCAGGAACAACTGTTTAATTTCTGAATGTTTTCATGAGTGATCAAAGGGAGGGCGCGCGTCATTTGATGCTGGGCGAGTGTCAACTTTGACTGTACCATTTTATCGCTGCCGAGATCTCTCCTGAAGGTGGGAGTTTTGCGACTCCCTACTCAGCTTTGTTTGCTGAAGAAGAGGAGGAGGAGGAGGAGGAGGAAGAAAATGTCTCTCCTGAAAGTGGGAGTTTTGAGACTCCCTACTCAGCTTTGTTTGCCGAAGGAGGAGGAGGAGGAGAACGTGTGGTGGTGGTGGTATTGGAAAGGAAGACGAGGAGGAGGATGTCTCTCCTGAAAGTGGGAGTCTTGCAACTTCCTACTCAGCTTTGTTTGCTGAACAAGAAGAAAAAGAAGAGGAGGAGAAGGTGGTGGTGGTGGTGGTGGTTGAGGAGGAGGAGGAGGAGGATATATCCTTATAAAGTGGGAGTTTTGCAAGCTTCCTACTCAGCTTTGTTTGAAGAGGAGGAGGAGGAAGGAGGTAAAAAAAATTCCTACGAGAGGAAAGTGAAGTCTATTTACTTTCATAGCTTGTCCACTTCGAGTACCACCAAGCTCGTGACTGCGGTGCTTTCGGGTTGTTTCAGGAATAAAAGGGAAACTCTTTCATCTCTTGAAATCTCGAGGATCTGGAAAAAATGAAAATTATCAGGAACATATGAAACGAAAGGCTTTTGGAAGTTTTTAGACAAATCGGATGATGGGCAGCCAAGTGCTCTTACCTTGGCCAGGCTCGAGAGGAATTAAAAAAAAAAAATTCACTTTTTATCACTTGGACTTATGAGATTTGAACATTTAAAAAATGATCACGAATATGAAACGATGATTATGTTTGTATTTTGTTTGAATGCGAAGACTAATAGAAGGGTCAGTAAAGTGACCTTGTTTAGAACCAAGCTGAAAAATAGAAGGACGAAGGTAAAGGTTTGAAATTTAATCCTGGGTGGAAAACTGAAGCTGGAGAGAGAATTCCAAAGTCTGCTGTTGACATTTTGTGAGAGCGAGTTTGGGAATATTTGATAGTCCTTTTAGTTTAAAGTCTGACCATTTCGTCAGTTAAGTTGATGGTGATGTTGTTGTTGATAATGATGATGAAAATGGTGATGGTGATGTCCTTTTCTCTTGGATTAAACAAGGTTTTTTCTCCTTCGGAAATTTTCCCTTTTAATGGAGTGTTTTTTTTATATACATGTTTGTGTTTTGTCTGCCGAGTGTTTAGATATTAATAAACGATTTCATAATATTTGCCTCATGCAGATCACAAGGCATCTTTGTCTCGATTTTTTTTTTCTCACCATCTTTTATTCCAGTTATGCAGTGTTTTTTTTAATTCCATCATTACGTCTTTATTCATTCGCCATTATCCCTTCATCCACCTCCTTTTGTCTCTCTCCGCTTTCTTTAATTCTCGTATTGTGTTTCCCCTCGCGCGTTGAGAGAGAGAGAGATAGCGCTCCCTGTTTCCCCTCACTTTTTGTTTCCCTCTTTCACTTCCCTCCTTGACCGTAATCCCTCGAAGAAGGTGATCCTCTACGAGATGCTTCCCCCCTCTCCCTCTCTCTCCCCTCATTTTCCCCTTCCTCCGTTGGTTTAATGGGTAATGATGAAGATAATCGAGTGAGGGGAGAAAAAAGACTGTGGCAAAGGATTTTGTAAAAAGAGGGTGCAAGGCCTCTCTCTCTCTCTCTCTCTCTCTCTCTCTCTCTCTCTCTCTCTCAGCGCGCTGACTTGGAAGGATTTTTCTTATTCGTGATTTAATTTTCGTGCGCCGTAATCTTCTGCCGTTTGCCCAAACCAAGTTTCTCTTTCTCCCCCTCATATACTGTTAATCTATTGCTGGTTGCCGTACCGAGTCATCTCTCTCTCTCTCTCTCTCTCTCTCTCTCTCTCTCTCTCACTTTATCACGCTGCGTGGGCAGCCTGTCGTTAGGCGAATCTTATCTAGGATAGAAAGGGAAAAGGCTAGCGGTGTTCGGTGAATGGTGGGGAGGGGGTTAGGGACAGGGGACTTGGTCTGGTTCCAGGTGGTTATGGACGGGGGAGGGACGGGGGGTGGTGGTGGTAGGGCAGCATAGGACTGATGTGACTGTCCAAGCGATGGAGTCGCGGATTTAGCGATAACGACCTTACCGAGGATTTGCATTTCATTCTTTTATTTGCAAAGCTCTGCCAAAGCTCCAGCATGACGCTGAGTGGAGTGGTGCTGTTCAGTCATTGCAGTTTTATGATTTCATTGATATATTAAATGTGAAGGATTTGGTTGTGTGTCCTCTTTTATATGGTACGGCCTTTGTAATTTTGTTTTTTTTCTTTGGTATTGATGCGTATTTGATGACCTGGAGTCTGTGATTTTTGTGTGCTGGTCGTGGCTGGTTGATACTTGAAGTGCACTTCAGGGCGATAGGACAAAGGCTTGTTATTCGTTACGTAATTCTGAATTCTGGATTGTTTTTGAAGTGTACTTCAGTGTATTTACCCTCCTGAGGACAATAGAATGTATCTTGTTCCGCTCGCTTATGTGTTACGAGTATATTTCTAATACACTTGATGTTCTGGGTGTAAAGAAGGAAAGTCGAATTTTATAGTTTTCTTTACATAGTTTGGATAGTAGTTGTGAAATGACTGACGTTTTTAGTAATTATTTTATATATATGTATATATATTATATATATATATATATATATATATATATATATATATATATATATATATTAGTCGCCACAAGAAACGATGAATGTCTTAAATTGCAAATGCTTACGCGTTATTTGGATGACAGCGTGGAAGAATTTTTTTTAAAGATTTGACAAAGGTTCTCATTGCGTTACTCGCTTTTCAAGTATTCGTCATCTAATCTGATCGAAAAATCGAAGCTATTATGGACAAATCTTCCTTGATGTCTGCCATTCATGTGATTAAATCTTTCTGCTACAGATTATCAATCATTCACATATAAATTAACGAACGTTCAAAAGCATCGCCTTCGAAAGCTTTCAAAAGTTTCCTTGATGCTTACGAGGTCACCTTGACCTTATCCCACTACCGGCATGACCCAAAACAGCATCCAACTACTGCAAGATGCATCCCGCGTCAGCCACGGGACATAAACCTGGGAGGGAAATTTCCTGGAGAGTTGGTCCAGCGGTTTTTGCTAACATGAACGTAACATTAATGTCGCCGTAAGTCAGGTAATGTCGTGGAGGGGTGGGGGTTGGTGGGGGGAGGGGAAAGGTGCCGTTTCCAGATGGACTCTCTGTGGCTGGTCAGGTCTCTGCATGCATCTACCTTCCTTTTTTTCTCTTTACTTAATATTTTCATTTGAAGGAAGGGACAGCCATTGCCACATCCTTTAAGGGTAGAAAATGGTTAGGCGAGGATCTTAGATGCAAAGGGTTTGTTCTTAAGAGGGACAAGCTATGTTGATAACATAATCTAATGTAAAGATTCAACTGGATCTTAGAAAAATGAATGAATGAGAGCTACCTGAATCTTATTTTTTTATTTTTACCTTTGCTTTTGTTGACGGAAAAATCGACATTTCATTACTAGTGAACTGTGACGTTTGGTGTCTTTATACACAAATTCTCTCGATGAATTATAATAACGCAACGTGCAGACTTACTCTTGGGTTTTGGTGAAAGAAGATTTCATTGGATGCAAATACATCTACTTTTATCTAGAATTTGAGATGTAAAGATTCTCGAAATTTTATAAATGGAACTATAGAGATTCTCAAAGATTTTATAAATAAGAGGCTTTTAGAGATTTCTCCAAAGATTTTTCTTTATTAAAGTAGCTGTAGCGCAATTCTTGAAGATTTTATAAATAGAATTGTAGCGATTTTGGAAGATTTTATAAGTAGAGCTGAAGAGAATCTCGAAGATTTTATAAACAGCTGTAGCGAGTCTCGAAGATTTTATAAATAGAGCTGTAGCAATACTCGAAGATTTTATATATAGAGCTGAAGCGATTCTCGAAGATTTTATAGAGTTGTAGAGATTCTCGAAGATTTTACAAATAGAGTTGTAGCAATTCTCGAAGGTTTTATAAGCAGTTGTAGAGATTCTCGAAGGTTCTTTAAGTAAAGATGTAACGATTCTCATATAAATAGAGCTGTAGCGATTCTCAAAGATTTTATAAGTAAAGCCGTAAGATTTTTGAAGGTTTTATATATAGTGCTGTAGCGATTCTAGAGGTTTTATTAACAGAGCTGTAGAGATTCTCGAAGGTTTTATAAATAGAATTGTAGCGATTTTGGAAGATTTTATAAGTAGAGCTGTAGAGATTCTCGACGATTTTATAAACAGAGTTGTAGCGATTCTCGAGGATTTTATAAGTAGAGCTGTAGCGATTCTGGAACGATTTTTATAAAAATAAGTGAGCTCTAGCGGATTAATAAGGATTCTCGAGGATTTTATTAAATAGAGCATAAGCGATTCTCGAGGATTTTATTAACAGCTTTAGAGATTCTCGAAGGTTTTACAAGTAAAGCTGTAACGATTCTCTTATAAATAGAACTGTAGCGATTATCGAGGATTTATAAGTAGAGCTGTAGAGATTCTCGAAGGATAAATAGAGCTGTAGCGATTCTCGAGTTTGATAAATAGCTGTAGCGATTCTGGAAGATTTTTAGTAGAGTTGTAGTGATTCTCGAGAATTATATAAGTAAATCTGTAATGATTCTCGATTTTATGAAAATGTGACCAGCTGAAAATAACTTTTGGAAAAATTTGATGGCCCTTCCTGTGCTATAATTACTTTGACGAATTTCGAAAGACAAAAGGAAGAATTGACTGTGCATGTGAAAGACATTTATAAAAATCATTGTTCAAAGAGAGCAGCTTCCATTGGTGTCTTAATTAATCTAGATATTTGGAGAATTCCTGCACTTTGCTTTCTTATTGGAATTCTTGAAATTTAAACTTTCATGTAACACAGATAAATAAAAATTAATTTATGATATTAGAACATAGATAACATCATTGCGAATTTAACTATCTTATGCATACGCTGTACAAAAGATATTTACGTAGTTTAGCATTTTGGATATGTTATATACGGGAAGCATCTTTTACTGTACTTCCGTTCATATTCTCTTTCTTCCATCGTGCTTTTCATCCTCTCCTGACAATTTGCCTCCTGTTTAGAACTTTAAAAGCTTTACATTCCCTTTCAGCGCTGAATGATTTCATAGATACCAGCGATTGCCATTTGGCCTGAATTTTATATTCCAGTTGTAATAGGGGTTTAAGTTGAATAAAAACTCTTAATTGAGGAATTACTTCTACTAAGCCATATGAATCAAGTGGTTACAGCCTATACATTTTATATGGTTGTATTGTAGTCTTATGTTACTTTTAAGAATGAGTAAATATTTACTTGTTCCATTTTTAAAAAAATGATTAAATGGCAGTTGTTTGTTTTGACTCAAAACTTTTTCCAGCTTAATGAAGCCGCTAATTGAAATTCTGACGTTATTTATATATCGGTAGGACGTTTTGCGTCGGCTTTTGAATATGCAAATGAAGATTCATGGCCTAATGCTTTACAACAGCTTCCATTACGAAATTCGTTCCCAAAATACCTCGTTTTACAAGCACGGTTTGACTTCGAGCGGCTGCGTTCTTTTTAAAAATAGGCCGCGCTGATTTTAGCGCTTCCGTTTCTAGTTTCATTTTCCGCTGTTCGTGAGGAGGTAGTTATGTTGAGAGACAGGGGCATTTCTCTCTCTCTCTCTCTCTCTCTCTCTCTCTCTCTCTTCTCTCATCTCTCTCTGTGTGTGGCTTCCTCTCTCTGCGAGTTGTAACTTTTACTTTATCGTCAGATACTTATTTGATACCCCCCCCCCCCCACCCCCCCACCCCCTCCCCTTCTCTCCCCCCCTCCCCCCCTCTCTCCTCGCTCCCCCCTCTTCCACTCTCCATCTCTTCTCTCCTCTTCTCTCTCATCCCTCTCATCTCTCGTCTCTCTCTCTCTGCCAGTTGTAACTTTTACTTTATTGTCGGATACTTATTTGATACCTCTCTCTCTCTCTCTCTCTGCCAGTTGTAACTTTTACTTTATTGTTGGATACTTATTTGATACTTTTATTTTTATCTCTCACTCTCTCTCTCTCATTAGAGTCCTCTAATTTCCTTCCGATTATATTGTATTTTCTGCTGTGCATTGCTCTCTCTCTCTCTCTCTCTCTCTCTCTCTCTCTCTCTCTCTCTCTCTCTCTCTCTGAACTTTAGTTTAAACTGTTACTTTATTTTTGAATACTTGTTTTGATCTCTCACTCTCTCTCTCTCCATCATCCTTCCTCGTCTCTCCGTCTCCTCTCTCTCTCTCTCTCTCACCTCTCTCATCCCCCCCTTCCTCTGACAGTTATAACTGTTACTTTATTTTTGAATACTTGTTCGATCTCTCTCTCTCTCTCTCTCTCTCTCTCTCTCTCCGAATATTGTTACGGCGTTGCTTGGATCGTTGTTTCGAATTTTCGGTTATTTTTATTTACTTCCGTCTGTTTCCCGTCTGATTTAAGTTCATACGTTGATTGCAACATTGTTTCGATGATATTCCCTTGTTTGAAAAGGAAATCTTGACTCAGTAATGGGAATCTTTCTGCTCGTTATGATTGTTATATTTATATTATGATTATTATTTATTTTTTTTATTTATTTTTTTTTATTTATTTATTCACATATTGTCTATCACAGTCATCCTATTCGATTGGGTGGTTTTTACAATGTGGGGTTCCGGGTTGCATCCAGCCTCCTTAGAAGTCCATCATTTTTCTCATTATGTGTGCTGTTTCTAGTAGCACGCTCTTCTGCATGAGTCCTGGAGGTACTTCGGCCTCTAGTTTTTCCAGGTTCCTTTTCAGGGATCTTGAGTTCGTGCCTAGTGCTCCTATGATTACGGGTACAATTTCCATTGGCATTATTTATTATTATTATTATTATTATTATTATTATTATTATTATTATTATTATTATTATTATTATTATTATTATTTCAATAGTTGAACCCTGCTCACATGGAACATGCACACATTGGCCAGCAGGGCCATTGACTTGAGATTCAATCTTCCAAAAGAATGTTGGTTTCAGCTTCCACCGCAGACCCCACACTGCAGCTGTAACTAATCATGATACAGAGCCAGTGATTTTCCATCGCCCTGGGGGAGACGCAAACCCACGACATCAGAGTGGCACGCCACGACGCTAATCACTATACCAGCGGACCAGTCGTGAATTGATACGTCATTGAGATCTTTATCCCAACTCCCTGTTATGTCTGCCACGTAAGTTGTCACGAGTCGCGTCGTGAATACATTAACCTTCAGAGACGGTTCTCCGTTTGTCTCCTGTCTGTCCGAATAAGTTAATGCGATATTTCGGTCTTTATCCCGGCTCCGGCTGTTCGCTCCGACACGCGACGGCAATTACTGCGACGGACGCTTGGCACTCGATGGCCCATTACAGGCCAGGGGGGGTTGATGGCACGCGATCGTTGGTGGGGGGAGATTTCAGACTTCTTGGCACTGCTGCGTGGCACTGGGCTCTGTATGGGAGATGCCACTAAATGCTCCTATTGATGCCTCTAGAACTTCCGTGACTGTCGTCGGGAGGAGCTGTAATGCCTGCGTGAGGAAAGAGATGATTGTCAATGCAGTGACAGGGATTCGACGAACGTGAACAATAGAAGAAGAAGAAGAAGAAGAAGAAGAAGCAGAAGAAGAAGAAGAGGAGGAGGAGGAGGAGGAGGAGGAGGAGGGAGGAGGGGTGGTGGTGGTCATGTTTCCATTGCCATTGTGTTATCAAATAAGATTGAATACTTAGAAATGATTTAAGCATTATCATTTTAATAATACTAATACTATGAAGAAGAGGAGGAGGAGGTGATGTTCGGTTTCTATCGCCATTGTGTTTTCAAATCAGATTGAATAAATAAAAATTATTTAGGCATTATCATTTTAATAATAATAATAATAATAATAATATGAGGAGGAAGAGGTGGTGGTGGTGGTGGTCATGTTCGGCTTTGAGTAAATAAAAAAGATTAGGCATTATATAATTTTGATATAGTAGTAATAATAGGAGGAGGAGGAGTTGGTGGTGGTGGTGGTGGAGGTCATGTTCGGCTGTGATTGCCATTGAGTTGGCAAATCACACTGAGTGAATAAAAATGATTTAGGCATTACAATTTTGATAAAATAGTAATAATAGGAGGAGGTGGTGGTGGTGGTCATGTTCGGCTTTGATTGCCATTGAGTTGGCAAAATACATTGAGTAAATAAAAATGATTTAGGCATTATAATTTTAATATAATAGCAATAATAGGAGGAGGAGGAGGAGAAATTCTCCTCTTCGATTGCCATTGAATGTCAAATGAAAATAAATAAAAATGATTAGGCATTATAATTTTAATATAATAGCAATAATAGGAGGAGGAGGAGGAGAAGAAGAAGTTCTCCTCTTCGATTGCCATTGAGTTGTCAAATGAAAATAAATAAAAATGATTTAGGTATCATCAGTTTAGTAATGATAAAATAATAGCTAGTTTCTTTTAGTCATAGTGCCATTGTAATCATTAAACACGCCCCTTCAAGGTGGGAAAGTTATGGCTCGTCAGTAAGAGACTCGACGATCGTCGGTCTAGATTGTATGTTATTGGTAATTGTAACTGAGCACTGGAACATGACAGTCGTGTCGTATATTAACGGTTCATGATTATCGGTGGAGTTGGTGTCGTGATTGATGAATGTGGAAGTGTGATTCTTTTTTATTGTGGTGATTGGTAATGTGGGAAGGTTTTGGTATTATTTAGTTTTGATGATGTTAATAGCATCAGCTGTAATAGTAGCAGTAGTAGCTGGATGGTGTTCAGAATGAATTAATACGCTTACTGAAAAAGGCATTTATGAACGTTAATTTCTTTCCTAGTTTAGAATGCCTTTACAAGAAAAGTGAAGAAAGAATAACTAATAGATAATGGAACAGAGTATAAACGGAGAAGTAGTTAAAAAGTACGTACAAAATCACCAATATACATTATTATTGTTATTATTATTATTAAATTATTATTATTATTATTATTATTAATTATTATTATTTTATTATTATTATTTTCAGTATTATTATATTATTCAAAGAAACCTCATAATCACATGAGTTAATAAAATAAAATGGAAAAGAAAATCCACAATAATATGGCTGTTTGATCTTATTTAAAATACAAAGGAAGCTTTCGATGACCTGCACGATCCTCCTTGTCAGATTGATAAGGAGGACCGTGCAGGTCATCGGAAGCTTTCTGCTTTGTATTTTAAATAAGATCAAACAAACATATTATTGTGGATTTTCTTTTATATTATTATTATTATTATTATTATTATTATTATTATTATTATTATTATTATTATTATTTGCAGCGAGCAGACCTTCTTTGATGCATGTTTTGTTGAAAATGGCAGATTAATTATTTGAAAACTACCATTATTTTCAACAAAATATTATTATTATTATTATTATTATTATTATTATTATTATTTATTATTATTATTATTATTATTATTATTATTATTATTAATTATTATTATTAGAATATGAAACTATGAAACTATTCATATGGAACAAGCCCACCAAATGGGCCATTGATTTTAAACTCAAATTTCCAAAGAATATGATGGTCATTATGAAGAAATAAGATGAGGTACAGGGAAATTTAGAAAGAAGAGACCCCACTCATCAAAGAAGAAACAAAAAAA
>NC_087217.1:20686329-20688829 GCF_015104395.2 Macrobrachium nipponense
ATAAGAAATAGAAAAGTTTAAAAAGAAAAAGTAAGGAAAAATAAAATTTTTAGTTTTTGAATTTTGGTGAAGTACTTTATATTTTGGATGTCGTAAGGAACGGGAAAGTTTAAAAGAAAAAGTAAAGAAAAATTTTTAAAAAATTATGGTGTAGTATTTTATATTTTGGATGTCGTAAGGAATGAAAAAGATTAAAAAGAAAAAGCAAAGAAAAATAAAATGTGACGCTACAGTTCTACGTAGATATTTCTAAAGGATGAATTGTTTCAGAACAATTCTCAATTTCCAGGTCATACAGTGTAATAGAATAATTTTGTTTCGGAACTTTGATAATTGTTCTGCAATAATTCATCTTTTAGAAATGTCCAGAACTGTGGCGTCAAATTTTAATTTTTTAAACTTTTTTAAACTTGTAAACTTTTATATTTTTATCTCGTATAAATCTTGAGATTAATGGTAAAGCATTTCGTCATTTTAAAATTTTGGGAACTAGCTTTTTGAATTCTTTTTAATTTTCGATTCTCGGGCATTCCATTGAGGGGTGAGAGATGTGTATTTCTGGTGATAGAAGTTCACTCTCGACGTGGTTCTGAAGTCACGTAAAGCCGTTGGTCCCGTTGCTGAATAACCACCGGTTCCATGTTACGTAAAAACACCACACAGACAAACAAACAAACAATTTTTCAGAATTGTGGGTGAACGTGCTATCATCCCACTGAAGTTAAGCGAATAGTTTCGGATTTTTTTTCTTATCCCTATGAGAATTTCATATATGACGGAATATTTCGTATCGTTAAAACTTTCAAATTAGTTCCGGATCAAATGATCTTATATGGAATTTTCAGATTTCTTGTCCTTTTATCATCATTAAATGTAAAGAATTCTCCTTGGACATTTAATTTTTCAGAAAGTTTGCTGATAGTGTCGCCACAGTCTATGAAATTTTCTGACTTATGATGGGAAGTTGTATTTTTTCGAGATTTTCAAAATCATTCCCGCACGTTTGATCCTTGAGATTTTTTTTTTTTTTTTTTTTTTTTTTTTTTTTTTTTTTTTTTTTTTTTTTTTTTTTTTTTTTTTTTTTTTTTTTTTTTTTTTTTTTTTTACATTTTATTTCTCTAAAATCCTCAAAATTGTGTCGGAACATTTTATCTTTCTGTTTTAAACATTTTTATTTTTGTGCGTTCATTTTCGTATCGGCTGTGATGCCAGTTTTATCACTAAAATCAGCTTCACGCTTCTGTTCGAAGCATCATTTTAGGTCAGAATTGTTATCTCTGTACTCACTGGTGCACGAAAGCTATACGTCATGTTTGTTAGTTTGCGCATTTCGTCTGTCTGTTCTTGTGAAGGTCTGTCTGCCCATTTCCTAACGAATTCACAGATCTAACGCCTCTTCGATAGTATTCCTCATTTATCCAGTATCTACGCAGTTGCTCAATTTACATGCATAGACGACACTACACGTGATGTTAAAAATGTTATTGTGAACATAAGTGACAAAGTGACATTTTGTAAAGAGGGGGCGGGGGCTCTGAGTCAAGTAGTAATTGAATAGATTTAAAGATGGATGCGGATCTACGTATATGGGGAATAGGTATTAGTTCTTTATTTATTTATTTTTTTCATTATTTATTTTTATTATTTATTTTTTATTGGGGTGAGTGGGAGGGGGGGAGGTGTCACGGGCGGACATATTTCTTAGGAATACTTTTTAGGTTATGATTTGATTGAATTTTTTTTTTTTCTTAACCTATATCATACTTTCATTTCGTTTGAATATTAAAACATTATCTTCCCCTGTAAGCGAGAATTTAATCAATTGCACATTTTTATTTTATTTAAATATTTCCCCTGTAAACGAGAATTGAATAAAGTATACTTTTGAAATGTCAGTTTTATAGTGTTAAACGTCAGGTGCGTAATAAACCATTATAATCTACATTGCTTACTTCTCAATGTGTAAGGAATTTGTTTTTATCGATTTTTCTCTACACATTCATTCTTCGTCGTTTTTCCTCCCTTTGGTGTCTTCCCCAATCAACTCACCACATATCACGTAGACTTGACAGAACGAACGATAAATTCTAGTAGCGTTAAAAAGCCCTAATGTCATCTCTGGTCTCCTGAGTAGAAAAAGCGATTTAAACCACGTGGGCCCTACCTGTGTCGTTTCCACATCCGGTCCTTGATCTTGTCACCGTCTTTTACAAGAATTCACTCTCTCTCTCTCTCTCTCTCTCTCTCTCAGAGCAGAAAGGCCCTTTAAACCATTCCCTTTAAAGGAGCTCTTTTTCGATCTGCGGAAACTGGGCGGGTATATCTATGCAGTTGGTGGCCCTCACCCGCCCTCCCCTCCACCCTGGGTGACTCCCTCCTTCCCTCCCCAGCCCCTCCCCCCATACCTCGCCTTGGAAGAAAGGAGTGTTTGAGAGGGGGGTGGGGGGAGAAGCAGGGGGAAAGGGGTGAGAGAGAGGGAGAGGGAAGAGGAAGAGAAAAC
>NC_087217.1:20698829-20703829 GCF_015104395.2 Macrobrachium nipponense
AATGAATGAATGACTCTTCACCCATGTTTGATATTATTAGAGGAGAAGACTATTTTCACTTTCAACACTTGAATTTTTTTTTTTCTTTTTTTTTTCTTATGAAGACTAGCTGCCACACGTCAAGGATGAGTAATTTCCGACATGTTTGCCCAAGCAAAGTTTGCTTTGCCGCCTCCTTGCATGCAAGGGAAGCGAGAATGTACGTTAGCATCTTGAAAACACCATATGGAGTTCATTGGACGAACAGAAGCATCAGTCAGCTTGAATTGACGTGAAGATTTGTGTGCTGGTTAGCAGACGTCTTCTTCTTCTTACCAGTTTCCAAGAGATGAGGCAATGTCCTATATTTCTTTTGTGTTTTTTTTGTTAATATAATTCCATAAGGGGATTATTTGTCCCCAAAGCATTACGCATTAATCTCTCTCTCTCTCTCTCTCTCTCTCTCTCTCTCCCCCAAAGTCATAGGAGTGATGGATGGCTGCAACAAGACCCTGAGTGTGAAAAGGAATATCGTTTTTATTCCTCCCAAATGACAGGGAGGGTCTCAGCTGATGATAACCGCCTCTTTTCTCTCATTCTCAGGTGAGTGTGGGCGTGGATCGCGGGCGTAGTGCCAGGTAAGACGCTGAAAAGAGACGGAGAGGCACTCGTGGAAGCACGAAATATGCAGGTGCCAACCCTCGGCACTGGCGAGGCAGAGACTGGGTGCAAACTTTTGGTCATGTTTTGTTCCGGAGGTCAAAGTTTGGGTTTCCCAAAGGTACAGGTGTATCTCCCAAAGTACGTAAAGAAATTCAGAAGATGGGTAAAGAAAAACTTTACTTTACTGATTCCTTGAAGTAAGCCGGAGTTTCGTGTTGATAACAGTTTCTTAAATAATTATTTTATTTTTTATTTTGGTGGTAATTAATTTTTTTTTATGAAAACATGTTAGTCGATCAAACATTCACTTTTCATTGTTATATAGAATAAGTTATAACTTTTTGATCGATTTTTTCCTAGTTTCGACATCAGCCAAGATTACAGTGCAAATTGCTGTAAGTTTATATTCCACGCAGCATGAAACGAGAATGCATTTTTTTTATAATAATTAATTAAATGTATACGAGGCAAATTTACTTAAACTGTTTAGGTGAATACTTTCTCTCTCTCTCTCTCTCTCTCTCTCTCTCTCTCTCTCTCTCTCTCTCTCTCTCTCTCTCTCATCAGAGTCCAGATAGCAACAGTTACCTTGAACAAAAATCTCCAACCCTCGTTCATCAGGTTGAATGTTGCACGAAGTTTGTGCATCCAGCATTAAATTAGTGCTTCTATTATTTATTTTTTTTATTTTTTTGATGATTTCCGTATCTCAAATTGTTATGCTTCCGTTCTCTTCGTTTCGGCCATCCTTTGTTTCTTCACTTTGTTTGGGTTTGACATTCATGTCGTCTCCATACCTTACTGACTCTATGTGTCTATATATATATATATATTTATATATAGAAGTGTATGCATTATATATACGTTTATGTATGTTTTACATTATATACCTATATATATATATATATATATATATATATATATAATATATATATATATATATAATATATACATACATATATATATATGGAATATATATATATATATATATATATATACTATATATATATTATATGTAATGCATGTGTGTGTTTGTCTATGTATATGTACACTCTGTAGCTTCATATCAGAACATGCATAAGCTCTAAGGAAAGATATGTATTTAGTGGCTAAGAGGCGCTTGTTCTCTTCAAAATTCATTGCGTTTGTCAAGGGAATTTCTTTATTCTCCTTTTTCTGTTGCTCCGCGTTCTTCATTTCCCGTTATTCCCGATTTTGTCTCTAAGCGAACTTTAGTTGTTTAATCATCTCATTTCTGGATAGTTTAGCAGTTCCTGTTTTTTTTCTATCTTCACTTGTATACAAGATGTACAAACATACACATATATAGTGTATATATGTGTATATAGTGTATATATGTTATTACATACATATGTACACATGTATGTATTTGGTATATATTTTATATGTATATATATATATAATATTATATATATATAAATGTAATTGCCACAATGCCCTCTTAACTTCACAAATTTCTTGCTCTTTCTTTTTGGATACGCTTGTCACTACAAAGCCTCGAGATCCAACTTCAAAGAAATATGAGAAAATCTTCCGGTAGGGGGGGGACGAACCCACGATATATATCCCCGTTACTGGACATCATGATTTCTTCCATATTTCTTTGAAGTTGGATCTTGAGGCTTTGTAAGGACAAGCGTATCCAAAGAAGAGCATAGAATTTAAGAAGTTAAGAGGGCATTGTGGTTATTGCATTTACATAAGTACCTGGTAAAAATGACCACATATTCTACATTTATGTATATATATATATATATATATATATATATTTAAATTTCCGATTAGACTGGTAGTTGGGCGGGGGGGGGGGGGGGGGGGGGGGCTGTCGTCCTACTCTGTTTGCAGCAGGCAGGAGGTGATTCAAGATAAGTTTACTAACCCAGTGCTTTTGACCCTGGCAGGTGATCCATCACAGTCAAGGTTCGTCATAAGAAATCTTTACGTCTCGCTGGGGAATCGAACAACGGATCTCTTACCGGTAGGGCGATATTCGCATGCCTTCTAGTTTCCAGGCAATTTCCTCTCTCTCTCTCTCAATCTCTCTCTCTCTCTCCCCGTTTACCAGAACTTTCCTTTTTGTCTTTGGAGATGAACTTTGATGAAGAGGAAGGGAAGTATAATTTTGTTAAATGTAAAAGACATTCAATTCTTATTCCTTGCTATTGACTCTCTCTCTCTCTCTCTCTCTCTCTCTCTCTCTCTCTCTCTCTCTCTCTCTCTCTCTTTCTCCGCGTAATGCGAAGGCATCAGTAGCTGTAACAAACAACGTCTTCATAACAAAAGGCATTGAACATTGGGTTTTTACGCCACGCCAGAGGTTGCCACAGTAGTATATGCAAGTATTCAACCCATTATGCAAACCCATGCATAACCCATATTACTCCGCACTATGCCATAAGTATAAGGAGGCATTGAACTTACGGCTTTTTGTTTATGTCACAGCCACGAGAATTTGCCACAGTAGGTATATGCATAGGTATTCACCCATATGCATTGCATAACACATCGGGCATATATGAGAGGAATTGAACTTACGGGTTTTACGCCACGCCAGAGGTGTGCAACAGAAGTATATGAAAGTTATTCAACCCACTATGCACTATGCATAAACCCACAGGTCGTGCAATTCAAATATGAGAGGCATTGAACTTACGGGTTTTTACGGCCACGCCAGAGGTTTGCCCACAGGAGGTATATGCCAAAGTATTCAACCACCTATTGGCACTGCATAACCCAAAATCTTGCATATATGAGAGGAATTGGAACTTAACGGGTTTTTTACGCCAGCCAGAGAGTTGCCAACCCTGTAGTATATGCAAGTATCAACCCACTATGCCACTGATAACCCAAGTCTTGCATAATATGAGAGGCATGAACTAGGGTATTTACGCCAGCCACAGAGGTTTGCCGCAGTAGTATATGCAAGTATTCAACCCACTACTGGCATGCATAACCCACATCTTGCATATATAGAGGATGAACTTACGGGTTACGCCACGCCAGAGGTTAGCCACTGGAGTATATGCAGTATTGAAACCCACTATGCACTGCAATAACCCACGTCATTGCATATATGAGAGGCATTGAATCACGGGTATTTACGCCACGCCAGAGTGCCGCCCAGTGTATATGCAAGATAAACACTATGCATTGCATAACCCACATCTTGCATATATGAGAGGCATTGAACTTACGGGTTTTTACGCCACGCCAGAGGTTGCCACAGGAGTATATGCAAGTATTCAACCCACTATGCATTGCATAACCCACATCTTGCATTTATAAATGGCATTGATCTTACAGGTTTTTAGACCACACCAGAGGTTGCCACAGTGGTATATGCAAGTATTCAACCCACTATGCATTGCATAACCCATATATTGCATATATAAGAGGCATTGAACTTACGGATTTTTATGCCACGCCAGACCGAAAGGTGCCACTGTAGTATATGCAAAGTAATTCAACCCCCCCCACTATGCACTTGCAATAACCACATCTTGCATATATGAGAGGCATTGAACTTACGGGTTTTTACGCCACGCCAGAGGTTGCCACAGTAGTATATGCAAGTATTCAACCCACTATGCATTGCATAACCCATATTTTGCATATATAAAAGGCATTGAACTTACGGGTTTTTACACCACGCCAGAGGTTGCCACTGCAGTATATGCAAAAAATGGTATTTAACAAGCAATGCATAACCTAATTCACATATGAAGTAAAAGGCATTAACTTAAGGTTTATACGCCGCACCAGAGGTTGTCTTCCACTCACAGGTGATTTGGTATCGATACCATTCCAGAGGGTATCTATCATGTGGCAGGATAGTGGATGCCCTCTGGCCCTCCGAACAGCTGATAGTTGGGCCTCCTGCCTCTATCAGGGAGATGAGAGAATCGCCAAGGATGCCTGATGTAAAGCTCGTTCACAAGACGTGTCTTTACTGCTGCAAAAAAACAACCCATGTGAAGAATTTTGACTGGTCACCAGTTGATGATGCTGCGTCATGTTCCAGAGGCATTGCGATTTTCTTGGCCCATCGATGGTTTTGATTGCAAGATTGGTGTATAGGAGGTGGGGGGACCTCCCATTGTTATTTGCTGCCGGGGGGAGCAGTAGAACACCCATCTTGCAGTCAAGCTCATCGAATGGACCAAGAAGATCGCAGGGCCTCTAGAACACGACGCAGCAGCATCACCTGGTGACAAGACAAAATCATTCACAATTTTGGTAAATCACAGGCTGTTTCTTTTGTTTGTTTCTTTCTAGTTTCCTTTAGTTTTCTTCCTCTTCGTTGTCCTTCCAGGTTTCTTCGCTTTCATTGTCTTCTG
>NC_087217.1:20708829-20711329 GCF_015104395.2 Macrobrachium nipponense
AAGACGAATGGGAGGAGGAGGAGGAGGAGGAGGAGGAGGAGGAGGAGGAAGAAGAATATATAAAAGTTTGCGAATTCCAATACTCCCATCTCATAATTTTATTTTTTTGTTACGACATCTTTTCCTATGATTGCAGAGATATCTGATGAATGTAAGAGAAGAGCATAAGGCAAAAAGCACACCAGTTAGACCGACAGAGAGAGAGAGAGAGAGAGAGAGAGAGAGAGAGAGAGAGAGAGAGATTTTTACTTTCGCATTTCGAAAATGCAATAACACACTTCAATTTCCGTTGAAATAGTGGTTAATATAGCGTCTCGTTTCATTGCTCATTCAGGGAGATCATGATGGCAGATATTCCAGTTTTAACAGTTATTAAAACTGGAGTCGCTCTCTCTCTCTCTCTCCTCTCTCTCTCTCTCTCTCTCTCGTTATTTTTCAACTGATGATCTATGTTTCTCGCTGAGGAAGTTAGTCGGTAAATCAGGTATCCTCTCTCTCTCTCTCTCTCTCTCGTTATATTTCCACTGAGGATCTGTTTCGTTAAGGAAGTTATTCTCTCTCTCTGTCTCTCTCTCTCTCTCTCTCTGGTCCTCTTGATATCGGAATTATGATAGACTTCCCTGATGACGTTATTGTCTTCCCAAAGGGATATTTGAGGCTCACGGGTTCTATTCTCATTAGTGACGGAGCTTTGACTGAAATGTTATTTTTTTTACTCATCGCGATTCCGGTATTCGAGATGGTTCTTGAGTCGGTGTTATATCCTTTTGATAGTGTTTTTTTATAGCGGTACAGTATTTATTTATTTAGCCAGAGTTGTACTGTTTTTTTCACTTTTTTTCACTCCAATATTGGGGACATATATATATATATATATATATATATAGATATATACATATATGTGTATATATTATATGTATATATGTATATTTGTTTATTTATATATATATCTGAATTATATATACTCTCATTTATATTATTTATATATATATACATATATATATATATATATATATATATATATATATATATATATATATATATGATGTGTGTGTGTGTGGTGTGTTTGTGTGTGTGTTGTGTGTATAGATAGATAGATTTCTAAGATATTTTTTTTTTTTTTTACTTTCAAATACCAAACAGCAAACACCCTATTAAAATTGAATTCAGTGGTCTTCGGCATAATTTACACCCCTTGCGAATCGTATTTAACGTGTACAGACGTTAACATCGGTTCGAGCCCATCCCTTTTAGGCTTAGTGCTATGTCGACAGTAGAGTGAATGTGGGCAGCCATCGAGAATGTAACATGGGTTCGAATCATGTTAAGAGTAGGTTCACCTACAAGCAATCATTTCTTTTGCGTGCAAACTATTGGCTAGGAACATTAAATTCGATATTAATTGGCAATTTCTTACTCATTATACGTATACATACAAAGACGTACGTACATACATACATACATACATACATACATACATACCACACACACTACATACAATATATATATATATATATATATATATATATATATATATATATATACGCATAATCACTTAATTACATACATAAATATCCATACATATATACATAAGGCAAGGCTTGGTACTAGCAGCGTCATAAGACATATACTTGTTAGAAACCCAATGGGTAACACTCAGCCGGATGAAAGAGAGAGAGAGAGAGAGAGAGAGAGAGAGAGCCTAGTTAATTATTATGCTACAGCATTTTCTTAAATAAGCAGAACTTTTCTTTTGTGAAACAGAATTGTTAATGAACGTCATGTTGATGGTGTCATGACACCGCTTCGACGAAGATGCAAGAGTTAAAATAATGCAACGATTTAATGCAAATTAATGTGGATGGATGGATATTGAAGTTTAACCTTAAAGTTAAATGGACACCGAATATCGAATACAATCGATAGGAATTCTGTGTGTGACTGGAATTTATGATGTCTAAACATTATGTGATAAGGGGACAGAGTGATGCGTGTGGCTGCATATCTTTAACGTGCAGATAATGATACTCTCCTAAAATAACCGGCAACCTCATCACACTCGCGGGCGCGCGCGCACATTCACACGCACATACACACATATATGTTTATATATGTGTGTGTATGCATATACCCTATACATATATAATTTGCATGTATATATATACACATATAGACTATGGGGTTTAATTTAAGATGATGAGATTTACAGCTGTTGTTATTATTATTATTATTATTATTATTATTATTATTATTATTATTATTATTATATTCTTAGTATTATCCAGTTCAACTGGGTGGTATTTAGTGTGGTTGTTCCGGGTTGCATCCTGCCTCCTTAGGATACTTCGGCATCCAGTTTTCCCAGGTTCCCTTTCTGGGATCTTGGGACCGTGCCTAGTGTTACCATGATTATGGGCACAATTTCCACTGGCATATACCATACACTCCCTATTTCTATTTTCTGGTCTTGATAATTATCAATGTTTTCTTATTATTAGTT